>NC_142722.1:18633269-18950384 GCF_055471065.1 Atractosteus spatula | reverse complement strand
GTGATGATACATTTTATGTAGGGCCAAAGTAGGTTAAAAAAAAGGTTGCTCAGGGTAGGTAATTCTCTGGTATCCAAGGCGACAGAACTCCAGAGCTTCGGGGCTCAGCTAGAGAAGGCCCTGTCAACCAGAGACTAGCAGGATAGGAGAAATGTGGTCACTTGCAGTAGACCTGGTCAGGTTTCTGGGTGCTGAATTCTGGACATACTGCTGTTTGCACAAGTAAAGCAGTTTGGCAGAAGTTTTCTGAACAGCAGCTGTTGTTAGTTATAGCTACGTAGCCTACGGTGGCTAACATCGACAGCAAAATGGCAGTTTGATGGTCATCTTGGTTTTAACAAACACTGCCTTATAAGCAGTGTTTCACCAAGAACACGATGACCTGGAGTGGGCACACAGTCACCACTATCCACTACTACGTGATGCTAATATACCACCATGTCGGAATTAAATAGCCAAGCAGTTTTTGTTCAGGAACAGTGTGAAGTATGGGAAATGTGTACACAAGAGAACAAAATATCAGTCAGGTGGCCATTTCAGTTTGTGCATTAACTCCTTTCTCCATTTTGCGGTATTATTAGTGCATTATAACTAAAAACATACCTGCCAAGCTTGGAGTTAACAGGCCAAACAGTTCTTGATGACTAGTTACCATTAAGAAATCATGGGGTTTTACTTTAATGAGGGCAGTCGTTCATAATATGAATGGGTCAGGTCAACATCCAGGATTATGTAGGACCCAGCTGATGCCCTATAATGCATGGTTTATCTGTCCCAGGAGACCTGCTAATTATGAATGAACTCAGGTGCCTTGGCTATGAACACAAGCAATTATTTTTTCTTAAATGTCCTTCCACTACGGTCCGAGTTCTAATTTGCTTTACTGGTTTAGATAAAATCTTACTACCTTCCATAATAGCCTTTCCATCCATCCAGGAAATCTACAACACCAGGAGTCTAAAAAAAAGCCACCAAAATTATGTCTGACCCCACTCACCCCAGTCATAACTTGTTTGTCCCCTACCATCTGGCAGAAGGTTCCAGACGCTCCAGTCGCACACAACTAGACTCCAAAATAGCTTCATCCCCAGAGCCGTGAAGCTGGTGACACCCCCACTCCCTCCCATCATACTATGATCTCTCCTCACTTCTTCCTGTACTCCCACACCACTACACACACGACAGCTGAATGTAAGCTGAAATTGTACTAGTTGTAATATTTATTCATCACCGTATTATTTTTGCACTGTTCCCCGAATTACTTTTGCACTGTTTTTGTACTGTTGTATTCTTTTCTCTGTTTGCGTATTTGCACAGTTTTGATTATACTGTTATTGTGTTACTGTCTATTGTCTTGTCTTCTGTTCTATTTATATACTGCACCTGAGTGACTAATGAGAAACACTTTTCACTATACTATGCACCTGTGTAAGTAAAATGACAAAGAAAGTTGAATTTAATAATACTAAATTGGCTGATCTGAATATGGTCACTGCTGCGCAGATCAGACATTTTCTCTTCTTCACTGCATCATACCTTAAAACACTACTATTCATTGGCCCAGGAAGGTATATATTGGGTTCAAGGGACCGGGCAAGTCACACTGGTTGTGTTTGGGGAATTAAAACTTTGAACCATTGCGTACAGGAGACTCCAGTCCTGTTTGCCAGGTTTATAATTTAACACATTTCTTAGCCAAGAGAAACAAAACAAGTTTGCTTGAGAGGAGGAGACATGAAGGGAAAGACAATCAAACATGATCACTTCCTTTTTCCTGGGTTTCCCAGCCTGCAGGGCAATGTCATTTCCCAACAGCCAGCTTCCTTGACTGAGGACGCAGGAGGAGTCAGAAACCAGAGGAGCTCTTCTGCTCATCTGGCAGCTAGCAGCTAATTGATCTGAGAATCTCTTCCAGCTGCTTCGTGAAAGACGCCAGGGAATCCGATTTAACAACATGGCCGGCTAGCTGTTCACATTCTCCCACAAACCTTCGGGTCAAGAAGTGACTCCCGCTCTCAAGTTTAAATTCAGTTACACGTCGATTACACTTTTGCCATCTAGTTTGCGTTTCACTTTTCATTCTGAAAAGATTCTAAAAACCTGAATCAGGTCCCTTTGTTTTGTGTAGTTTGTGTTCTTTCTGAACATTGCACACTCAGGCTTCTGAACTTTGGAATTCTTCTTCTTATCGAGCTCTGCCACGTGACCGAATGACAATAGAGGAAAGTCCAAGCTAAACAGGATGGCATTTATAAAGCAGGCAAATCAGTCAACGTAATTAAAGATTCAATATACCCAGAAGAAGCTTTGTGTATTTGGTCATTTTTAAATCTTGTTTTACAATAACCAATCCTTATTTAAATATCACCAGCTGAGAACAAAAACTATCTATACCCAGTGCATTTCTCACAAGCAACAAACAGAAGTCTGATAAAAGGGCAAAGTACAAGAATTTCCCTTCCTAATCACCACTAAATGAACGTGAAACAAGATGGGAATTGAATGCGTCATACAGCACATATAAACACCGTCCAAGCCACAGGTATTGGAATAAAGGGACATTTAACTGCAAACTCCATGCAAAATAAAACCAAAACGTGATTAGTTACTGCACACATGTTGACTATGATCTCGATGGGGCAGTTGCATGATTAATTGAATTAGTGCAATTTTGAAATTGATTGGCTGATTGTGTGCCATTTCTGGCATCTGAGCTCTCAGGACACATCTGTTTATTTAGCTGAATAATTACTCATGATTAAGGGGCCGTATAGGTAACTACCTAGAAGCGTCTTGAGTAATCACCTGTAAAACATCCTTTGTCTAAACCAATCAGGAGTCCCTGGACACTCAGAGGGCCCTGGACAGACACCTGCACAAGAGGGCCAGCAGCTTTCCGCTGTTAGTTTAGGTTTCACATCTTGCATTGCTCTCTAAGCTCATCAGCCCATTCCTTACCCAGGATCCAGGTCAAGGTCAGCAATTCCTGCCAAAAACTGATAAAAAGGGAAGAGAGAAATGCAGAAAACTGAAATAGTACCACAAGGGAAAAATGAAAGTCAATGAAAAATGTGGACGATATTACTCATTCAATAAAACAAGTAACAGTAACAGTCCCAGCTAGGACCATCTGACCTGACAGTCTTTCTGCAAGACAGTAACCCCAGGTCTCTGCCAGCACAAAAGGCACAACAGACTTTTGTTAAAACAGTTAAAAATGTATAAGAAATCAGAGGCTATTTAACACACCTTAAGAGGGGAAAAAAGTTTGAAGTTTGGAGAGCTCTCATCTAAAATTCTACTTCTCTCCCTTTTCACAATAAAACCTCAGTATTTCCCTACCAATTGTTTTCCAGCACAGAAAGCTTTAGGAAAACGTCTGGTTTTAAACTTGGAAACATCCCATTTAAAACCAGACAGGACCTTTATTACAAAAACAGCACGGCAAATGATTTGCACACAACGTAGCATTTATTTCTGCAAATCCTGCATCATTCGCCGGTCTAGAAGCGCAAGTAAATCTACCTCAAAAGTCACTTCTCTTCGGGTGAGAGGACCGGGGAAACTCCGATGAGCTGGCGAGCGGGCAGGAGCCAGGGTACAGGCACTGCAGCCGCACCTCGGGCCCTGAGGAACACTAGCATCGGGAGGGGGGCCACGCCCCGATCATTCGCCCCTCACAGGCGGCCAGCACCCGAGAGGCCTCTGGAGAGGTGGCGCCACACTGCTGAAATGGGGGGGGGGGGGGATCTGTTCTGCGTCTCTAATCCATACGGTCCAGTACCTCCAACGGGCCGTCCTGAGAGGCCCGCGCTGTTGTGGCTTGCTGCTGCAGGCGACACCCCAGGACCTCAGCGCTGCAAGTTCTCAGCCTACAGGCCTGTCCATCAGCAGAGCGCTTGAAACACCTGCGGTCCGTCGGGGCTACACTCAAATGCAACTGCACATACTGTACTATAGCATCTTGCGTGACATCTTGTGGAAATGAATACGGTGCCCCATCATTTACCTTTTTTGTCCCATATGTGGGAACTTGCCAATGCTACCCAATGTCTGTGATCATTACAAAAGCAAAATCAGTTATAACAAATTTGTTACATTTCCTGATACAAAACCTTTCCAAGCTGTTTTTGACCGGCACAAGAGAAACACCATGTAGAGTCAGGATTACAGATTTGCTCCCTGCACTTACAGCTCTTGGTATAAAGAAGCATTTTGTATAGAGAGATCTGGGTGTTGTGTTCCTGCCTCCATTGGCCCCCGCCAGACCCTGGTTCAACATTTATGCACAGAATCTTAATCAATGCCAAAAACACAGTAATTACAAACATCTGAAACACCGCAAAAACCCTTAATATTTAGTAAATGGAATTCTGCTCTAGAAGGTCTCCGATATCGTGCTGGAATAAGAACTGGTAGATTTGCTACTGAAATGGCCGTGCGCCACTAAGGACAGTGCTGGGAGAGCTAGAGTCTGCGTGTGAAATCGGACCCCTGACCACATCAGCACACCCTGCAGCTTCCCCAACGAGTCTGGCGACAACAATCCCAAGAATAAAAACCATCATGCAGACATACAATAGAACTGCCACTCAGACAAGAGATTCCGATACCACAAAAAAAAAGTTGCTCCACTCCAGACTGTGAGATGAAAGAAAACCTTATTTCTGTCCTGGTTTTGCTATAAAGCCGGTTCCTGGCTTTTAGCTTAGCTCAAGGCAGGGCTGGCTGTCTGTCTAATACCCATCTGAAATAGGAATTATGACCCCAGCCAGTTCCAGGGGCTCAGGCAGTGGAGCAGCCAGGTTCCCATGGCCTGGGAGGCTGGGGGAGTCAAGGCAGTACAGCTAGCCGGTCACATGCGCCACTGCTGAAAGCCATCAGTCTTAGGACCTAAATCAGTCCGATGTGCTGTAACCAGTACACTCTGCTCACCCTGAAAGAACAACGAGACCGTCTCAGTTACCTCGGCACACTCTCAAAACTATCAATCACTACGATTAGGAAAGGGGCTCCATGGAGCAATGTCTGGAATGACTTCCTTACAGTATCATAATCTTTAAAGAAAAACAAACCACCAAAGGCAGTTTTAAAACTTTCTATCACTCACGTGGAGAGGATGAATCACAAATCGCTGGTCAATAAACTTACTCATGAGAGAATTCATTCCGATCTTGAATCACAAACATTTACAATTTCCTGCTCGATCTGAGTCATAAATGCAGACATGAATAACTTTGCCTTCCATTTGACAAATGCTGCAAGAAAAAGTTTAACTGAGCCAGTTTCCTTCACAAATACGTCACTGTAGTAGGACTATGAGCCATAAAACTTAATCAGTCTATTTAGTTATCCTAAAGAAAATATTAAACACTTGTTCTGAAAAGAAATAAATGATAAAACCATGTTACACACAGGCCTAGTACGTTTTAAATTTAATTTGAAATAAAACACTCTCCTTGATATCAGAGGTTTGTGGAGATTTATCGGAAAATGAAGGAGTAACCCTGAGGTTGTCAGAATGTTCTGTAATTCAGTGGGAACAGTGGAGCAAGATCATGACCATGAACCCCAGAGATCTCCCCCAAGACTCCTGCAGACTGTGCTCCCTTATAAGGACACGGGCGATAAGAAGGTGTCCAAGCGGAACACAGACTGGAGGAGATCAGGGTCAGAGAGAAGTGTGGATGATACAGGACACAGAGCTGAGGCCACTTTACAAGACAGTGGACCTGGAGCAAAACTCCTAAAGTACTGTACTTCCAGTTAAAGTAAAATGCTACCACTAAGGTACAAAATAAAGAATGAAATTCTTAAATGATGCCCAAGGACAGTTGCATTTCCTTCTTGATAGATGTGCGACACTTTAGAATTGTAAAAAAGAATGTTCTTTTGAAACAGAGCAGAACTCCACATTTTACTAAGATTTTATATACACTATACAGCACTCTGTAGATGTAGATGAAGAAATCAGAAGAGATATCGATAAACCTTGTTTTGCCACCTTCTGTTGGAAAGGCACCCAAGATGGCTCAGCAGTGGCTCAGAAGGCCTGGGACAGGCAGCTCTGTATCACAACGTGACGGTCAACAGCTGCTCCACCCCACTAAGGAAAACGGGTCAGCTGCCCTACAGAACCTGGGAGCGCTTGGCGCTCAGTTTGGCTTATCTGCCTCTCGCATGCTGCAGGACCAGGGAGACACATCCTCACGAAACCGTCTGCAGACTGGCCTGACAGGAATAAAGCCACATCCTTTCAGGGAGACCGCCAGCCTTTCAACTAGTGCTGTAACACACTGTGGGTACGACCCAACGCCGGCCCCCAACCGGGCCCAGCGCCGCCCCAGTGCACACTGGCCTGGCTTCCTCAACATCCCTTCATTTCACGTCTCCAATTCAAACGCAGTATCCAAACGTTTCCTTTTTCTTGCTTCCGCACACTGTACCCAATGAGAACGTGCATCATCAACACCCATGTCTTCTAAAAGGAGATTATTCAAGATCAGTGTCTCTTTCACACAGCACTTGTTTTTGCTCGGTGTTGGCTTTTGCAGAGACTCGGATATTGTCCATTTTTGTTTTTAAATGTCTGTTAGACTTTTAAAACGGAACATGCAGATACACACTACTCCCACGTGTCAAAGTGTGGGCTCTCTCATGTGTCTGTACTGAACTTGCTGGTTACTCCACAAAACTTATATGTACTGCATATATGTCTTGACAAACCACTGTACTGCACACAGCATTGGAGAAATGCTTCCCTATGAATCTTATTACCATAATAATGGTCCCCAGTTAGCTCATTTGTTCTGTGAGATTTTTAAAGAATCCTACAGACTCAGCTTCAGCACTGGAGGGTATGGAGGTATCCCAGTCTCCTGTAAACCTCGGAGGAAAGAAGTGTCTCCCGATTTCCGTCACAAACCTTTCCAGACATTTTCCCACTGGTGTCCCCAATACCTTCTTGCGGATCTTACACAAAGTGCTCCAATTTGACTTGGTCGATGCCCTTAAAGAATTTGCATTCCTGAATCAAATCCCCATGTAATCTCCTCAATTCTAGGCAAAAAAAACATTTGGTTCCCTAATCTGTTCGAGTCTAGCGTTCTGTACAGACCAGGAATCAGTCTGGTTGCTCTTCACGTGTGAACATATATTACAACAGCCAACACCGCAGAAGTATAATATAATGCACTGTAAAACTATCATTATTTTCCCAATATTAAATTCTACACAATCACAGTAGATAGCAAAGCATTTCATCCTAAAGTAAAAAAAAAGGTTAAGGCCACACTGGAAAAATTTTATACTACAAATTGTTACATACAAAATTATAGCTTTAAATTTGTGACACTTGCACTGTGGAGTCAAACATTTTAAAATCCCAATGATTTGATTGAGTGTTTTTTTACTCTTGGACATGAACAAAATTTCCATACAAACAGTTTGTTGCCTTATAACGTGTTAACAAGGTCAGAGAGTCAGGCAGTCAGCTCAGGTCAGCCCTGGCAATAAACCAAGACCCCTGTTCTCTTCATGCTGCTAAACCAGAGTGTAGGATACACGTATTACAGTGGCCTTGGCCAGACAGGAATGCGCAAAACAATAAAACAATTCTTCAAGACCACATTGTTAACTCCTAACAAGGCATAGGTTCCTTCATGTTGCATCTAACACAAACCCAACAATGCATCACTCAACACCATCCTCCTCTTATGCACTGCTGCAACAATACATTACAGTGTTGGCTCTCATCAGCTGGAATGCAGAAGCTTGTCAAGACTAATGGGAAAACAGATGGAGCAAGTTTCTGGCTAATCTTCTAGGAAAACCTGCTCCAGACCTAAATCTGGGACAAATATAACCTTTCAGCATGGAAATTATCCAAAAGCACAAGGTCAAAGTTACACTGAAGTGGCTTAAGGATAAAACGTGAATGTCCTTGAATGCCCTAGTCAAAGACCTGACCCGAATCTTACCAGGAATCCACACCCCTCCAGCCACTTGAGAGAGCTAGGGAACCTGCAACAACTGCACCAAGCTGGTTAAGTTAGAGGCTTACCCAGATATTTTGCTTCCACCAAATATGGTGCACACAGGTCTGAATGTTTATGCAGTATATTGAAAAGCACTTTTTAGAATGATTAAAAAGAAGGACCGAGTATAGAGAACTGTAAAAAAAAATCAGAAAATATTGTACAGCAGGCTAAAAAAATCAATAACGTATGATCTCCAAGGTCCGATGGCATTCCTCTAAATTAGAGATTTTATTTACAGACCCATATCAAAGGCCTCCCAACAGTCAAACCCACAGACTATAAATCTGCTCACATAGCACCTATCCATAAAAAGGGTGACAACCAAAGCAAAATAATCACAGCCCAGTAGGCCTTACTTACAATTACATACAAGGTTACTGAAACAATCATTAGAACCAGAGGATCCCGTGTTTCTAAGCTACACAAACAGCTGTAATCAGCACCGTTCTCCTGTGCAGGCTGATCACATGAGTTTCAGCTCTGCCAACACCTTTGTTCAGCACAAGAAATCTAAAGGCCAAAAACACCATTTTCCTTCAGGATGTTCTCTGGTGCTCAATCTCTTTAATTACTAAGCCAAACAATTTCACGAATAAGTGGTTAAACTTAAAGTATCAAATGTATTTATTTTGTATTTCAAAGAAAATGTATTTTGGTTTATTAAACCAAGGTCAAAGAAGGCCAAGGCAAGGCTTCTAAAACAGCGATGGGCATCTCCGGTGACCGAGGCTCAGAGACCTGCAGGATTCAGAGTCCTTTTATAAGCGACTGATTGAGATTCTTATCCAGAGACGTCAGCAGCAGGACTAGACCTGCGAGAGTGGACACCTCAGCTGGCCCTTGACCACCTCCTGACTGCACTGCACACAAACAACCTGCTGTAACTGGACAGGCTGTGATGAACATACAGTGATACACCTTTTCCAAAAGGATAAGGCTAAAATGAAAACAGGGGAGAAAAATAAGGGTTTCTTAACGTATTAAGGCGAAAGGTACAAATGGCTAACCAATGTATGTCTTCAAACCTAGGATGGCGTTCACCACATTCACCAAACACTAACACGTCAGGTGGAACGCTACTGTTTGACAGCCGACAAACAGCACACAGGTGCCCTGAGAAGTCCAGGGCCTCAGCCATCCAGAACTACAGTGAGCCAAGAGCCCAAGCATGCTTCCTCGTGCAGCATGTAAACACGCCGACTATTAAAACCGCACCACTTACAGCACGCACAAGGCAGGGAGACGGGATTCCTTGAAACTGTCAATGAAGGACCGAAGGTTTCCAAACGGCCATTAAAGACTTCACTGCCCATATAAAGCCACATAAGAGCTTTGATCAGGAATAATCTGAACCAAATCTCAAAAGAGGAATTTATGCACCACGGAGGTGATAACTAACAAGAAGTCTGTTAATGGCATGTGAACGAGCAGAAGAATGTCAACAACTCAGTAATGATAATACAGTCCAACACTTTTTAAATTTCTGCCATACAAGAGCATTCCACCCAGAACATAACTCAAAGGCTAAGATGTTTTTTTTAATAAATGCACCTTGAAATATTAACAAACGTAGATTAATGTCTGGATTCATGGAAACAGATGGAGCAAAAATCTGCCATTTTTAGAGAAATCCCTTCTTTGGGCAGAAATTCACCTTTCAGCAAGACAGTTATCCAAAGCTACACAGCTTAAGAATAAAAAAAGTGAATGTCCTTGAGTGGCCTAACCAAAGACACGTCTTGCATCCTAGAAAGGATCTGCTTACTCCAAGCAACCCGAGAGAGTTTGAGAGAGTTTGCCAAGAAGGAACAAAAACTGTCAAAGGTGCTTCTAACCCACTAATGAGTTCATGGGTCTGGATACTTCAAGCAGTCCACACATTTCAGCTTTTTTCCTCTTTAGTTTTTACTAAGATTCACTATCTTTTGAACTCTTCAGTTTGAACATTCAGGTTTATGATATTAAGTTTAAAAAAGTGTATGCATCATTTATAATTCAAGAAACGGAACACAGGAAGGGTCTGTATACGTGTTGCAAGGCACTGCAAGTCCTTGCCAAACTGGCTGGTCTTTCAGACCTAATTCATTTCACACTGGATGACACGGTACACACTGCCCATTCATCCGAGCCACTGAACACAAACAAGTTCAGGGCAGAGCTGGCAGAGGATGGCGCACAGATAAACGCTCCTCCGGGCCACGAGAGTGAACTCCACCGAGCGTCCTGCCACACAGCTGCTGTCTGGAGCGCGCTCACCCTGCTGAGAGACCAGCACTATTCCGATCTATGGCGCTCTTAAACATTTTAGAATATAGGTGCTCTTCACGAATACTAAAGCATATATAAATTACTTTCCAAGTTTTGTTTTATCCTA
The DNA here is from genome assembly GCF_055471065.1 of Atractosteus spatula. Taxonomy (NCBI): domain Eukaryota; kingdom Metazoa; phylum Chordata; class Actinopteri; order Semionotiformes; family Lepisosteidae; genus Atractosteus; species Atractosteus spatula. The sequence goes on along the minus strand of NC_142722.1, from coordinate 18,939,971 downwards.
GCCAAATGCTTTCACACAGAGTTTTACTCTTCACATCAAACCCTGCAGGATTTGCAGAAGTCAAAGAAAAGGGTTACTGTAGTCTAAGAATCCAAGATAAACTAATTTCTTCTGTCAATTCTGCCTCCGGCTCTTCAGCAACAAGGAGCTCAGCCAAAACAGCTGATCTGATTAATCTCAATCCGGGCAGCATGCACCTCACAGCCTTCCCTTCAGCGTGGAAACTGCACATTACAACAAGTTTCTCTTGAAAAGAAACGTACAGTAAAACCAGATTTACACCACTCTAGAACTTCTGTGTCTATAGATATCACTGTATGCCAACGAGCTCGAATAATGCAGATCCTTGTGACGAGAAGCTCAACATTTTAAAAAATTCCCACGTAGCCTTTATGGGGCGGAAGAGTTGGTGCCCTTTGGAAGTCCTTTAAACCTCAGGGGAAGGTTACAGTACAGCTCAACAAATCCCTGCAAAACCCCAGACACCAAGTGAGATCAGAAAAAGAACAGTTTACGAATTTTCCTCATTTTCCAAATGAGACGGAATTTCATGCCGAATAACAGATGAAAAGCTGATGACAAAAGCCTATTCAAGGAGCACGAGCACCAACACAGTTGGCCATTGTCTTCCCCCGTGCCGCAGCGAACACCAGGCCCGCCTCAGCGATGGACACGCCCGAGGTGAACGGAGCAGCTCGTCGTGCGGCGGGGCGAGACAATGCCCCTGTGTGGAGAGCAAGCCGCTCTCCTGCCTTCAGGAGCAGATGCAGAGACAGGTTCTGTGCAGGTGTGAAACGGATCGGCGGGGGAGAGTCCGCCAGAATCCCGTTTCTCCAGGAAGACCATTCCTCAGCACGACGGGGGAGAGAGTATCTTTAAAAAGGTACATCCTCTTTCACTAGCATTTGATTTCATTTTTCACCTCAATGATGCTTCTCAAGACATGAGGGAAAGAAGCCGAATGCACAAAGGGAGCTAATGTCAAGCAAGGAGTAACCATTCTTAACATGCCCCCACGTTTACACCGGCAGGGCCAGAAAGCACAAAAAGGACAGAACCAGAGAGCCCAAGTTGTAAACAGCCGCTCCAGTTAAAAACAAATTCCAGCAACAGTCTCCCAAAGGCTTCACCAGCAGAAGACATTTTCACAACTAAATGACTGAAACATCTGCTTTGATATGCAGCTCTTAAAAAATAAAGACTATGCAATGTTGCATTACCTTTATAACAACAGACACACCTGGTTAAATAAAACAGGGATTCCTTTAGGACGCCAAAAGAAAAGCCTATACAATAAAATTAGATTTTCCAACTTAACATTAGACACCCACCCAATTTAAAAAGTGTCACATGGTTGAGCTCCCCCAACAGCAAGCTGGGTAAGTGCCAATCCGAGCAGCAGCATGTTTCTCACCCACATGGGAACTTTGTCAGTTCTCCAGCCCCTGTGGGATCTCTGCTCTACCTTCTTCCATTTCTTTGCAAGTTCCAAATGGGAGAAAGACATTCAGCCCGTAATTCTGGTCCCATAGTGGCAACTTATTATTTCAGTGAAGTCATGCAGCCTTCTGAAGGACTTCTGGGTGCACAGTCAACCACCTGCATGTTCAAACTGGATAACAAACTAAGACCAACTGAAGAAATACACAACTGTCACTAAACCACCTGACATTAAGTCTATGGGTGATCACAAACAGCATGAAAATACAGACCAACAAGACAACTACAGTTTCTACAAGGAATTTCCTACCAGCAGTTAGAAATCACCAGGCTGTGCAACACACAGGCAAGAGGGCTGCATGAAGACTGAAAGACTAGTGTGCGACACCACAAGCCAGGTTAAACACAAAGCTAATCCACCAACAGACGCTCAGATTGACAGGTAAACTTTCCCTTTAAACCCCTGGCGAGTCCTGCTCTGTAACCCAACACAGAGTGGTAACCAAAGATCGAAGCACATCATCAAGCGACACAACAGCACATATGCTTAAGTCTGTCATTGCTGCTAAGAAGAGAATTTTGAAAAACGTAAGTTTACACCTGACAATCTATCATATTTAATCCAGCACCGCAACTACTACAACCTCTACGCAAGAGATAGATAGATACTTTATTGATCTCGTGAGGGAAATTGCAGTGCAACAGCAGCTTAACACAGCCAACACATAAAAGCTGAGAATTTTACCATGGCTAGGCTCCACGCGTGTGTACGGCAGCAGATGTGAAGGACTGAAGGAAAGGTTGTCTAACTGGGCAGAGAAAAACTGCTGCAGCCCTGGTGCCACTGTGCTTACAGAGGATGTAGAGAACACCCATGTGGAAACCATTAACAAAACTCAACATATTTAACACAACCAAAACTGCAGAGACACTAAATGAGATAATGGAGAAATACGCTCACAAAAGGAGCTGCTTTTTAAGTCACTGGACTTTCTCACCATCTGAAGTGTTTTCTGCAATGTCTTACACTAGAATTTTAGGAGTCCATTCATGTTCACATTTGAGATCAATTCAGTCCTGACATACAGAATAACTCCCACAGCCAAAAAAAAAACATTTTTGATTTCTGAACTCGGAAGGGAGTAATGGCCTGTAATGGACTCAGGCCAAACAAAGGTACTTGATTGAGTCAGTATTGTTCTGGCGTGGCCCCAGACACCATTAGTGTCGAATGTACCTTCCTCAGCAGCATCATTGCGCTGTTTCTGTCAGTGTCACACTCCACGAGCTCAACCAATCTCCATTATTAAACTTTCCAAGGATAAGCAAGTAGCTCTGCATCATTCATCAGGCAGTCTTTTAACACCAGAGACCTGAGGTGTCCCCTGTAGCAAATCAGAGCTTGTTGCTTATGTAAAGTTTAGAATGGCCACAAAACTCCTGAAGAACAGGCAGTGGTGCTCTTAATTTCTCCTTCAGAACTTGACCTTTCTTCAGGAGGGCATAGGTGATTGGGCTGAAAATCACTACCCTTTGAGAGAACAGCTAGGAACAGGACAATAAATAAACCTCCAGAACAGCCATTTAGAGTAAGAAAACCAGATCCTATAGTTCAGGCTTCAATAGGATTAGATTCAGTGGAACCAGAAGAATTCTCACATGCCTGATAGCAGCCTGACCCTTTCCAAGTTTGTTTCCTGGTAAAGCCTGGGAAAAGACATCTTTCCAGACTCTTATTTTACTGAGCAGAGTGACACACTGAAAACTGTGGGAACCGCATAAAGCCATCAGCTCGTGTCTCACTGTGAAATAATAAAACATCTTAAACAGCACTCAATCAAACTGTCAAACTGTGCACAAAAATGGCTGAGAATTTCTCAGGGTTTTGCTCACCTAAGTCCTTTCCACAAAAGCTCGATGTCTGTCATCTCTGCTGCACTAAATTATTCCAAAATCTGTTCTGTAGGGTCTGGATATACAGGACATACAGGATATACAAACCTTTTTAGGGATAATAAAACAATCTTTCATCTTTAAGTCTTAAATGCAATCACTCAGGCTTTTGGCCACAATGAGATCTCCATTTTAACTGTAGGATGGAAAACAGCATTAGATGTGTTACAGGCTCATTTCCAAAGGGCTTGCTGCTTCCCCCTCTCCAACAGATGGCATTCCTCGACCAAAAAGAGCGTTTTTAACCGATGCTTTATTTTTAGATGCACTTCATCATCCAGCATTTTATCTGAACTCAATTCTTGAGAAAACTGAGGAAAATTTACCACAAAAGGAGAAATGCTCTATTAAGAACACCATGATGAAGTGTTTATCGAGTTTCACGTCCTGCTTAAGTACTCAACCACTTAAGACTTATCTGGCAGGTGAGACTAATGGAAAGAGTCAATATTTAGAGAGCTGAACCCATTAACCACCAACCTATTGGATTAAGAACGGTGCTTAAAACTTTTAGTGTCTGACTGCATGACTTCACTGCCTCTGCACTCATTTCAACCTGATGCTTCCAGTGACTGCAGGGGCTGAACTCTAACTGGAGTTTAAATGTCTGGCCCAGACCAGCAAACCATGGTCCACGGCCTTCGGACAAAGGTCTCCTCAGCACTCCCCACTATCCTTCTGATCTAGTAAAGATCTTTTACACAGCTGCCCGGCCAAAGAATTTAGGGTGCCCAAACACCACACCAGCTGGTTTAGCGCCCTTTTCCCAGAAAACAATTTCACAACTTGTCAATTAAAAATGAAAAGGGTTCATCAAAGTACAAATCCAACACAGAACTTCAAAATGAAGTCCTTCCAATGACTTCTCCAGGAGCAACAGCAGAAAATCTGAACTAACTTTAAACGTTTTTTTCTTCCAAATTTCTATATAGCAATAAGATTCACTGTTCTGCACACGAAAACGTAATTTCATACCACTGGGACAAAGAGCAGTAAGATGTTTTTCTACATTACATCTTGCTTCACATTCATATTTAATTATGTCTGGATTTAAGGAAGTAAAAGACAGATCTGCAATCCTCCCTCCTCTTTTGTTTACGATTTATGAATAATACCGTTTTGAACGATAGAGGACTGTCCTATCAATCGAGTTAAAGGTCTTGGGAACAAGAGCTGAAAGCCCGAAACTCATAAACCCCAGCAGTGCAATCTGGAATTACTCACTTAACTGAGCAACACGAACACCATTGTGCAAGGAACTGACATCAGATCACAACTTTCAATAAGATGAGTCCCTCTTCTCTTATCCGATTTCTTTACTTTGCCCTCAAACCAAATAAAAAACGATTATAAACCACACCACTGACTCAGTATAAACCTGCCGAACTGCTTTGTGTGGAATCCGACCTGACAGCGACATACCTGGTGATGCAGACCAGTTACCTGCTGTAGGCTGCTTTATGGGTTACATCTCGCAATGCAGAGTGTAATGGTATGTAGTCCTGTGCAAGAAATTTAATATGCCAAAAAAAACCTTGGAGCAGTCAGTGGCCCATCACCTCCACTTAGACAGCTCTGAAACAATTAGCAACCCGAGTGCCCGTGTGCTGCCTGGCCTGTTTTCAGGAAGAGACCCTTGACGACCTTGAACCTGGCGGAGACGGACCGGAGACAGAGGGCACGCGAGACCAGTGGCCCCAGACACAGGCCGCCATGGGGAGGCTGCAGGAGCGCGCTTCTCCACCAGAGATATAAACAAGGGAGAACGTGCTCATCCTCAAGCACGCTCCCATTTCCTGTTCCCCTGGGGCCCACGGGCTCCGCGCTGTCCGGGTCTGGAACTCCTTCCCAGCCATAGGGAGCAGACCCCGATCCGAGGCAAGCGCCTTGGGCTCTAGCCCCCCGAGACAGTCCCCCCTCCTGGAGCAGGGCCTGGTGGGGGATGCCTCTTCAAGCAGCCAACCTGCAGCCAGGTGCTCCAGCTCCCCCTCGGCCCCCGGGATCGCAGCAGGGATTCGAAACCTGACCATCTCCGATCGGGAACTTTCACCCCGACTGGCAGGGAAGGGCGTGACAGTGTGGTTCTTGGAAACCTGCTGATTCTGCCTTGAACCAGGGAAGCAGCTGGCTGCAGACATTCCAGGAGTGCAGCAGCAGCAGCAGAAGTGGTTTTTGCTCTCGCGAGCTGGCAGCTCGCTTAGAGGTGTTCACCTACAACAGCTGCCTGCGTTGCTGCAGAAGCCGATACCCTGGCTTCTTCCCAAACCAGCCGTGCAGGATCATCCGACCAATTAGCTACTCACTGGCCGCCAGGCTGGATGAGCCCAGTGACCTGCTCTCATGTGTAGCTGTAGCTGTTCGAATGCACACCAAGGCAAGCAGGGGAACTATAAGAAAGACACTCTCCTACTATGCTTCGTCAGTTTCTGCCGCGCAGAACCCTCGGAAGTGCCCCCATGCTCTCCTCCGCCACACCTGTCCGTCACTGTGGCAGCAGGACGGCGCTGTCAGTGCGGTATCCGCGGGACAACCACCCTTTCAGAACGGATCTCTATCCTGCCGAGATCCATGCATACTCTCCCTCTCCCGCTTAGAATACACACACACAAACACCCAAAAGAGTTTGCTACACCGTGAACCCGCGGCTGTAGACCCTCGACACCTCGCAATTGAATACAGTTACAACACATTCTTTTTTAAAGCTCAGCAATGCGAGATCAGGTTCAACAGTCGCAAACCCTGTTCTAGCCTATCGGCACACATTCGCAGTAAGAGCTCAGCCCTGCAAGGAGTGCATTTCGTAGGACCCGTGAGGGAACTGGGCATGACCGCCGTGAAGAATCCAGCTCACCTGCATTCAGGTGCACCCTGTGCGATTTAAACACCTCCACCACAGATTTAAAATCGGGCGGACATTAATATCTACTAGCTCTGTAGACTTGCATTGGATAACTGCTTCCCACTATCCAATAAAAAAGTAGTAGCTAGAAAAGTTACAGCCAAAGACATCTTAATCAAGAAATGAATCCCTTTTTGGAAGGTACTAACAGTACGACAGTTAAATCTTACGACCTTTCGGGCATTTAGAGATTTACTTCACTACAAGCCTCCTGTTGCTTCTCCTGAAATGCACATCCCTAGTCGTGATTCATATTTGCCCAGCGTGAAGAAAATACGACGGATTGTAAATACAGCCGATCGGGGGAGTGCCACAGGTGCTGGGTTTGAGAGTGGGGTCATTTCTCGCACATTGTGTTGCACGCCGAGAACAGGGCATGAATGCGCGGCACACGGCGGGGCAGCTGGGCGGGATATGAACTCACCAGCTTCTTGAGAGAGGGCTCGTCCAGCGCGGAGAACCGTCCTTCTGACATGGCTGCTATGGGCCGGTGACAGCACAGTCTTCCTCCTGCGGGGTGACAACAAGGATCGCGGGTTGCGCCGTGGGCGCTCTGGCCCCTGTGGTTTGCGTGTGACGCGGTGCCGGACACCACGCGTGAAGATCCCGCAGCTGGGATGAGCCCAGCCTCTCGCTTCTCTCGGCGGCGTTTCGGGCTCCAAACCCGGGGTCTGTCCCCGCACCCAGCGCCTGCCCCCGGAGAGTGTCCGGCTGCTAGAAGGGCGGATCAGGACTCCCGAGGCGAGAACAGGCGAGTGGGGGAGAGGAGGTGCACCGTGTCCTGGCGACACAGCCTCGGGGACCCGCTGCGGTCCGAGCCGCCGGACAGTGTCCGCAGCCACAGCTCGCCCGGCAGCGCGGAGAAACTCAAGGACCGGGAACGGAGGTGCTGTGCTCCCCTTCCCACAAGCAGCACCGCTTTCGGGGTCCCGCTGGGGGTACGCTGTGTAACTCCACCTGCCTGCACAGGTCCGAGCTCGAATTCCTCTCGAAGAGAGCTCTCAGCAGCGCGACTTTAACAGCAGGCCCATATTCTCATCAGAGCATGCCGGCTGTAAGGAAACGGAGTCTGAACGCGTCTACCGGAACACAATCGGCGCCGCGGTATCGGATCGGTTTCTGCAACAACCGTGCACTGAGCGCGAGCTTCAAATCCTCCCGTCTTCTCCCACAAGTTCCCCGCTGCCCCGCCCCGCCGGGGGGCCGGCGCCCAATGAACAGGCAGCATTCCAGGAAGATCCCGCCCCTTATTGAAAAACCCAGAAGCCCATTGGTCTGATTGAATGCGTGGGCGTCGCCTGCGATAGCAAAGGCCTCAGGGAAATGTAGTCGCTGGTGGAAGAACAGGTGATTTTGTTTCCGTGTTTGGAAAACAAGTAATTCAACTCAAAGTTCAGTTACTGAAACACATTCACGATTATCCAAAGACTAATTGAATAGTGAATAGAGAAAAGGTATAGTTTGTTCCTGTTAAGTGGTTTATAAGTGTTAGGTAGGTCTGGTAGGAGTGGCCTCAACAGGTTTTCATTCTGATCCATATTTCAGCACCGCTGTATGAGTCAGCTGTCTGCTGCAGTTATTTTGTCTGTGCCATGAGGCAACCGTGAAAGGAATGGCATCCAGACATTTCCTGTTTTGTTCTGTGAAAAGAATGGGCTCAAACACACCACCTCAGTTCTGGAGATCCATCTCACCTCATTGTCTCAATGTGAGATTGTTTCACACGGATCACAATACGAACAGATACGGCAGCTGTTGCCTAAAACCTGAAAAGAGCAATTCAAGTCACGCTTCCCAGCCCACATACGCCTCCATCAGAATCTTTGATTAACTGTTATGCCGTGGCTTGATGAGGCCGAGGGGTGACTCTCGGCAGGCGGTGGGGACACGGGGTGCAGGACCAGGACAGCAGTGATGGCAGTCATGATGGGAAGGAAAAAAGGAGCAACTGGAAGCAGGTGGCTGAGGGTGATTCACCACAGACTTCAGACAGAGTAACTTTCCGGTTTCCAGGTTTCAGGACTCGGTTATTGGTTTCAGGTTTATCTGCAAGTTATCATGCTTTCGAGTTGACGCGTTCAGAGCAGAGACAAAGTACTTCCTGAAAAAACCTCACAATGTCAGGGCTCCGATCCCCTAGCGAAAGCAGTATTAAACAGCCAGGATTGGCTGGATGATTGGGTGCTCCGATAGGGAGATTGATAGAGGATGAGGCACACAGACAAGCGTGTGTGAATGTTGCTGCTCTGTCCCAGGGTTAGGGTTAACCATTTCCAACTGCTTTAATCACTGGGGGGAAATAGACCTCCAAATACCTTAGGAACAACTCTGGACCCAGAATCTCAAAAGTATTTCATGTCTAAAACTCGATTGTTGCAGACAATAGGACACTACCACACACTAAGGGGAATTACTCTACTCGGCTCGCACTGTTTTGATTAGACATGTGGTTTTTCTGACAGATTTGGATGGCTTTTGGGATACTGGGTTAATACTCCCGATCTTATAGATAAAGCCAAAGGATTTTAATGACACTTCCTACAACAGTGGCCTGTCAGCACATTGGGATATTGGTTTTGGAAATTCTAGTCTGGATTGAAGAGGGCTAGAACACTGCTCACAGGAGTAACACATACAGTAACTATTCCTAACCTTGCTGTGCTTCCCAGATCTGTAGACACCAAGGTCTATGGTGGCAATACTGTCTGTGTAATACCATGATTCTGTCTGTGTATACTCCTGATTGGCATAGTAGTGGTAGTTCGGTTTGCTTTGGTAAATAACTGTTCTCTGTAATTTGTATTCCTTGTGACAGAACTAATAAGAAAAGGTTTTATCAGTTCGGTAACAGCCTAGAGAAGACCAGAGAGCGATTCCTCAGCCTCAATCCTCAGGTTTTAAAGTTCTCCTGTTTCTTCTGCTTTTCATTCCTGCTGAACCCAGTTACCATGGCTCACCGAGCTACCACGTCAGAAGGGATTCTGGATGAGGGTTAACCCTGTACACATTTATGTATATGTTTAAGGCGAAACATATTCAGCAGAAAACAGATCAGAAAGGTCTTGAAACAGCTAGCCACAGTAACTGACTGCTTGGCTGGACTAAAACACAGACTGACCAGTGATACTCCAGGAGCAGAGGGCCCCTCTTCAGCAGCTTCAGGTCTGAACAAGAATAATGGTAGCAGCCTGCACTGTATTACTGGAAGCACTGTGACCCCTGGTGGAGAATCACTACTTGCAGTTGTTTGGTGCAATAAAATACCAACAAAGTATAATGGCCTATCTAAAAGAACAATAGCTTGATTCAAGTTACCCAGTGCTTCCACTTAACCCACCTATCGTGGCACAATGTAGTTCTGATCAGCTGGACACTTCTAAACAGTTTCAAGCCTTATATTCCTAATGTGTGTGTTTATATCGTGCTTTAATGCTATGAAGATTTGTAACATTTAATGCAATCAAAATAGAACAAGTTCTGCCCTTTTCCAAACTCCATAGGTTTCTGTAGGTTAGAATGTATGAACTGTGGACACTAAACATTGAGACTGCTGTGTATTGTCCACTCTCTGTGGCATCTGAGGGGCAGCCACAGAGAACACTTTAAGCCATATTTATGATGCCACAAAGAGAACAAGGCAAGATTACATTTTTTCCCAGATATATTTTAATGGTCAGTTGATTTGTGTAATCTAGAATAATAAAAATAACATACAGGTTATACTGTTATATAAAACTACCTCTCAGGTCTCACTCATTGAAGCTACACTCAAATGATATAAAAGTCTGTAAAGCCACAGATTGTAAATGTATTGCATTGCAATTGCAATGTTCAGAGACACTGAGCCCACTGCTATAAGAAAGGACACCAGTTATTCACACAATCCAGATACAGTATAATAGGTGCTGCATAGTTGATGAGAAGCCTCCTGAGTTTCAGAGCTGTCATCCTCTGGGGAACACTTTTACTTCTCTCCCTTCTCCACACTGCGCGTTTCAGGGGCGAGAGTCTGCATTTTCAAAAATGTATCACAGGTTAATACTTTCCAAAGGAGCTGTTCAGTACTTCTGCGTTTACTTGTATTCCAGTTTCTTAATTACCTTAGCCTATATTATGAAGGAGTTTCAGTATAAAAGGACACCAGATATTTCAAGGACCTCAGTATCAGATTCACAGCTGCTGGTGCCAACATGCAGCACTGAGGTTTACAGCATTATTCCGTTTGTGTGGACAGGGGGCACCGGCTGAAATCCCTTGCTAAGGCACGGCGCTGTGCAGAGCCCACATCAAAGAAAATGAGACAATTGGTCATGAGACAAATGCCAAATGGCGAGAAGACAAATGGGACCGATGGGAAGACACCCTACCTGGTTAATTTGGTTTCCTCATTGTGAGATGTTTCGTTATTTATTTAAAGCCCCTGTTGCTCCACATTTTCTAGTATCCTTGCTCTTACTGAGAGTCACTAAACTGCAGTAGGTTTAATCACAATAAAGCCCTTGTACTTGCCAAAGCAAACCATAGTAAATTATTTGGTCTTAATGCTTTAAATGCATTAAATCTTATCTTTGGACATGGGAGTCTACCTCAGTCCTTAGTCTCTTTTACTGAGGTCTTTGTAAACTCACATCCACAGCACTTCAGCTCATTTCCAGCCATACAGTAAGCGCAGAACGAAGAGCAGATTCTAATCCCTCTCCATGAGTGGCACTCAAGCTCCTCACTCAGACAGGTACAGTACCTTGGGTGTCGCCGTGTTCCTTGTGCTCGTCCGCCCATCTAATCTTCCTCTACAGTGAAGAAGAGCAGAGACAGGCTGGTGTTAGCCAACAAAGCAAGGACTGGGTATAGGAATGTCATTTATAGAGACTAACAGGAAGTACAGGGTGAAACTGTAACACACAGACTATTCATGTCCACAGTGATGTCAATGATTGCGCAGCCCTGCTTGCTCTCCTACTCTGGATGAAGTAAAGCAGCACTCTGCCCACAACCTCCCACATAGACAGCTCATTTTACAGGTGGGAAGTCTTCAATTAGGAAAATTTTGAAGAGTGACACGTTTCCCCCAGCAAAAACATTTGTGCTTCTTCTGTAGAAATTGCCAATTTCACAATACTCCTGGGTACAGGATGTAGTTTCTGTGCCCAGTACATCTAGTTCACTTACTAGGCCTGACTTTAGCATGGCAATCAGGTGCAGTGAGGCTCCCTCATTTCTGACTCAATAGCTGTTAATAGGCGATCAATTGATGATGAACCCTGGAGTGGCACTTGAAACTCTCAGATACAGAGCTCATTCATGGGTCTTGCTCAGCCTCTCTCTCAGTCCAACAATTAATAATTAACATTATACTAACATCCTTCATGTACTTATAGCACATTGCACTTCGAAAGACATACATCTTCTCTGGAAAATGGGTTTCTAGTAACATGTAAAGGAAGAAATGCAAGTCTTAGTATAAGAGTCAAGAGCCAAAGGATTCCTAGCTGATGAACTCTAGGCCTGCTGTGTTTCAATTGTGCTAGGATACCTAGTAGACAGACAGACTGACCGCATGCAGATCTGAAAAACCAACAGAAGCATTGTGTAGTATAGTTGAAATGTCAAAGAAAGGGCATTGAGACAGAGGGTATGTTTAATTCCTCTGAAAAGCCTCTTTTGAGTCAAGCCGGTGTTAAACTGGGAGCGAGGTTACCCTGGCAGTGCTGTGGGGCTGGCGTGGTCCTCAGGGAGGAGAGAGTCTGCACGGCCTCCAGCCCTTCTGAGCTGGCTGGCGCGGTGAACAGCCCTGCCTGCAGGGGGCAGGCTGCTCTTCAGGTCAGGCCTCCAGTGCCCCCTGGAGCTCAGCGGCGCCACGTCCTGTACCCCTCTCCCCACGGCCGCCTCTGCCGCCCACTTGTGGGTCTCCGAAACCGGGTCGGCTGTCAAACACGGCAGGTAAGCATAAGACAGAATGTTGTTTTTTTTTTTATTTAGAAAGAGCACTTATTTCCTTACACCGGACAGAAAGCTATTCAGCTCGTCTCACTCCTGCAAACCCGCACTATTCCCAGGAAAAGTGAGGAGAAAGTAGGAGCGTCTTCCAAAGCATAAATCACCTTCCACTGCTTTAAATTCAATGATTCCTCTGCAGTGGCTCAGGTGATTCACCATCTGTGCCAGGCTGGCCCACAGTGTCCACCCATGTTCCAGCCCCAGTGTCCACAGTGTCCACAGTGTCCACAGTGTCCACCCCTGGTCCAGCTCCAGAGCCCAATTTCCACAGTGTCCACCCCTGGTCCAGCCCCAGTGTCCACAGTGTCCACCCCTGGTCCAGCTCCAGAGCCCAGTGTCCAGAGTGTCCACCCCTGGTCCAGCCCCAGTGCCCACAGTGGTCTGAATGCTGGACTGGCCATAATGCGATTGTGGCAAACAAATACACAGATAAAAACAAAACAAGGGCATCACAGAGATGTACAAACAGACCCACTGCAGTGGTTCTCTCACCTTGGGGCCCAAATCGTCTCCTCAGTAGCTCTGAAGAGCATCTGTCTATATTATCCTCTTTGGTAGGAAGTGCTTTCTGCAGAGAAGGCCTTTCCACGGAGCAGGCAGCTCTGGGTCGGAGGTCACATTTATCCTAAAGTTACAAACGCATTACGTTTTGACTCTTGTATATAAACCGTCAGACTGTTCTTTCAAGGGAAATCAGCTGGACGCTTTTGTCCAAGAAACTGAACTTTCAAGGGTTTCAGATGTGTAAATGAAAGATTGCTACAGTGTAGGTCAATTTATTACCTTACTGAGTCATTTTTTTGCACAATCACTTTCTTACAAATTAAGCAATCTGAGTATCATAACAGTCAGCAAAGACAACACTGCGAGGAAATGGCAATTAAAATATGTCAATTCTCTTTTCCTTCGCCACGACTGAAACTCCCTCCTCTCTCCTAAATATGTTTGAATCCACTTATAGTTCCCTGTGAAGTGTCTTTGCAGTTTGCTGTATCGTGTGTTGCCAGCAGCTGTGGCAGGCCGGTGTTCGTGAGAATATTCGGCTACAGCTGCAGCTCTCCCGCACAGTCCGAGCTCCAGGAACAAGTGGAAGGAGACACACCTGGTGGTGAAAGACGACATCCTCCTCCAGAGTCACTCCGCAGAACTCGCAGGGGATGAAGACAGAGTCCCACCGGGGCCAGAGAGAAGTGCTGTTGCTGGGGGCCTCATCGAGCGGCTTGGGGCCCTCCTGCTGGGACCCGCCTTGCTTGCTGAAGGACGCCAGGGCGTTGGCGGGACTGCAGCCAGTCTGCAAACACAGCAGGAGAACACCTGACTTGTCAACCACAAATCTCACTGTCCTGCGGTCTCTTAGAATTAACCACACATTGTGAATTAGGACTGTTTCCTATTTAATTATTTACAATCAAATACAATCACTGTGTGACTACATTTATAAATAGCATTTTTTTCTTATTCTGATCAAGAGTGTTTGTTTTAAAGTAACAATTCACAGAAAACTCAGCGAACACGCAGACACAACTAAATTACCAGGGCTGGATTCAGGGACGTAACCCAGCAAATAATTCCAGGCACTCAACAAATAACAAGGTGGGGCTGAAATACCTAGCATTTTGTTTTTATAGGATGATTATAAACCAAGTTTATAATGTGCAACAATGTGCTCCATAGCTTGCCAACACTTAGACACAAGAAAAAAATGACATTTGTCTGTGAAGTGAGTCATGGGGCTGTTGATAACTGGAGTCACCATGGGGGCAGATTGCCTGACTGTCCTTTTAATAATCAACTGGGACATAAAGGTCTAGAAAGGTTCACAAAGAAAGGCTATGCTTGTGTTTACATTCCTGAAAATAGAGTATGCTTCAGAATATCTAAAATGTAAACAAAAGAAGGTTTATGTCAGTTGTAAACCATTCACTATGGAAAAGCAGCGATCACCCATTGTGAACGCTATGTCAGTAGCATGCCTGTCATTTCTTTCTTTTTAATATTCACGTCCCAACCAGCTATTCAAACTTGCATGTCCCCTGCCCTCCCTCTGAGGGTGTCTGTGCAGGGGCACGTCTGTGAGGCTGAACACTTCCAGCAGCCTGACATTCGCCACCCGCACACTTTCCATCACAGAAACGCTTATGGAAAGACAAGACACTGAGGACACACAGACCTGAAGATCTGTGTGTGACAGCTTTCAGCATGCATGAAAGAGACTGATGAGACTGCACAACGTATAGTGGATTTATAAATTCCAAACCTTTTCAGCATGCAAACAATATAAAGTAAAACATTTGAAACAGCTCCAGTAGTAAACAATTCGTACCCAGCTACCTGCTCTTTATCCTGTTCTCAGTGTAAAAAACTATTCCTTTCATCAACAGCAAGTCTGATTTCCAAACATTCCTGCTGGAATCATGCTCCGGAATAACCTTTCCTTACTCCCGTCAGTAGTTTGGAATTTGTTACATTACAAAATTGCACAATACAGCTTTTGAGCTTTTAAAGATTTAGTTAATATTTGAGCTATCTTTTGTTTAACACCGTTAAGCTGTTTCAAATGTAAAAGTACAGTATATGTGAGCTGTAATTTAAATTTTAAAAGAGCTTTTATTTAATTTTAATTTTTTAAAGTAGATTGTCTTTACTCCTGTGTCTTTCCTGAACACTGCCTGTACTGCAGTCTTAGTGATCCACGAGGCCAACTTACGAGAAAAAAAAACAAGCATGCTTGTGTGTGCCTGGTTTGTGCTTGATGTTTTGTCACACTTGTAGTAGTAGAACATTTAAGTCACTGAATACTAAGTGAAAGGTCAAACAAGGAAAAATGCAAGCTATTTTAAAGAGCAGCTCATCCCAGTGTTGTTTATAATTTTGCTGACAGTGGAAGCACGAACAAGGTCTCTCTTGGACAGAGCGTTCACACGTGAGGAGGACGCCCGAGGGACAGTGAAGGACGAGAGTGAGAGCTGGGAGGAAAGAGGAAGGTCCCTCACCTGGTGCAGAATGAGGTCTTCCACTGGGAAGAGCTCCTCGCAGAACTCGCAGGGCAGCATGGCGTCAGCTGCCGGGAGGGAGAGAGAGGACACGAGCCATGAGCATTCCGATTTTCAGATTCTCCGTTCTGTCTTAGATGTGTTCAGCCATAATCCAAAAGAAGGTAGCTCTGCACCAGCAGCACGAAGCAGCAGCAAGTGCTAAAAGCTTAGTTACCAATCAACGGAGGGCTGATGTGTGTCACCAACAGCACTAGAAACACTACTATCACCAAATTGGGGTCACTGTAAAGCCCCCAAATCCCAGCAATGCAGTACCTGTCATACTCGGTTGTGTGGGGAACCCATTCACCAAGCTCCCACTTAAAGAACTGCCTGGTGCACTGTTACTGCATTTTGTTACTATATTACTGTACAGTAGAACGGGTAGGAAATAAAGAGCTCACAGACTTCAAGAAAACCAATGGGATACCAACGATAAGGAAGGAAAGATCTGACAGAACAGCGGAGAAATCTCACTCCTTCTATCCAGCGTGTTGTTGTCAGGGCCGACAATAGGCTCCGAGATGAAGGGCTGGATCAGGGTGGACAGGGTGTCCGTGAGAACTTCAGTAGCCTCAGCCGTCCTGTTCCCATTGCCCTCCCAGCTGTGCACCCAGCTGTCCACCCAGGTATCATGGCTGTGGTCATTCTGCAGACTGAGGGCCAGCATGTAGTCGAGCTCCGAGCTCTCGTCTCCTGGGGTCTCCACTCCTTGCCAGCCTGTGTTGCGTGCTAGATTCTCAACTTTAGCGGCTAGAAAAGTAGCAGAGTAACAGTTAAACTTTGTTGTATTCCTGTTGCTGCCTGTGTGTAAAGGTACTCATCATGATTCCTTCAAGTGGGGTCTGAGTCAATTTTATTCAGTCAGTGTGCAACATTCCTCACAATACTTCTGGGCCCCACTGTGTGCATCAAGGAGCCAGTGGTCTTAGCTACACCAGCCAGTGAATTACTTTTCACAGTGATTACGGGTCTAACTAGGGGCCCTAACTCCCACTCACAAGCACTCATTTGCAATGTTTCCCCTAATAATATAAAGAGTACGAGAATCTGATCAATTTCAAACAAAATGCAACAAAATGATCATTTATAATCATAATTGTCATTTCCTCATGCATATTCGTGGCTAAAATAACCATCTTCAGATAAGAGGCTTCAGTATTTTATTTGGTGGGATGCTTAGGAACATGATGATTCTTGAATTCATCTCCGACCATCATGAAATGATTTAACCGGTGTAATTATTGGTGTATTTGGCAAATACAAACCCCTTCTAACCCTAGGGCTGAAAAGGCTGCTTCTGGAAAGATCCGAAGACGAGTGAAGGACAGTGGGCTCTGTGAGGAAGGGTGCAGCTGGTCCCCCAGGGAGTGTGTGCGTGTTCAGTGACTCACTCTGGTTCTGGTCCATGTTCCGCAGCGCCATGTTGCGTCTCAGTGCCGCTCTGGTGCTGTTCTGGACCCGTGCCTCCAGTGTCCGGGGAACGCCCAGGCCCAGGGGTGAGCTGCTGTTCGGGAGCCCGTGACCTCTCAGCACGTTCCTGACGGCGTTCGTCTCGAACCAGGCCTCCGGCTGGCGCCGCGCCAGGCCCAGCCCGGCCCGGTTGTTGTTCCTCTCCTCGGGCAGCTGGGCTCCACAAACCGCAGGGTGCGCCGCCAGCTCCCTCACCATCACGTTGCGGTGGCACTGGGGGCAGGGCTCAGTGCGCGCCCCGCAGTAGCCCTCATGCTCCGCCAGGCGGCTGAAGGCCACCTCCAGCTCACAGTACCGGCAGCCCGTCAGCCGCAGACCGCAGTCCAGCTGCTGTGTTCAGGGGAGGCGCGCACTGTTAGGGTTGTGCCAACGACCATCTCTAACACAAATCAAGTCCAGTCCAAACTGGTTTTACACACTGCATGAACTACCCGAAGGCTTTTATCTCCAGCACTGTTTGTCACCTGCTACACAACACGATCCTGCATCCTTCCTTTCTGCATCCTTTGGTCTATTGCACTGTTCCCCAGCCTGTGGGCCAACTCCAGGTGTCCCGAGAGTAACTCCCACAATGCACTGAAGCTCTTCCAGTGTAACCCACTGCTGCTCATGTGACCATCGCGGTTCCGCGCGGGCTCATGCCCTCGCCACTCCGTCCCACAACACCTGGGCGAGAACCCGCGTCTCCAGCGTAACGCAACAGGGAGCCAGCCGAGCGAGCTAAAGGAGACCTCCCTCAGCCCAGGCAGCTGAGGTCCCTGCCGCGCGCAGAGAGGGCGATGACGTCACCGTGTCCGAACTCCCTCCGCTACACTGAGGCACCTGGCGTTGCTGGATTATTACTAATGCAACACAACAATCAGCTTAATGCACATTAAATTTAGAAGCTCTGGCTTGATTAGCTTTTTCCCCTTTACTTGTATATTTTAGGCCATATCACAAAACTGCCTATTAGAGAAACTCTATCATATTTTAAAGGCAAAAATCTGTTAGCCAACATTATTCAAGATACAATTTTTGTAAAGCAAAATTCACACTCTTTTGTCTGTGTACTCTCTGTAATCAATCTTCCAAGGTCGGGAGACATGAGACAGATATAAATGTAACCATCTTAAATAACAGCTTGATCATGCCAATCCAAAGTATGTGTTGCATATTTTCTGAATACATATATTTAGTAGTTCAGGTGGCACCTGAAGAAGGCTCCACGGCCGAAACGTTGTGTTCTCTTCCTTCTTTTTTTCAGCATGGAATAAACCTATTACTTGTATATTTAGTATCTGCATAATTATTTACCATAGTGTACAATAGCACCAAATGTTTCTCATTGTGTCACGTCTTTTCTACACATAATATTTCTGTACCAAAAAAATGCTTCAGCTGCACATGTGGATAAAATTAGTTGAAAGCATGATAACTGATTAAAACCAACCACAGCAAACAGTCTGCTGAGTGGGGCATGATTATATTTTAATTTGCACTGGTGTATATTTTTTCCATTCACAATAACTCACTTGAATACCCCTTACAAAATTTAAATATTTCCATAATAATCTCTACCTCTTCCTGTGTGAACTGCCAACATAGAGAAACTTTACCTCCTCTTTCATTCATCTTTCTCAAGTGGTGTTTATCCGATTTGTCTCCTTATTGTTTCTACTGATTTACTGGTGAATTTGCAGAGGCAACAGAAACAGCTCACTGTAGGCAAGTGGTATCAACGACACTGACGTATTCTTACATACCTGGTGTGTTTCCATCTGGCCTTTCTCCACCTTCAAGCCACATTTGCATTGCACCTGGAAGACACGTGTAATCCATAAGCAAATAATTCACAGCTGTGGCCAATCATACAAGCAACATCTTCTGTTCTAATGCCAGTCCTACAGAGCTCACTTCTGATGAAAGTGAAACTGTGGAAAATCTGCTACTTGTATGAAAAGGTATATATACAATCATAATGTTAATATTGATATTTCTTTTTTTAAATATATCCTGCTTTAATGGATATAACCTATGAATGACTTATTTTACAATTCTCAAAACATTTAGCAGAGGGTCACCCAGGCTGGCCCTGGGGGACCACACACCTGCTGGTTTTCACCCCAGCAGAACTGAATCATCTAACTGAAACCTGCTACTCGCTCTGAGCCATTCGGTTAGGCCCTCAGTATTAAGATTCATCGGGAAGACAGAGCACGAGGAGAAACAATTACTTGCTTGGGGTAATACGCAGTGAGTCAAGACTCGAACTGGGAACAGGCCACTTCTTCCACCACCAAAACCTACTGCTTTTGGGAACTTCAACATGAGCTACTTCAGTGCCCCAAAAGCCATCTATAGACTTTCATGACAAAACTTGAATTTCAATTTATCTTTACATGCCCACTCAGCTTACAGTCCTGAATTGCTCTGAGACTGGGTACTAGCTCTGTGCCACACATGGCAGAGATGCGCCTGTGACATGCCAGCCTGCAGAGTCACTTGTCCCCCGACAGGTTGTGAGCCCAGCAAGTCACAGGGCTTGCCGTGTTGCAGGATGGCCGAGAGGTTTGCTGCCCTGTGATGGGCAGTGGCACTAGATGGGCGCTCCCCAGCCTCACCTGGGTGTGCTCCTGCTGCCGGTGCTCCTCCAGCTCGGAGCGGGGAACGGGCTCCTGGCAATGCTCACACAGCGCGATGTTCCGCCTGCAGTGCATCTCGTGCATGGTGAAGTTCCCCGCTGGGATGTCGCGCTTGCTGCAGGGGGAGGGAAAAACCCAGACAAGCATGTGTTTTCTCACCCAAGGGTTGCTCCTCAAGCTGACACAGCAAGCCACTTACCCGTTCTGCGTGTATAGCCCTATAGATCAACTACATCCGACTCCTTTTGACAGACACAACCAGTCACAGAATGCCTCAGTGATGCCCATGACTGCAGAGCAGGTTTACATGCTTCATTCAGAAATGAAAGTGTTGCTGATCTGCTGCTGAATGCACAGACTGATTAAGAATTGCACTTTTTTTAAGGTGTCACCAGCAAGTGCAAATGAATGTTCTCTAACCACCCATCCCACACCGTCTTGCTGTATCCTATCTCATACAGCTCTATTCCCGTGTAGGATCGCAGGTGATCAGCATGCACACGTCTCCCCTCGGCTGCTTCATCTTGATGTGTGCCATCCTGCATTAGAGCTCTCTGCCTGCCTCAGGCCAGAGACATTCACATTTACTTCATTTGATCTTTTTAATTCTTTTATAGCAGCTCTTAAACAGATGGATTTTTTTCTGGTCACCTAGAAACACTGTGGAACCCCTGGGGGTGGAGACCCTTCAGAGGAGCTGTAGCAGACGAGAGAGACAGCAGCAAACTACAGCTCCCACAATTCCCCTACACCAGCTGACAACAACAAGAGGCAAAGGTCACAGCGGGGACTATAAAGCAGGAGGGGGTCTGTAGTCCTTTAACGCAACAGGGCAGTGGGGAGACCAGGACCACGAGACTCAGAGCCTAGAGCAAGAGGGCCGGCTGAAGGCACGCGTGGACCATGACAAAATGAACAAATCCGATCTCCACATTTCAACTTTGACAGTGGCTTTGTAAAGAGGCCGGCATTGATGAGGTGGATCCCAACCAGGCCGCTGTGAAGGGCAGCTCATGTGACAGGAAACAAAAACATACAAGATGACTAATTGTTGCCTGGTGACGTAACCCCTGACGTCTGAGGACAGAGGGTGAGCTGGCAAGTCCCAGCTCCAAATTCAAGGAAGAACAGGGAGAACCAAATAAAAAAAATAAGTAAAATTGTGCAAATCAAGAAAATAACTACACTAACAAATCTTATATTCAAATCCAACTTCCCTCTCCCCATGAAAGACAGAACATTTAATTTCAGCAATTATTTCATTTCTTAAAGACTCTTTCACATGTGTGATGTGGGATTCTAGCCAGTTGTTTGGGTTTCCAACAATCTCTGAAGGACTTGTTCCAGGAAATAATTTTCCGTCACACTGTAAATCAGGATTCTTCAATCCAGCCCCAATCAGATAAAGTCCATCAGGTTTTTGTCACTTTAAATCTTCAAATGCTTCCAAAAGAGGGAAACATTATTTAAAATAACCACTGAATGAGTTTGATGAGATTTGACTTTATTGCTGAAGTAGAACAGACCCAGAAGACTCCATTCCTGGACTGGAGAGCTCTACTGTTACCCTCATAGCCAGTTCATATGGTGTGATCATCTTACACATGCATAGATGTAAAGGTCTTATTGAGACTATCACAAACAACTACTGTAAATATCATGACTCATTCACGAGCCACCTTGGCAGATGCCTGAATGTTCTTGTGGATTTCTTTAAAGCTGGTTTTCAGAGGGTTTGTAAATATGGGAATAGAGACTCTGAGAATAACGCTTTGCTGCAGGAGCCAGATCACACTGGAGTCAAAGGACCACACACACAGAAACTGTGATCTGTCTGTGGGCGCCCATCGAAAAGACACTAGCAGAGACCAAACACATTCAACACAAAACATCAGTTTAAAAAAGCCCTATGAAACATTCAAAACAAAAAAGGTCCTCCTGTCTGTGATCTACAATGTGTGTAACATGAGGAACATCCCAAAAGAGACCACAGAGCTAAAGTGCATTTGAGAAAACAAACAACCTTTTAGGGGGGCTGACTTAGAGGCGTTCAATAACTACCTCACTGATGCCAGCGTCTCCCCACTGCCTCCTCAGCCAAGCACACAAAATAAACATCTGAACTCACACACAGAGCCCGGTCATATTCTACTGACAGTATAGAAGAGAATCAGAGTTTTTATTTGTAGGCCAAATAATCTGCAAAAAGAATCTCCTTCAACAGTCCTTCAAGATGGAGGTATATCCTATTGACAGGTGCATTCGCTCAGGTACTGTATGAATGCACACTACACTGGACCAATTACATGATACATTCAAGAGGATTGACAACAATAACTAATAAAGGTAATTTAACTACTCAAATTAAGAACAGTCACATTTCATTTCACAAAAGCTTGATTCTGTCAATAAAATGAGATTTTTCACAGCACTTACAGGCTGCATCGAGGCGTGTGTGTCTGGTAGTGAAAATGTTATCAGGCAGACAGAGAAGATCCACAATATGCATTGTTTTCACAAAGGAAGACCAGCACAATTTCTGCATTAGATCTTGAGATGAATTACAAAAACAAGCTCCATGAGCAAACACAGTCTTCTTAGAAAGGTCATACTAGTAATCAAGTACTGCACTCAGCTCTGCTGCAAACCGTATCTCGGTTGTATAATCTGATCTGACCAGGACTTTGGGATATTTACCAGTTGGCACATAGTTGTGTGTTTTCCTCTGCCATCCTTTCGTCTTCAATACCCTCTGCAAGAAAGAAAAGATTTAAAACCACATGTTAACAAAGCCACACAAGAGTTAGCAGAGAAGGGAGTGAAAGCACCTGAAGCACCAGCCCAAGCGCAGTCCTCCGAGCAGTTCAGCCCAGCCCAGGACTTTCCTAGGAGAATCTGGTCTGAAACTCCAGGTAAACTGCACTCACAAACCCCACAGGAGGCCCTTTCCACCTCTGCTCTATGTGTTACTGCACTGTCCCATCTGATGACCCCAACTTGCTTGACTGGATTCAACCGTTCTACACAGCTCCCCGGCTTCCCCCTGTTCAACATGGTTACATCAATCAAAAGGCATGATGGAGGGAAGAGTTCCCCCTGAATTTCCAACAATAAAGTTGAGCAATGCTACTTAACCAACACCACTGCTACCACTATTTTCATGGGCATCTCAACACGTTAGAAAAGTAATGATGCCAGCATCTTGTAAGACAATGTCAGACAGGGGTCAGTAAATTCTCACTAGATAAGAAATTCAACAAACTTCAAAACTGAAAGTAAGATGGATCCTATTTCCTCTGTTAAAGAGTTTCAATACTTTGCCAAAAGCTTTCAGTTTAAGAAACTGCACACCTTTTAAAGGAATAGAACTTAAAATTAATAGCCTAACAAGAACATGTGCCTGATGCTTGAATTATTTTCTGTATGTTTCAATAAAAAAAGATTGCTGCGATAGCAGCTTAGCACCTAAAGTATTTTCGTTTTTATTGCTGTTTATTCAAAACATTGGCAACTTACCATTCTTAACTACGTGTATGAAGCCTGTGTGTACTAGCTGCGACAGTCTATTTCATCGTGAGGCGGACCCCGTGTAGGATATTGATCAGTGAATAAATTAATCAGGAGGACATACTGAACATGTCGGTGACTGTATCTAATATACTGTATCTAGTTACAGAAAACGCCCAAAGTGACTCTAATCTATGCTATGAATAAGTCTACATGGCTCTACACTCCTTAGAGTCTCATTTCTGCTGAACTGAAACTGAAGTCTACAGTACATCCCAGTCACGTACATGACACACACATATTCACACCAATCAGTACAATAAAGGAGGAATTCATAGTCTGGAATTTAAAGGTTGAACCAACATTAAAATCTGTGGTCATTACACAGTATGTTATTCAGTTAGATTTAAAACACACATCTCAGAAAAATATAATCACTTTCATTTGTTAAATGCAGTCACCCGAATACTAAGCATACAGCAGTTAAACCATTCGTCATCCGCAGGCTACCAGGCTGGAGAGCCGGTAGCAGGAAGGATCGGTGTACACGGCAAGATGTTTCCGTTCAAAAGGTCTCACTTTACAGTGCAAAGGTTCAATAACTGTAGCGTTCGTATTACCTGAAACAACCTGTCGCCCGAGTCGGGAAAACCTGGGACGAATGTTACTTCTTTCCCTGGGAAAATGTTACTTCTTTTAATAAAAAAAAGTCATCCAGAAGAAGACAAAAGGGCGATCGCCTGGGACAAGTTTCGTGTCTGGGCTTTTACTTTCCCTTCCAGTCAAGGAACTGACCTCAGTTTCCCGTCTCAGAAAAGAAAAGCCCGGCTCGCTGCACTGTGAACGGAAGCTGCCCTCGTCTTCACTGCTGACACCCACCTGTTAATCACAATCCGCAGAGGAGAACCCCACTAGACCACCGCCTACATCGAGAGAGAGAGGCACCCTACCTGTTCACGGCCTCTCTCCGTCCTCTTGGCTACCTGGCTGTAACAGACCTTCGCTACAGCTAGACAGCTGAGCGACACTGCTGCGGCCGCTTCCGGGTCCGCCCACCGGGCCGCCGATTGGTTGGACCGCGAAATTCGTACAATGGCTGGCCAAAATATCCGTCACTCTGAATCGACGCGCAGACATCTGGAACTCTGATTGGACAGAAAGCGTGCTCTTCAGCTCCCCTCCCACCCCTTTAATGGGCGTTGCCATGACAATAGCACCTGTCAACGACGTAATAGGGAACGCCCATCCTGCTTGCGGTCCGAGTGCAACCCCTCTAACGCTTGGCTTGTGATATCTTCAAAAGTCACAGGAACACAGACGGTTAAATAAATTTACAGCTGGCCAAATCATATGGTCCAATGATAGGACCTGAACCCCACGATTGAAATCGGCGTATGAGTTTGTTTTTCCCCCTATTTGTTTTCTGAAAGGAAGATACAGTATCTCCATGTCGGTGCCTAAACAATGGACGTCACCTCCAGTGAAGTCTGGTGAAATGTGCATGTACTGTAGCTTGGCCAGGGGACACCCCGTCAATCAGTGTAAAAACACCACACTGCCAGCTCTATGGCGACCTCTGGAGCATGCTGAACTATTTCCCAGCTAGAGAGTTGGGGAGTGACTTCTCCAGCTGCAGCACTGTGCAGGCGAAGGCTCCTTTGCCTGTATAGTAGAGTAAGAAACACTGAATCGGTGAATCTTAGATTAAAAACTGGACCACACCAAAGCAATAAATCCCTGATAACCTGTAAAAACAGTCCGCCTTATTGCATGAACTTTAAAGCCTGCTCTTTATTCAATGTTCAATGTCATTTACAGAGGACGGGAGTTTTCTATTCATTCCCGTGAAGTGCTTGAGTGGAGTGTCCAGAAAAGAGCTATTGTAAGGCATTATTATTACTTAGCAGGATGAGCTTCTTGATCAAATAAAGGCCGAATCGGGGTAACCCCTAGAAACGGCTGATTGTTCAGCTCATCTCACTGCAAACGTCAAACAGCTCTTTTCACGAAACCGTGAGTTGCTATACCAATACCTACCATTGGAGGGCGTACGTGAGTAGACATCGGAATGTGTCCGAACAAAAAATCAGAGTTTGAAAAGGGCCGGAAGACTGGCTGCCTGCTTGTTACCATAGGAACGACAACAGCGTCCCGACTGTGGATCTGCACGGCGATTGTAATCAAGGACTGGAACGAGCACCTGGTGCGCTCTTGATTTCCAGACGAAGGAGAAGACGCTCCGACCGATAAAAATGACTTTAAACTTGGAAGACTATTTCCGAACAGTCTATGAAGACAAACTGCTTGTGTGAGTAACTACCAGCACTACACACTGTTTCACCTTTCTGAGCGTGCAAGTTGTCTGGTTACAGACCCACGCAGCTGTAGACCTTTAGAAATTGATCAAGACACGGTGTTGAAAGTTTTCAGGTGTGTTCTTTTCCTCTAACCTTTCAAAACCGCTTGTGAGAAACGCTCAAACGTTTTCTATTGTATATGCCGTTCTTGTGACCAAAATAAACTTTGTTTTCCTGACAGTAAACACAAATAGCCCGCAGCGCACTATAATTAGCTGCAGTCTTTCCCTTGTGTTGTGAAAACACGGGTTCACTGGGGTCTCCATCTACGTGCCTGCGCGCAGGAAGATGCCGCCCCGCGAGGACGACCAGCTGACCACCGCCACGCGCCTGCTGCAGCGGAGGAGGGAGGTGGCGGAAGTGGAGCAGACCCTGGCCGCGCGGAAAGAGGTGCGCCGCTGCGTGGCTCCGCAGAGCATGGAGATACAACCACATCTGCAAATGAGAAACAGGAGAGCAGCAATTATCCACACATGCTAAGAATTTTGCAGTTTTGGGTTGGAGATGAGAGTAGTCTAGTTCATATTTGCATATGTTGTGCAGCACTATATAACCATTGATGAAATTCCAAAAGCATTGATGAAAACAGATGGATGAAAAGAAATGCTTCCAGTAACCAGACTTCAGTATGCTGTTAGGTGTGTGAAATGTCAGCTGTTCCTGTGGCTCGGGAGGCGGGTGGGAGCTGGGCGCTCTCTGCGGGCTGCTGACCACAGCCAGCCTTCTGCCCACAGGACTTCCAGATGAGGCTGGAGAGGCTGCAGCAGCGCAGGGAGGAGCTCGGGCAGAAGGAGGAGACGCTGAAGGACGCCCTCCTCAAGTTCGACAAGTTCCTGAAAGTGAGCCCCGAGGGGTTAGAGCTCGGGCTGGGTCCACACCAACCAGTTCTCATAGCCCACCTACACACAGACCCCGAGACGAAGGGAGCAAAGTTTGGCACAGCAGAAGATACACTCTGAGGAGCTCTGGTTAATATTGTAACGCTACGGGGGCTCAGGCGGGCGCCCTTGCCGCATCAGGTCGGCCCCACACTGTCCGGGGCTCGAACCCGGGACTTCCGCGTCTCTCTGCAGCGACCTAGCCCCATGAGCTAAAGAGAGATCTCTCCACAGCCCAGTAGCTGTAGTCCTGCTATCACAGGGAAGGGCGGTGACGTCACCTGCTCTGGTACGCCGGCTCTTACACAGTACCTGTCGGCCGTAAGCGTTACAATATACAGATATAACCTGTTTTTTGGCATTGTGGCTTAAAATATCGATTTATAAATAGCAGGCGATAAATACATTACAGGCTCTCAGCCCTTTAAGACAGACCCCTTTTCAAATCATTATGGGGACCCCCACTGTAAACAGAGGACTGAGGAGCCCGGCTCTGACCCTGATCCTTCAGCTGAACCGCAGTCTGACCTGAAGCCAAGCCTTCCAGGGGAACTGCAACCCTAGTTTTATATTTCGGGGGTTAGAAAAAATCGGCAATGATGAGAGAGTTTCAGACCACAGTGAAAGTAAAACGTAAACAGTAACTTGTGAAACCTCCAGTTTACACCACAAAATAGACAAACCTCCAGGTGTGCGCAGCGCCATGTTCTGCGATTCAGAGCGAGGCAGCCCTGTGACATTGTGAACAAGCAGACTTGTGAAGACAGCTCTTTTAATCTCGACTTCCAGACGGTTTTGCCAATAAATGGAACTTGTTAACTGTGTGTGTGTGTGTGTGGGCCCTCAGGAGAACGACTCCAAGCAGAGCCGAGCGGTGAGGAAAGCGCGGGCCGAGAGGAACATGGCGCGACAGAAGGACCGCGAAATCAAGCAGCTGTCTCAGGAGATCGCCGCCCTTCAGGCCAGGAGGGAGCGGCTAGAGGGGAAAGTGAAGGAGAACGCCGTCTACTGGGCGTACCTGGTCAGCGCCACCGACAAGTCTGAGAAGGTCAGCCCGGGTGTTTGACTTCATGGGATATGGAATAACAAGGAATTAATATTAATATACCTATGGAAAAAAAACATCAATCAAGATATCAAATTTTGTAAAAATCAGTTACTGGATTAACGTGCATGTTTTCATCTTTTGTTCTTTAATCCACTTATCCACATTTACTCATTTACTAACTAATCACTCAGCTGTTTTGCTTGAGAGGTGAAATTACCACTACTTTCAAGTACGTGTCTCCCCAGGAGCGGGCTGGTCACCCCTGATGTAGTGGATGTAAGGGCTGCAAACTGAGTTTTTGTCCAGACCCTTCAATTACAGAGGAGTGTATCGTATAAGAGCGGCACGGCCTTGCTGGGCCCAGTTCCCCAGCTGCTCTCTCCCCGTGTTCAACCAGGTTTCCTCCCACAGTCCAAACACATGCTGGTGGGTTAACTGGCTTTCGGGAAGACTGGCCCTGGGCGAGTGTGTGCCCTGAGATGGCCTGGCGTCTCTGTGCAGGGCGCCTGGCACCCGATGCTTGCCAGTACAGGCTCTTTGACCCGGAATCGGATGGAGAGGTTATAATATGAATGGATGGATGGACCACATGTACAACAGTGAACAGCTTATATAAAACATAACAATGCATTCTGTACCAAATCCAGCCAGAGCTATGGGTGTGGGGATCAGTGCCCAGTAGTTTTGGGGAAGCACCAAGCTGAAGAGCTGTGACCGCTGCAGTTCCAGGAGCTCCGCGAGCTGATCGGCCGCTTCGACACCATGCTGTCCACGCGGGAGCAGCTCCTGCAGCGGGAGAGCGCGGGCCAGGGCCGCCTGGAGGAGGAAAAGCAGCGTCTGCGCCGCTTCGTGAAGGAGCGCAGCGACCTCATCCTGCAGCACAGCAACCAGCTGGCCACGCTGCAGACGCAGCTCGACCAGGCGCGCGCGCTGGCGCTCAAGTGGGTACGGGGCTCTGACCGAGCTGCCGCAGAGCAGGGGGGTTCACGGTGGGCTCCCCAGAAAAGCTCTAAAAAATAAGAAACCGGCACGGCACTGCCAGGTAAGACTGGAGCTGTTTGAATAGGGTTCCCAGTTTCCCGGCGAAGCCTGACTCCTGTGACGTACTGTGCTCCTGCGAGCTTGCAGTGATGTCAGCCAGAGGCCGAGCTGCTCCGTTGAGCCTGCGCTCTGGAGCGCACCGTGTGTCAGGACACCCCTAGCCCTGCAGGCGGGTGTGCTGGAGGAGCAGGACTACATGCCTCGTTCCCTCCCGAGCAATACAGGGGTCGAAACTAAGGTTTTAAACAGCTGGCGATTCCAAGTTTTTCAAGTATACTGTATAATAACAAACCCATTTGCACCTCTTCAATCATGAGACGCAAAGAGGCAAAACAGAGTCGGAGCTCTGTTGGAGACCATTATATACTGTACCAATGTAACTCATTTATCGACTACAGAATTTCAAGTACAGTGCCAATATATCATATACCATATATATATATCATATATATCAGTACCTGTGTAGGTAGCAACTTGAAGTTGACATTTAAATGTTAAAGACATTTCATTGCCAGCAGTTACTGCTGCACGCTGTATTGTGCATTTGATAAACTTTGATTGATTGAAGTTGTCTGTATGGCTGGCCTCAGAAAGTCTAAAGAGCACAGCTTTCTTCATGAGCAAACAAGAGATGCCTTCACTGCAGGCCGTTTAAGCTTGTTTTCACATTAAAATCACAACATCAGGTGACGCTGTGATGCTTTGCAAGTGTTGTGCCATACCAATAGACTGTCATTGTTCAAAGATTGAGATTGGTTTTACATTTCTAAATAAAAGCAAACTTCCCTACCATAAGTAAAAAGTGAAATAAGTGATGCGTACACATCTTAATAGTAATCATAATACTCTACCCTCTTTTCCAAAAGGCTCTCAGCCTCATATTTTGGGCGAATTGACCATTTAATTAATTTGGTGTCAAGCGTAGTTTGTCCATAGGAAACTTCTGTGGGTCTTTAATCTCTTGGTGTGCAGGAGTCAAAGTGGAACCACATCCAAGCCACAGCAGCCAAGAAGACCCTGCTTTTGGGCCAGATCAAGGTGGTGATCCTCAACCTATTCCAGATGGTCAACAAGCACACCCAACAAGACTCAGAAGTGTCCATAGAAGACCCAGAGGGACAGCTGGACAGGGTCAGTGCTGTTTTAAATGCGGCCTGGGTTCATGAGTAAGGCAGTAGCATGGAGTACAGGTTAAGACTCTTACTATAATGTCAAAGGTTCAAATCCTACTTGGGAATACAATTACCGCTGGTCAAAATACCTTACCGAGACTGTTGCAGCCAGCAATTATATCAATTTGTGTCAATGTTTTTATCTACAGAAATGGCTAATTGCAACTTCTTTGAGTTGCTTTGAGGAAAAAGGCTCAGACACATAATGTTGAATCTTCTGCATTGTGATTCCCAATGGCAGATTCAGCTCTTCACTCAAGACCTGTCCGACATCCTCTCCGAGCTGAACCTTCCTGCGTAGAGTGCCTTCAATATCTAATCAGGTGAGAGCTGGGCAGTCATTAGCACTGAACCTTTAGAAAAGCAAGTAAAGGTTTATTCCATATTGGAAAGAGGAGAAAAGAAACAACGTTTCAGCTGTGGAGCCTTCTTCGGATGTGAGCTCACCCGAACAAGTAAAACCTTCCCTTGCTCCTTTGCAGCTCACTCATGCTGTCACAGCTGCCTACTTGGATGTTCATTTTAGTCAAGTCAAGGTCCTGCACCACCTTAGTTATCAAGGCGTGTTTATTTCCAACAGGTAAAAGAATCTAATGACCACACGCAGAAGGCTGTTCTACTGAAGAGGGGCATGTAGCAGATGTCACATGACAGGGGCCCAGGAGTCCTTTTGAAGATGGAAACTGGACATCTCTCCCTTTTTGTTTATTTTGAAGTTTCCAATATAGTTATATACTGAAGAAAACCTTACTAAACATCTTTGGGACAAAAGGTCTTAAAATGAATTCCTAGCAATGATTAACCAGCAGTAACATCCAAAAGGATCCGGAAACAAAAATGTTTCCAGTTTCTGCACATCGAGGTTTTTCTACAGTTCCTTATCCTGCTCACAAAGACAATTAAAAAACTGTTAATGCTCCTGTATTATTTCATGTGCTCAAAAGTCAAGCGATATTTGAACCAAGTAAAACTAGGGACTGTGCTAGGAGGCATGTTCTAGGCTGATTACAGATTTTCTGTGTCCCAGTGTTAGCCAGACTGAATTATATTAAAATAAATTGGGGAGCTCACTATATACAATCTTAATCATAACTTAAATGTGAATATTCCATCACATAAATTCATTTTTTTCTATAACTTCTTTCTAAATGATGTGAGGTTTATGTTTT
This sequence comes from Atractosteus spatula, assembly GCF_055471065.1. Taxonomy (NCBI): domain Eukaryota; kingdom Metazoa; phylum Chordata; class Actinopteri; order Semionotiformes; family Lepisosteidae; genus Atractosteus; species Atractosteus spatula. The sequence continues at coordinate 18,909,378 of NC_142722.1, read as the reverse complement.
TAAGGCCTTGGTAAACAAGCTCCTTGATGGCCGTCAGCTAATTTGCTAGAACCCATTTAGTGAAAATCCTTGAACACCATCTGGCTTTTGTCATTATTTCTGTACAATCTGATGAACACCGCAGAAAAATGAAAAGTACCGTATTTTTATTATGCATATTAAATATAAAGAAAACCGCAGTAATCCATTTGTTGTGATTTGCAATGGAGAATAATACCTCACTTTCCACACATTCACTGGACACTTGTGCAGCACTAAACGCAGGGAACAGCAATAATCCATCTGTCATCTCAGAAATGATTAGAAAGACAGCCTTCACAAAATAAGCAACTGCATGCTTTAAAATGCAAAACATGTAGTACAATAGGCATCATGTAATAATGGTTCCTCCCCACAGTCAACAGACATGCTGGTGGGTTAACTGGCCCTGGCGTGAATGTGTGTCTCTGCTCTGTAATGGACTGGTGTCCGTCTAGGGTGTACCCCACCTTGTGCCTGTTGCTTGCTGGGGAGCCAGAGCCTATCCCGGTGACCCTAAATTGGATAAAGTGGTTGGAGAATGAATGGATGAATGTGATCAAGTGTAACCACCCTAATCTCGGGACATGGAAGCAAAAGTACATCTCAGTTAGCTCTTCCATAGGATAGGTGGGCAGCTCATCTATCGCACTGGAATGGAAGTTCACAGTCATGCTCTCCACTCCAGAGGTGCTGACAGGTACAATTTCAGTGCCAAAACTGTTGTTCACACAGGTGCCGCTTCTTGTGTTGCGTTCAGTATTACACACCCTGAACATTCCCTACTGTCTGCTGCCTGGTTGTGGCTGTCATAACTCAATTAATAGCAACATGGATCACCACTTTTTTTATTCAGAAACAGAGAACTAGCATGGATCAAAGGTGCAAATTCTCTAACGCACATTTTGAAAATAACTGCTAGGCAAGCTTTTAAGAATGGTTATATCATGGGATATGTAGAGTCTTACTAGTCAAGCCACCAACAGTAGGCAGCTCAACTGCAGCTTTAGACATGTAAGCAGAGGCCTCTTCTCTGATCACCAAGAAGTCTGACCACAGCTCCATGTGCTTTCCAACGCAGTCCACATGTGGGAGCCGGATGCTCCCTCTGCCCTGGAGTCCAGCTGGGCGTGCCGTCTCATCTCCCCTCCTCAGAGCCTCTTCCTCAGCTTGCCTTTCCTGCTGGTTCCCCGGCCAAAGCCAGACCTTGCCACCTCCCTGACGTGCTGCCTGTTCTTCCTGCGGAGTTTCTTGAGCCCTCCGCTCTGCAGGAACTGCTGCTTCTCCCTCTTCTTCCGCTGCTTGAGGATCTGCTCCCGGCTCTTCAGCTCGGAGCGCGGCCTGGGCCCAGGGCTGTGCTTCTGGGGCTGCGGACCTCTCCTGCCCTTCCTCCCTGTCAGCAGGCACATGAGCACAGGACCCGCGGTCAGAGCCAAACACAGGGCCCTTCAACAGCCACGCCCTCCTTAACTGCTTAATTACTGGGAACCGAGTCTCAGAAAATTAGCTGAGGAAACTGTTAAAACAAGAGTCTCAGACTTAATGAATAATTCATGTGTCTGGGTGGTGGATGTGTCTGACTTAGAATAATTTCTGCCGATGAGATTGTCAAAATGTTTGAAACGTTTCTTAGCATTGCATGCTCGTGGTTCAGTACACAACTAGATTGCAGATTAATCTTTTCGGCAATAAATGTAAATGATCAATGCTTATACAGAGGCTGGAGCCACAACTCACTAACTGAACTGGACAGTTTTTGGTCAATGGCCATAAACGACCTACCTGTGTGAAGCGAACCACCAAAGTAGCATTAGATAGGAAGATAAAATACTGTATAGTCCTTGTCCACCTACATCTGATCCATCCTAGGACAGATCCAAGAACCACAGGAAGACAGATTTCAAGAAGAATCCACTCTCCCGTTCCCTGCAAGAGGAGACCTTACCTGTACTTGCTCTCCTTGCCCCACTGCCACCTCCTTCTCCCTCAGAATCAGATGCTCCATCCTCCATCTTGTACTTCTTCTTCCACTGCTCATAGCTGTGGGGCCAAAGGTCAAGGACACACGCCAAGGGAAAAGGCAGCTGCATTTACACCCCTGTTCCACGCCGTCTCAATGTTCCTCCAGGGCCGTACGTACACGGTATGGGGGTTTATCAGAAACCCCGCCCTTCATTAGCAGGTACTTATCTTGTCACTCCAGCGATTTAAGTTCTGCCACTGGGTTTGCCTCCCTGATGTCGAACACCTTCCTCGCTGAGTTTTCTTCTTCTCACTTGTTTAATCTCCCGGACTCCCCGCTGCGACTTTGAGAACTGCACTTTCACTTTTACTGACTGAGCATTCCTGTTCCACCGCCCCCAGTGCAGGGCTGCCTGTCTCAGCTCAGCCTGTCAGCTGGCACTGTGCTCCGAACCCTGTGTGTGGACTCACCCTGCAGCTCCACTGTGCTTTCAGTGCTGCAGACATTCATATGCAGTAAAAAACAACAGATGGTACTGCTTCTCCACATAGATCCATGACATTAAAGCAGTCACCAGTCATGGACAATACCCAAGCCACACAATGCCAGTCATAACACGGATCAGGCAGTTACTGCAGGGGATAGCAATTTGGTTTTGTGCACCATGCAATGTTGAATGTAGATGCTGAAGCAGAATGTAATGGGGGGAAAAAACCCGTCTCACTACGACTCACTACCACCATACTGTGACATGGTAATCCGTTACAAAGTAGTAGAACTGGATATTACCTTCATACAAATACATCTTTTAGTTGAAGGTTACAAAAAATGTAATTCTATCAAAATACAGAAGCCTACTAGTGCCACTTAAAAAATGTTTAAATGAGATATCTTTGTTTAAAAACAATATGCAATATTATCTCATTTCTGTGGTGCTAGTAGGCCTCTGTAAAAAGTCACTTTCAGACTTTAAAAGATTAACCTCCCATTAAAATATACCTGTCCAATTAATTCTAGAGTGCTCGTCTTTGGGTTTTCTAATGTTTCCAAAGGAATGTTAGGTAAGTGTAAAAGCGGATAAAAATCCCTACTATGATCTGTACTTGAAAGACAAGACCAAGTAGCAGCGACAAGCAGCCTGAGAAAAGTAAACATTTCTTTTTACACAAAGTGCTGAGAGCGTCTGGAACCAGCTATCCAGCTGTGCTGTCTAAGCCAATACCCTGCCTTTCAAAAAAAGCCAGGATGAGATTCTCACATCAATTAGCTACTAGGAGCTGAAAGGGGCTGGACGAGATCTGTGTGGTCACGGATGGAAAGAAACTATGCAGCTCAGTCTCAGTGCAGACAGAACATACACAGGGTTACAGACAGAGGGGAAACTGGGACAGAGGCACAGGGGGCTCTCTCCCAGCCAGACTGAGGAAGGATACAGGTTTTTCTTGTAAGAGCTGCTGATCAGCTGGCCACTCTCTGTCCGAACTTTCTTCTTTTGGTCTTCTTTTCCCGTCTCCCGCACAAAGCGTTTCTTCTTCCTGTCCCTGGAGAGAGACACCGAGAGCTACCGACACGACACAGCTGGACCAGTGATGTCTGGATTCAGAACCACAAGCCACTGAGAGCTCTCCCTCAACAAGCCCTCGAGCAGAGTTCACAAGTGGTTTAACTGGTAGCTCAATCCTGCAGTTTCACAGGGTAGGCCCCCATGTTTAAGGTTGCTGATTTATTTTCAACAGCAACTATGTGACAAAAATCCTTCCTACATAAATTTAGATGTGTTTAGCTTACAATGATCATTAGCTGAATGTTCAAAATCATACATAAATCAAGTCAAAATCTCAGAGGGCTATGAATCACTGACATTAAAATTGGTGACAAAGATTACAATGACAGCTAATTACTCCAAAATCAAGACAGAAAATGAACGGCCCTAGCACTGATGGACACGATCCTCAGGAAGGTCCTCAGTATTCTTACCACTTCAGCATATTCTTGTGTTGGCTCATCTTGTCACCCTCGTCACCCATGAGGTCCAACACAGCCCCAGACGCCTGCTGCTCAAAAGTGCTGCCTTCCCCAACAAGACTGAGTCTGTGAACACAGCAACGGGCAGGAGAGACTCACACATGGGCCTAGGGGTCTCTCAGTACTCTGCATTGCTCAGTTTCAGACTTCTGACCATTTCTTTAAAGCCAGAGGACGTCTGTTAAATGAAAGATCATTGGAAGTATCTTATGCATCTTAAGTCAAGCAACATAAGACTGAAGATTGGATTAACATCACTACAATTTACTGCACTGCACATCATGTACTTAATTTACTGATTACTTAATTTTTGGTTTAATGCACCTCAAATATATAGCACTTAATTTGGGACACATTTATTCTCACTTTCAAAGGCTTGGCCCCAGTTAGCAACAGGCAAGTTGACTGAGCGTCTGAAACAACACACTATGCAAGTACCCAGGTGAGTAAACCATATCATTTTATTTTCAGTGCCCCTCTACATTAAACAAAAACAAGTGTCTGATTAGGAATGGAAACAAGCCGAAATGTACACTCCGACCACTTCAAGAGCACGAAAAAAGGCTGTGACCTGAATCTGCTCCTACCCTCTCTCAGAGTCGAAGTCCTTGGGTCGATAGGGGATGTAAAACTCCTGGTCACAGAAGGCCTCCCTCTTCTTCTTCCTCGGAGCCTCTGCCTCTCCCTGTGTCATCTTCCTCTTCCCACCCAGCACTGCAGAAAACACTCCCTGCAGACACCCAACACAACACTTGAGCACCTTTCTCTTCTTTTACCCAGAATCTGGAGCCTCTGTTAGTACTGTTCCACACCCACCTAACCAGCAGCACCAGCGGTTCTAAACCCTGTGCCCAGCAAGAGGAGCAGCAGACACACCCGCCTATTAGAGCTGTTCATCTTCTGACAACGTGAGGAAGAGGAGGAAACGGGAGTGAGGAGCTCAGGTCAGACTGCTGAGACTCGTGCATAAATCATTTCTGACGTCCGTGCGCGTCCTGTGTGGGCTTGTTCAAGAAATCTCCTGCACCCAGAGTGAGCCAAGGTGCTCCTCGTATCCAGGAGAACTGAATGGGCAGAAACCTGGTCCCCAAGGTAGCAGACAGGTAACGTCTCTGGCAAGACAATCCTCCATAGGTAAAAATGAGTAATAAACTCTACTGGACTTGGTAACGGAAATCTCTGATAATCTGACACGATAAACATTAAGATAAAACCCCAGCCGAAGGTGTACGTTGGCACAAAGCTTTTCTAACTAAAACAGCTCTGGCTGTGCGGACCCTCCCGCAGGGGGCGCCGAGGAGCAGTACCTGGATGTGCTCTTCGTCGCTCTCGGCCTGCAGGGCGGCGCCGGCGGCAGGCTGGCTGGCCGGGCCCCCGGCCGCCTTCTCCTCTCGTGCCCGCAGGAAGCTGCCCACCCGCCCCGCGTCGCGGCGCCGCTTCGCCCGCATCACCTCGCTGGCCTCCGTCCTGCTGCTCGAGTTGATCTCGAAGATGGTCTGGAAGACAGCGGTGTCCCCGTGAGCTCCCGAGCGGCACCCCAGGGCCCAGCTGGGGGGGAATCCTGCCGCGACACTGTGCCCCCAGCTCAAAGCCCTGGAAGAGCGCCTGGCCAGCTGTGGTGCGCGCGGATCAGGACCAGAAGGCCGCGATGTGGGGTGACACGAGGCATCAGGAGACATTCTTCCCCACCAGAACAGGGTGAAACTGGAGGGTTTGCGCTCGTAGGAGCGGAAACGTTGCCCCTGCACCTTAAAGCAGGAGGCTTCCCCCCCATGAGAGCTAGTGGAATAAAGTCAGGGCCGAGTGTTTTTCTTCTAGCTAAACAAAAAGTATAAACATTTAAATGTACCTATAAGCCATAAAAAAGAATAAACACAGACGGATAGCATCCAACTATTATGGTCTTGTCAAAACAAACAAAGTCATTCGCCACAGCTTTTGGCAAGATGACGTACAAGAGAGTAGGAATTTGCCCACAAAAGAGTAGGACCACTGTAAGTTTGTTTCACTGGTAAGTATACAAACACAGTAGTACATGTACACGTCTTACGTTGACTGACCAATCATTTTTAAGATCACAATTACAATTTTAAGCATTTTAAGGGATATTTGAAATAAACTTAACCGAACGCTTGCTTATGTGACCTTGCCTATAAAAGGTGACAGATTGTGCCCGATTGTCCTTCTCATGTTCTTGACAGTACCTGATCTGCTCTAGGCAAAGAAAAATTTGATCAAATTCGTCATCTCTTAGGTGCACCTCCAGCTACGCAACACACAAAACTTCACCTAAAAGAAAATTCACTTAGCCGACAAATGGAAATTTGTACGTTACGTTCCTGATAACTTGACAAAGTCAGAGTGGGGAAACGTATATCAGGGATGCCCTGTAATGTGCTGAAGGGCTACAGAACGAAGTGGCAGAATACAGCGAAGGACCACTGTGTAACAGCAAAGCGTGAACCAGAGAATCAGGCGGCCGAGGAGCTTACAGCCTTCGATTTGTAGTTTTTGACGCCGTCCACCATCTTCAATCTGTCCAGCTCCTCGCCCTCCAGTGCAGATCCTACGTGTGGAAGTGCACAGAGAGCATGTTACACACTGCAGGCAGAGAGCAACCAGCAGGAGGGAAGGCAAGAGGGAAACAAGGGGATACGTTAGGAGAGAGAGGGAAGAGGAAGAGAGAGACAAGTGAGGGAGGGCAGACAGCAGGGAAAGGAAGGACAGAGCAGCAGCAGCAGACACAGAGGAGACAGAGTAATGAGAGGAGCGAAAGGCAGAACTGACCCAGCAGCGGATGGACAGCCAGGCTGGACAAATCCACACCCTTGGCCCTCTTGATGGACTCCGCCGAGGGGCTGGGCCGGGACCGCAGGTACTGTTTGTAGGCGTTCTCCGCCACGCGGCGCAGGTTCTGGAGGTCCAGCGAGTTCTGATGCGCAGCAATCAGCAGAGCTTCCTCGTCATCCAACACACTTTGGGGCACACGGCCAAACACCCCATCTGCGTCTGGAAACGGGCAGAAAGAGTGACACACAGCTCTGTCTCAAAGGCAGGGCACTGTCTACCACCGCAAGGAAAAAGACTTTTGAGATGGGGATGTCAAAAGTATAGAGACTTTCTTAAATTTAGAAGTCCAAATCACTTAATGCTAAACATCAAAGCTTTTAACACCTTGTAAACAAATGCACCTAACATATCTAACATCTTACAAATTTTTTCAAGGATGGATCCTTGATCTTGTTGATTTAAATGTATAAGTTAAGCAATAAACCAGTAGCTCCAAATGTCTATAGCAATGTCATAACAAGCTTTAAATACCTAGTACTGGCTACTGGCGATATAAGATGCCGCTCGTTTTGAAACCTGAGACGGATGAGGCAGTGCAGTCTGTGCTCCTTTTGGATTTAACCAGGATGTGTGCAGAGGAGAGGCAGTGTACCTTGCGGCAGGCCAGCTGTGGCAAACTGAAGGGGGCGGCCCAGGAAGAGATGGAGATCAAACATGAAGGGCACCTCGTCAGGGCAGACCAGGCTGTACGCCGTTCCAGTCCTGCCAGCACGAGCCACACGACCTGCGATATGCAGCCACAGAAACACGGAGACACAACAGCTTTGTTACGCCATTTCTTCTAGAGTTTTTAGCACAGGTGTCCAGCTGTATATTGTAATTCTGGACTGGCACTCTCATCAAATCCACTGTCCACTGCGGATATTTACATTCGTGTATATCATTCAAAACTGGAGCTTCAAGCACAGAATGCTGTACATTTGCAAAACAAAGAATATGCAAACAAAATAAGACAAGAGTACAGATTTCAGTCTAAGACACGTCAATCACCTGCATCACTGAATAGCAGTGTGAGCAGTTAAGTACATCAGTGCAGTTTAAGACCCCACTGAGAGATGGACATTCCTGGCAGACTCTGTGATCAAAGAGGCCACACTGTTTCCCCCGCCCAGTCAGCACAGTGCACGCGTACCAACTCTGTGCAGGAAGAGCTTGGCCTTGGAGGGAAAGTTGTAGTTGATGACATTGTCCAGCAGGGGGATATCGATACCACGAGCCGCCACGTCAGTCACCAGCATCACCATGCACTTCCTGTGGACGAAACGGCCGATGTTGATCTTGCGCGCAGTCTGGTCCAGGGCACTGTAGATGTAGGAGCAGTCCACTCCCTCCGACGATAAAACCTGAGAAACAGAACATCTTAATTACATTTATTATTTGATGAAGTCTTAATTCTTGTATATTTAAGGATTACCATTAATTGCACACTGCAGGGTAATAAAGATATGAGATAAGGAATCCAAGTTCCTTTCATTACAGGGGATCGTTTTCTGAAAACTCACACCTTTCTTTTCCACTCTTTTCTGGACTGACGAAGACATGAACAACAAACCCTGGTTCTCTCCGGACTCACTGCTCCCACTGGCCCAACAATGAAAATGTTGTCCTACAACGCACAGAGTGAGACTGCTCGTGGCCGCATGGCCCTCAGTCACAGCTCACCTCCTTCAAATACTCCACGTGGTGCTTGGTGGCCGCGAAGACCACGGTCTGCTCCTGGGGCTTCACCACGTTCCTCAGCAGGTGCAGCAGCAGTGCCGGCTTGTCGTCCAGCCGCAGCTGGAAGAAGGCCAGCTGGGGAGAGAGTCGAGGAAGCGCAGTTAGAGGGAGCTGGACTGCCTCTCTTTGGGCTATGGTATTCATCGTGAACGTACAGGACAGAACACATCTTCACTGTCATAGGACCAATGCTCAGCAAACAGTGCGCAGCCCACTGCAATCGCCCATAAGGCTGCTCTGATTACCTAGCTATCAAACAACAGGACATCCTAACTCAGGCTGGATGCAGTCTAAAACAGCACAGGTGACTGTTTAGGATAGGGCAGTATTCAGGCCCTAACTGACAAGAAAGGGTACTTACCAAATAAAGCTGCTGTCAATGTGTTGTTCATTTATGCGTTAAAATCTTCATCCGAATCAACATGCATCAGTAACTCTACAGTGCACAATGTGATAAACTACAGACCTTCAAGTAATTCTGATCTTTATCGGCGTGACTCTCAGTTCCGCAGGAAAATGATTAAAATGACTGGCCAGTTGTAACGCAACACTAGTGTGTGACGAGAGGCTGTCAGTGCTGTATTCCAGTCCACAGAGCTCCACCCTTACCTTCAGCTGATCACTTAGCTTGGTGTCCACATCCAGGCGGATCAGCACTGGTTCTGTTAGCCCTGGAAAACATGTCAGAAAAAAAGGTTAAACATGTCTTGTAGAAGAAAATAAAACAGAGTTTCAGCCATCTTTTTCATTTTAATCTTTTATCCTCATTCAAATCAGATCTTCTTGATTGTCTGCTCCAGTAAACAATCTCCCAGACTGAATTAAGAAGCTTTAATGAACCTGTCAGCAGCTAGTCCGAATCATCAAGCCTGTTCAGATGATCTTCAATAATTAGGCTTTTCAACATAGTTTTTCAAAGAATTCTTAGTGTGAAAAGAAATGGGTTAAGAAAACTATTCCTCAGGAGTCCAGCTGTGAAGCAGCAGGATCCCTCTTCAAACTCAGGATGCTGCAATTCCAGGAAGGGAAGAAACTTTCCTGAAGTTCTGCTTGTTGCCGAGGACGGCACAATGACAGCTCGGGATTTTAAAACGTGGGTCAACGCGAAGAGCAAGACAGGCCCTTACTGGGGAGAAAGAGGAGGGCAGATAGACCCAACCCTGAAGGACGGGGGGCGGTCGATTTCTTACCGGCCCGGGCGAACTCCACCAGCAGTTTGGGCAGCGTGGCAGAGAAGAGCAGCGTCTGCCGGGCCTCTGGGAGCCGGCGGATAATCTCCTGCAGCTGCTCAGCAAAGCCCATCTCAAACAGCCTGGAGAGACAGAGGAAGAGGCCACCTTTAAAAGGACTGTCTGCAGGACACGCGCTGTCAAACCCCTTACGCAAAGAAAAGACTAAGTCAGGATCCACACACCAACTATATATTCCAATAAATAAACCCAAACCCAATAAATAAACCCAAACAAGGGCACACAGAAACCCCAAAATAAAACTGGGTACATACTCGTATAGTTTACCCAGCATGAGCCCTGCCTCCACAATGAGAGACAAGATGAGCAGTAGAGGCATCAGTGTAAAACCAGATGTGTCCCACTGACCACATCTCTGAAACAAGAGATCACGCAGCTCAAAGGCAACGGCTGCACCCGGCCACACCGCTCACCTGTCGGCCTCGTCGAACACCACGTACTCCACACCCCGGAGCTTGAGGTTCATCTCCACAGCCACGTGCATCAGGCGTCCCGGCGTGCCGATGATGCTGAGGAAACAGACAGGGGCCGGAGCTCGGTGACTGCTGCCAGAGAGTCACTTCTGACACGTGCTACTTGAGCAAACCTGTGCTGTAGACCAGCACTAGAGCGACAGCACACATCTGAATTCGCCTCAACTAGGGACACATTTAAACATGTTTGCTTTATATACAAGATAAAAAATGCCAATGCCTTACATAATGCAAGTCTGGGGCTAATGTTTGTTTTTTTAAGCAATACAATGAGAAAAAAATGCAAACTGCACAACTACTGCTACAGGAAGCTATTGTAATTGAACTCCAAACAGCCATGTTCAAGGTTTGTTAAGTAGGAACTCCTTCAAAAGCATTAGTGACAAAATCAACCGTTGTACAAGGTCACTGAACGTGAACCACAAGGCTCCAAATGCCAGAGATGTACATTGCAACATGCTTACAAAAAGAAAGCTGTGAGGGTGGAACTGTGAGATGATCAATATAGAACAGGAGGGTCTCTGCTTTAAAGATCTGATACACAACTTACATATCTGGGTTCTCATGTAGGGCCGCAAACTGATCATCCATTCTGAAACAGACACAGCTCTGTCATTATCATGTCAACAGGAAATATTCCATTCAGAACACACACTGCAACTGTCATTTTAATACGCAATCATTTCTGTGAGTTTTACAGATTCTTCACTTTGTAAATCACAATGTTACAATTATTAATTTGCTCACAGCTTTTCATAGCATGAGCAAACACAAGGACAAGCCACTGCAGAAGGCTCACACTCACCTGTCTCCTCCAAGGATCAATGCAGTTTTAAGGCCAGTGAACTTCCCAAGCTGAAAGACGACAACACAAAATTACACCAGTCATTTGATCTTTACATGAACATTTTCAACTTGCTACAACTCTGTATAAAGAGAGTTTGTGCATTTCTTCAGAGTAGACACCTGCCACAAACTAATCTTCTCACTCCTTTTAAGGCATTTACACTGTAGTTAACACAGCCATTTACATGCATGCGATCTCGTGTCCCTGGATCCATCAAGCTGATCTTGACCTTAACGTTTTCTCTTCTTCACCTGTATTTTTTTTAAGCTGTAAAACGGTTGCTACTTTTAAGAGTGTGATCAACAAAGTTACCATGTTGTGACACAGAAAAATGTTCTATCTCACCCATCAGTCTTTAGAGAGCCTTTTATATGATAAGCAACATCTCAAATTGCTTTATAGCCACTTGACAACATGACAGAGCAATACAAACATGGCCGATAGCAGATTCGCTGAGAAGGGGTTTGCAGGGCAGATTATGTAGCTGTTCTCTGCGGATCTCTGGCTGGGGACTGACACGCCTGGGCGCCCCGGTCCAGGCCACCGTGCTGGGAGAGGACAGCTCTCCTACCTCCTTGGTGAACTTCAGCGTCTGCAGCGCCAGCTCCCGGGTGGGCGACAGGATGAGGGCGCGGGCGCCGGTCTGGGCCTGGGGAGCCTTCAGCCGCTCGAACAGGGGGATGAGGAAGGCCGCAGTCTTCCCACTGCCCGTCCTCGCCATGGCAACCACATCCCTGCCTTCGAGAATCACTGGAATTGTCTACGGAGGAAAGAAAACGATGCCATGTTTTTCAAATGACACTTTTTTGACACCACTAATCAGTTACTTTTTATGAGCATAACTTTGTGTAATACATGCATCATGCTACCAGCTCCCCAAAGAAGTACTACCCTCAGTTTATTTAAGCTTCCTGCCTTTCAATCAGTTAAGATGTTTTGAGACAATGCATTCAGTTCAATTCTAAGGATGACAGTTAATTAAGAGTTACTCCCTTTTTCTGACCCTGTTTGGTACCGTTTTTCTGGGTAAAATCAGTAAAGTATAATGAAACGTGACTGTTTCACACTAACCTAAAGCAAGCACTCATACACGCAGTGTGCAGATGGACAGAAACCAGATAACACAGCAGATCACTTACTTTTCTCTGGATGGGGGTGGGAACCTTGTAGCCTTTCTTCATCACCCCCTTAAACACAGGGTAGCTCAGGCCTAGAAAATACAAGCACAAAAATAAACCAGTCTAAAACCAAAACTATTATATGTCCTGTTACATCAGTGTCATCCAGTTTTCTTACTGAGATACTTATATGAACACTGAACTGAATCTGAAGTTTGCAGTTTAAAGCTGATCATTACAAAGACCTGATTAAGTAAGCAGCTACATTTTTCATTCAGTCATCAGGACCAGACCTGTCCGATTATGATCAGGTGATCCTGACGCTGTAACTGCACTGTACACATCTCAGCCAGAATGAAAAAAACATCCTGGAGTTCAATATCCTCCTGTCCTGTACTTTGAGTCACAATAAAGCTCGAGTGCAACATCCCACGAAGACACTGAATACACACAAATATTACATCCAGTACTGTCTGAACACAACCTTCCAGAGCTCCATTAAATTATCTGGCTGACAGTCACATCCAAGGCAGCTTATATCTGCACACATTTATACACGTGGGCCTTTACTAAGCCAACCCGAGTGAAGCACCTTGCTCAAGAGCACAACAGCAGTGTCTCACCTGGGAACCCACAACCTCCCGGTTACCCGTCCAGAGCCCTGACCACAGCTCCACCCCGAGTTCGGAGTGTAATGATTAAAGAGGAGCTGCTTTGGTCGCTTACCCATCGACTGGAAGCCTCCAGATTTCTTTTTCTTCTTGTTCTGAGCCCGAACAAGCTCCCTCGTGTCGGGCTCCACGTCCGACAGGCAGTCAGAAGGAGCTGGGAAGCGTGGTAGTTTCTTACCCACCTGAGAGAGAACAGGGCAAATACAAAGGTGGTGACAAGGTATCTGACGGTTGTACACATTACAGTACTGACATTCGAGCAGTTTCATATCATGCACATAGGCATATTTCAGTCACTTCGGTGTATTGGAAGTTTTACGTTTTTAAACAGATAATGTTTCACGTACAATTGTCCACTCTGACTCAGTGTTGCACTGATTGTAGAGTAGTACGCTGACCAGATACCTCGTTTCAACAAGAATACTGCTACCCAGATTGTATGCGATTAAGAGTACATTCTCCTTGTGGTCGCTCACTAAACCACCCCCATTTCACTAACCGCCGTAGACAGCGTGTACCCCTTTCAATGTGCCTCCCCTTGGGTTTTTGTTGCGAGAATTTAACCTTTTTGGTCGCCGTGTCATCGCAGCTGGCTTCGGCAGCGAGCTCGAAATCGCCTCCGTCCGAGTCCGCATCGGGCTCCCGGTGCGAGGCATGGCGCTTCTTCCTGGTGAACCTCTTCTTCCTCTGCGCCATTGCGGCAGCGCCTCTCAAGCTGTACCAAGACCTGTCTCCCTGACGTGGCTACAGCTAACGTTTTAACACATAAACCAGAGCGTTTTCAGGGCTAGCAGCCAGGAACTCAAGCGGCTCGTCTCTCGCAGGAGGCAGCCATGTTGGCCCACGTGTGTCGGAGCAGCGCGCTGCTGCAGCCGGACCAATGCACCTCAGAGGGGTGTGCAAACCACATGGCAGTCTAGGGATTTTGAAAATGTAGCTTAAATTAATTAAATAGGGTTAGTAGTTTTATTTGAAACAAAAAAAATAAATTATTCTTTAAATATTTTAGTTTTTGGACAATATCCTTAATTTTATGAAATACTAATATTTCCATGTCCCCTCTTAGCAACTATGGTAACGTTCAGTTGGGTTGTACCATAAAGTATGAGCTGGAGGATTCGAGAGTCAATGTTGCTTGTTTAAGTTATATTAAGAGTAAGAATTGTATCAAATAAACTTAATAATATTAAGTTATTTCGACGTTGTTTGTTTTAAAAGTGTGAATTGGTGCGTTTTATTATGATATAAGGGTTGAGCTTTTGGCAAAACAATATTGTTGGTTTTCCCAGAAGTGACCGTAATATATCGAAAAGCGACGCAATTTAAGCGAGTTGAATGGTTAGTTATGAGGCTAAATTGGGTATCTGCAAACACAAGAAATTAAAAAAAGTATTTGTAACTAGTCGCTTCAACGAGATTACCTTACTTAACTAAGCAGAGATTGCATGACCAAAGGCGTCAAAGTAAACTAAACTTTCTTTACATGTCTATTGGTAGGATTAGAAATACAAACAAAAGTGGTACAAAGATTTTAAAAAAACTCAAAACCGAAGTGCAAATTCTAAGACAATCCAAACGTTTTGCGGTGAATGCAGAACTGTAAAGGTTAACCTTTTCGCTAGCAGCCAGATCAAACTCCAGATGAAAATCGGTTCACTGGTTTACTTCACGCTACTAGTTCACATGAATTATAAGGGCGTGCTTGAACTGCGGCGCTCGTTAGGTTTATGTCCAAGGAGGATGTTTCCCACCCCCCAACACAAATATCGAGGCGCACATGGATGAGGTTATACGGTGCGTGCAATCATTGCTAAGTGATAGGTGCTGCCAAACATCCAGTTCCAGCCTCTCGGTACGACCACCCGAGGCAGGCGAGGGTGAGGAAGGGCTTTCGCTTTGATCTCCTGCATCGACAGCGTATCTTCTGTTCTTGCGTTTGCCTTTCGGTTTGCACAGGGGCACAAGGTCGAAGAGCCTTGTCAGTCTTGTACTCCGGGCGAATTCAGCGGAGCTCGTTTTTGTGCACAAATATTCGGTAGCGAATGTGTAAACAAAATAATTATATTAAAACAGTCTCGGCGAATCGGCGTGCGATAATAATATTGTAACGAATGCGCCACTGCGCATAACTGGGATGTTGGCCGCTCGGCCTGAGGAAGGTCAGTCGCTCAGCAGGCAAGACCCCTATTGAGCGACGCCGGAGACCCGGGTTCGAGCCCAGGAGGCGAGGGCACAAGCCCGAGACCCCGAATCCCTTACAGTATTGAACTCGCTGTTTCCCATAGGAGTGTATGAAAAGGGAGCTCCCAATTCTGGCGAATGCGTTCTGAAAAACCACCTCTCTGCACAAATCCCTATTTAAGCATAAAGGAGTGAAAGGGTTAAAAGGGTTAGGGCTCTATGAAGGTTTACTTCTAGGGCGTGTCGTAAATTAATAGCAGCTCTGCCTGTTCGGCTGAAGGAGCAAAGTTTTTCCGAGCTTGTTACCAGTAACAGAAATGTTTTCCATATTGTTTTTCTGATCACTCTGTTTCCTTAAGGTATAGGTGTGTGGTGACCGCGTGCACGGTCTGTCTGCCGCGGGTCGGGCTGTCCGGCCCACTCGTGTCCCAGATGGCCGCGGAGCTGGCGGTGAGAGGGGTCCAGGCCTTCAGAGCACCCAGCAGGGCCGGGCGCGGATGCAGGGGGCAGGGGGAGGCAGGCAGGATGTCGTTCCGAAGGGAGGGGGTCGCGCCCTCTCGCCCGCGGGTCCCTGCGTCCACTGGGTCGGTCAAGGCGGACGATCCTGCTCCCCAGCCCAAGCCTGGCCGCACCGCAGCCCGCGGAAAGAGGAGCAGGTACAGGTCAGTGTCTGCGTGCAGAGATCTGACCACAGGCTCCGGGTGCAGACGGGCACTTGTCTGGGGGGGCGCAGGAACATCAGGACTGGTCACTCATGAATTTGGCTCCACGCGGGCTGCAGCTTGTTTGGAGAGGCCTAATTGTTGGATAAAGCAGAGTATTGCAACTCCTCCTTCCAGGCCTGAGAGGGTTTTATACCTGCTGTACCGTGAACCGAGAGCATAAATCACCTCGGATTTATGTCATCATCAACATGCACTGGCCAAAATATTTGTTATCTCCCGTCGTGTCGTCTACAGAACTGTGGTGTAAGTAGGAGCTGGCGGCCAATCTCAGCAGCTCCAGTTCTAGCTCATAATAGTCATAATAACTGCTTACACTTCTATAGCGCTTCTCTGGACACTCATCTCAAAGCGCTTTACAGGTCATGGAGATCCCCTCCACCACTGGTGTGCAGCCCCACCTGGATGCCCCACCCGACGACAGCTATAGTTCACCAGTACACTTCCCACACACCAGCTCTCAGTGTAAAAGAGGCAGTGATATTGATAACTCCGTCACCAAGGACGTGATGAATACTCTGAGTTTTGCCATGTTCAAGAATCCATTAACAGGAGAAGAAGTATAATTAAGTATAATTATATAAGTATAATTGGTTGTTTCAAAGTGAATGAAGAAAGCATTGTAGCTGTATTAAGATCCATTACTACATTCAATAAAACCTGTCCTTCTGTATTCCTTATTACAGACTGAAGAGCCACCTGCCTTCCTACTGTGATGAGTCTCTCTTTGGACCTCCAGCTCAGACACCGACATGGGAGCCTCCCTGGGCGGAGAAGAAAGATGGCAGCAGGTCACAGCCCCTGCTCTGGACTCCCAGCACCTGCAGCACCTGCTGTGCACAGGCTCCCCACGTGACATCAGCCCACCCTCCCCTGAGCGGCACAGAGCTCGAACCTTATCAGGGAAAGACAGACTTCTGGAGGAGGCCAGAGAGCGAGGAGGAGGTGGGGGATACAGACTGGAGACCCCAAAAGGACGTAGGGCTCGTGAGAAAGACAAAATCCGCATGTGCTGGGCTGGGAGCTACAGATAAAGGCAAAAGCACCCAGTTGGCCAGTCTGTGTTTGCCTCATAGGAGGCCCAAGACCACAGCATCCATTAAGGCCAAACCACCCTGGAAGTATTAAGCTACTGAAAAACCAGTTGGGACTTATTCCCCTTTACATTTGACAAAGGGGCTTATTATGTGTAGAGTGTATAGATCAATGGAATTGTGGACAACTAATGTTTTGTAAATTGCAAAATAATTTATAGATTCGCACTTAAACCCATTTTAATAAGCGTTCACTGCACTCTTCCGTGGTCACACACTTCTGCACACTTTATGGTGCTAAAGCATTGAGAGGAAGCTCTCTCACAGTGGCATTGTAAACTGCAGTGCCCTCCAGATTCATTCATGAGTCACAGCATCATCATGGCTGAAGCCAGAGAGATCTTCAAAAACTGCAGACAGATGATCATGGGCTTCCAGATGTTGGGGGATGGCTATAACAGAATCCACAAACAGCTGCATTAACCCCTTTCCACTGTGGTGTCCAGTATTAGAATTTAAGGCTACTGGTATAGTGGTCACCCTGTCTGGAAGAGGACACAAGTGTATCTTGCCACCATGGGCTGTGAAGAGGTTTGGGACAAAGGTAACACCTGGATACCCAATACACACCGGCTTCTTCAGGATACATAGTGTCGAAAACTACCGTGTGAAGCTGCCAGCATGAATGTAGTATTCACAGCTGGGCTGGAAGAAAGAAGTGAATGACAAAAAGACCATTTGAATGACAATTGAAACAAATGTCTTGTGGTCAGATGAAATGAAACTTGAGCTTTTTGGCTCATCTACGTTATGTCTGGTGTAAAACTAGACGAAGCTGGTGTTGAGAAAACACTCGTGACCACTCTTATGTTCTGGGAGTCCTGGAGCCCTAGACAAGACAGGGGAAAAGGACTCCAACACAGACCTGGACATACTGGCCTGACACCTGGCTCTTCTGCCAGGAGTACTCATGTGTGGCCAAAACTGGAGATTCCAGCATGACAGCGATCCAGAGCTCACATCCAGATTGAAAAAGAAAGGTTAATCACACACAGAACAGACACTGTCGCCTGCCCATCCCGATCTCCAGAGCTCAATCCAGCTGAAGGTCTGTGATTCCGATTCAGGATGGCAGCTCAGTGAGGGAAACCAAAGGGTCTGAAGGGGTGTGAGCAAGTCTGCATGAAGGACTGGTCATACGGTGATCCTGTGAAGTGCCAGGACCTCAGAGCTCACTGTAGGAGGTCTCATCACTATAATTCCTGCCAGAGGATTAACAGAACACAGACTACAGAATACATGACACTCCGATTCTGGATGTGGTGGTTGTAAAAAAGTGAAAAATGCACAAGAACAGTTAGAAATGGCAGGAGTAATAACTATACCACCATGCAGCTCATGGGCTTCCCTGTTTTAAATTCTCATAAGTCTTAAAAAGGAATTAGAAAGGGCTCTCAAATGTGTTCCAGATATTTTCTAATGTGCCTTGTTTCTCTCCTCTAGCGTGTCCTATCCCAGTGGATGGGCTGTGGCCTTGGGATTGCACTGTGCTGGGTTCTTTTGTACAAACTGTAGAAGTCTGTTATAGCAAAGAGTAAAGGGATCCAGAATACAGCTCTCCTGTATTCAGCTCCCCTGCTTCAGCTCCTTTGAGAAGATTTTATTTTAAAATGTTTTTTATTACTATGAAAATATAATTAATATAATATAAATGATTCCAGAGATTATCTTGCATTTTCCATGTATAAACATTATGTATAAAAGGACCAACAAGGGTCTTAATATATTAGGAAAACTTATATTTCTTAAATTAACAAGGAATTCTATTTTAGGATGGGGTTTTTTCTTGAGTTGCAAATTAGTTACATATTTAAATAGTTCAACAAAAGAATAACAAGAAGACATAATTTATGCCCATAGCATGACCAAAGCATTAAATTAACTGAGCAGCTTTAAATTAGCTACTGTAAATATTTCTGTTACTTGGAGACTCTTCCTGTGTGAGAGTCTTATTTCACATAGAAAAGAACAGAGCTGGACAAGTAATGGCCAAGGTTGTTTACTCTGTGGATTCTGAACCTGCTCTTACTCAGCGTGTCTTAACTTCACTTTGTAAGGACTGTCTTTTATTCCCCCGTTCACGCAGCTTTCATTATTGAGGCCAGTTTTCCCAGAATAATTAGAGCAGCCTAATTGTAAACTTTTATAGGCTACAGAAATGTCTGGGGGGTATAGGACTGCAGTGCTGTCATGTGAGTTTCCAGAAATGTCCTGCAGACTGAGGATCACTTAGGCACCATTGTGGCTTCTGATACTATGGACATCTACCATATAATATAGCTGTTTGTTTCATGCAATCACCAAACCTGTAGTATAGCTATATAAAATATATAGATATTTTTTCTCTGATTAAAGTGATTGGGTGTCACATTATTTCTAAAATGTATGTCTCTTTTGACATCCCAAAACACAGAATGAAACATTAGACACTTCAGGTGGGGAGCTGCGTCAGCATGCGTAGGCTGCATAGGTACAAGTAATAGGTTTATTCCCTGCTGAAAAGAGAAGAAAGAAAACAACGTTTCTGCTGTCACCCAATGACCCCTGAAGAAGGCTCCACAGCCGAAATGTGTTTTCTTTCTTCTCTTTTCAGCAGGGAATTAGACATTTCATATCTAAATAGAAGAGAATATTCCTTGATTCATTTCAGAAACTGGATGAAGATTCCAGCTATTAAATCTTTTAAAATATTACTAAATAATGTATACTGTATTGCCATGATTGATGATATATTTTATGGGTTCATAAACTACTAATACAGCTTTATATTCGGGATTAAATTTAGGAGAGTTTCTTATTTTAAATGACAGTGGCCTCACAATTCCAGGAAACAGTGACAGGACAAATGCAGATTGCAGTGAAACCTCAAATAAATTGTGAATAACAATTAAGAATGTATGTGCCAGACCTTCTTAAGTGTTGTAAACTCCAGTAAAAATACTTGAAAAAGTAAAAGCCCTTGTGCATGTAAGGGTAAACTTGTATGCTTTAAAGACATAGGATTATACAATAAAATACTAAAACACACCCTAGCAATGTTATGATCTTTGTGTTTAAAGCAAAATACAATCAATAAAGAGCAATTTCTTCATGTTTCTTAGGTTTTCCAAGCTGTGATAAACCTTTTATTAAGTGTTGTAATGAAGTTAATTTGTGGTCCCACTGTGATAATATCTCATGTTAACACAGCTGAAGCTGCAGTGTGTTTCCAGGAGGGAGGCGAGAGTTCAGCTCTTGCCCTTCTTGCCCTTCTTGCCCTTCTTCTTGCCCTTCTTCTTGCCCTTCATCAGCTTGCGCACCTTGCAGCCCCTCCAGAAGGCCTGGATGAGGATGGCGGCGCGGGTCATGAGGCCCAGCTGCCGCTCCTCCTCCTCCCTCCTCTCCCGGGCCAGGCGGCGCTCCTCCATGATCTGGTTGTACTCCTGCTCCAGCACGGCAAAGTGCTCCTCCAGCTCCTTCAGCTCCTCCTTCTCCTCGGCATGGACGGCAGACAGCTCCTCCAGCTCTGTCTGACAAACGGCAAAGCCACCACTGACAAGCTCGCAGTGCCCCGCGGCCCCACGCTGCCTCGTCGCTCTCCAGCTGTGCGCGACAGACACCGCTCTGTTCATTGTGAAAGGAACGTTTCCAAATTCGCAGAGAGCCCCAAAGAAATTTGGACATTGCAGCTAAACCCAGCGTAAACAGGAACAAGTGTTTTTTACTCTCACGAAAACCACAGTTAAACTGATACTGATTCTTGCATTTTCTCCTAGTGATAGCCTCTCACTTAACAGAATTACAGTACTAACTTTGTCCCTGAGAAAACAAAATGTTACAGACGAACACAATTATTATTTTAATTCCAGTGTGGAGCTTTGTCGGCGTGCGTTCACTGTAAAGGAACAAGTATAGTGTAACTCCATACTGTGTGTTCCTTATTTTTATTTGTTGTTATAAAAGGTAGTGTACTGCACAGCTTGAAAAAGATAATTTTTTCACATATAGACCAAACGTATCCCAATTTAGAGCTAAATCAGGAACACAAGGGGACAGTGAAGTCATGCCAAAACTAGCACTCACAATCTCTGGATTTTCAGGTGAAATGTTTCAACAATGCCCCAAAACCCTTTACAGTCCCTTTCTGTCGTTTTAGAACAGCCAATAGCACCAACCTGTCCCATGACAGGAAGCCAGCCTATTCTAAGGCTGCTGTGTGGCTCGGGGCTGGGAGTTTGTGTGAGACATAGTGATTGAATTCTAATTCAGATATATTTTCTATTCTATTGATATCTGGGAATGAGCAGTTCTCGCCATATTCATGTACATGACTATGGATGAAGGGAAAGAAAACTTTTCTCTACCTGCTTTTCACCCATGTCCACATCATATTTCTGGATCCAGTTCTCAATCTCTGTCTCCACTTTGTACTTCCTCTGTAGAGAAGCAGGTAACACTTGAGAAAATGAATAGTGGCAGGGCACCAGTTTCTAAAACTTTACATCATAGAACTATTTTTTCTGAAAATGCAACATTCACTGTTTAGCATTATGGCCACCACTACAAACCCTCCATCTGAAGAAAGAATAACATTTGCACATATACAACCATAATGGTATTGTGATTAAAAGGACATCTGTTTCAAGAGGAAACCTATGCAAACATGAAGAGAGCACACAGGCAGACAGCACAGCCGGGCCAGAATTGAACCCAGGGCTCCTTCGCTGCTACTGCACCACTGTGTTGCTCTCAAAAGATCTTCCAAGCCTAAAAAAATCTCTACTTGGCAAACATTCTAAGCAGAAATAACAAAATAACTAAATATACTGACTGAAATCTGGCATGAAATGAAGCCACGGGCAATTGAAATTATTTGTGTATTAATACTGTAATTCGGTTCAAACTGGAGGATGGGCTGGAGCTGGAGTTCCCTGGAACTGAAAAGAAACGAACCTTCCTCAGGCCCAGCTCACTCTCGCGGTTCTCGGCTATCAGGCCGCTGAGCTGCCCGCGCAGCTGCCCGATCTCCTGCTGCATGCGCCCGCGGCGGCTCTCCGAGGCCTTGTGGTCGGACTGCGTCTGCTTGTCCGCCTCCTGCCGGGTTCGCTTCAGGAAGTCCTCTGAGATCTTCTCCATCTGGTGGAGGGAGCCCTTCAGCTTGCGGATGACCTCATTCTTCTTGGAAATCTAAGCAAGGAGACAGGGTGGCTGGTGTCACGACTGGAAACGTTCTCTTGGGAAATCTTCACAGCACCATAACAAACACAGCACAGAATTTACACACCACACTGACCACAGGAAATTGAAAATACCAGCCCTTCCAGGCTTGGGTTGGAGGTATGAACACTTATGCACACTGAGTGTCTGGACAGAACACTGTATATATGAACATATGTACAATATATGTGTGCAGGCTAGATACAGAGGCCGCCATCACGGGACATCACTTCTGTCTTTCCAACACCATGGGAGTTAACAACCGCCATGTGGAACACTTTGGACTTGAAATAAGTCAATGCAGCCCTGCATTCTGGTTATGCTCTTAAAAGGATGTAGGGAAAGCACCTGGACTGTTAATCTCCTAACGCATAACGGGCCCCTTGCCTACCTCAGCATCCCTGTCCCGGGCGGCCGCAGCCACTTCCCTCTCGAGGCTGGAGATGAGCCCCACGTTGTTTTGGTGCCGAAGAGACACCTCCTGAATGTATCGGCTCCTCTCTCGCTCCTCCGCGGGGCTGGTCAGGAGCTTCTCAAAGAGCAGGCTGCGCAGCTCCGTCAGCCCCCGCGCCAGTCGCGGAGCCGCCCCGCCCGCGCCCGCCTCCCCTCTCAGGTTGTGGATGGCACTGGGTTGTGCCCGCAGGTGCCTCAGGACGCTGCGGAGGGAGCTGCGGAGAGCCTGCTCCAGGCCCGGGAGCCGGGGGTCTTCGTTCTCGCCCTCCGGCCCCTGCCGCTGGCTCCTCTCCCGCAGGGCGGCCAGCATCTGCCCCAGCCGCTGGTGCTCCCGCAGGGCCCCCGCGAGTTCGGCCCCCAGCCCCACCGACAGCCGCTCCAGGCTGGACAGGACTGTGGGCAGCAGGGCCACCAGCTCCACCTTCGCGATGCACTCGTCCAGAACGCCCGCGACCCGCTGCGTCTCCAGGGAGCTCAGCTTCTTGCGGGCCGGGTCCAGGATCTTGAGAGACTCCCTGGCGGCGCTCGCTCGGGGCTGAGGGCTGGGACTGGCGGCCTGTCGGCAGCCGCCCCCCACCGGCAGCACAGCCACTTCCATCGCCATGATCCGTCAGTCTCCAGGCTCCTCTGCTCCTCAGCAGACACCGCTCAGCTACAGCACAAGGTCCTGGGGTCACCTAGAGACAGAAAGACACGTGAAGGAATCAGGAGGAGCAGTTTTTCTTCACGTTTTTCTTCCTGAGAACTGTGTTTTAGCACATTTAGCCACTTCATCCAGTTCCGGGCTGAGCGGAGCCAGAGTGTGTGCCAGCAAGCAACGGGTGCAAGTCAGGAAACACTCTGGACAGGATGCCAGTCCGTCACAGGGCACACACAGACACACACACTGGACAGGACGCCAGTCCGTCACAGGGCACACACAGACACACACACTGGACAGGACACCAGTCCGTCACAGGGCACACACAGACACACACAGACACACACACTGGACAGGACGCCTGTCCGTCACAGGGCACACACAGACACACACACTGGACAGGACGCCAGTCCGTCACAGGGCACACACAGACACACACAGACACACACACTGGACAGGACGCCAGTCCGTCACAGGGCACACACAGACACACACACTGGACAGGACGCCAGTCCGTCACAGGGCACACACAGACACACACACTGGACAGGACGCCAGTCCGTCACAGGGCACACACAGACACACACAGACACACACACTGGACAGGACGCCTGTCCGTCACAGGGCACACACAGACACACACACTGGACAGGACGCCAGTCCGTCACAGGGCACACACAGACACACACAGACACACACACTGGACAGGACGCCAGTCCGTCACAGGGCACACACAGACACAAGCACGCACACTCACACCAGGGCCATGTTTCCCAGAAGCTAACTAAATGACTAATCACTGTCTTTTGACTGTGGGAGGAAATGAGAGCACTTGGAGGAAACCCACACGAGCACAGAGAGAGCATACAAACCCCAGTAAGGTTTACCGAAAGTTATTTACTGTTCAGCAGAGGAAAACGTGTTTAGGGGATTATATGATTTTTTATAATATTACACTGACGCCTCTAATTAACTTTGCAGTTTTACTGTTAATAGCTAAATACATAATGAACTGTAATATATTATCTTCCTTTTTTAGACCATGAAGTTTTATTTTAAAAAGTCCAGTGCAACATAGAATACAGCTACGAATAACGGAACAAACACATAAAAAATGTGTTTCTTAATAAATGCATGCATAATTAAAAAATAGACTGGTGCTATATCTCACCTACCTCAATGGGAACTTGTTTCTGCTTGCAGTTTATCTGCGTTGCTAGGAAACCGCAATGTAGGCGGCGCTTTGACAGCCAATCAGCGCTTGAACTGCAGCATCGTGACCGGAAGCAACCCCTGTACGTCATTGGGAATGTAGTTTGAATGGTTTTAGTTTCTCACGGCCTTTCCAAAAAAAAAACATTGAACCTAGTGTAAAGGCACATTTTTTATATACATTTCTAACTGCTTTAAAATGAATTATACCAGACGACGTTGCTTCGGCATTTAAACTTTATACGCTTCAGACGCAAGCTATGCTTAATGCATGTGACTTCCAGAACGGCTTCACTGGGAGCTGAAGACCTTATTTTCTTATACGGGACGTAAAGACAATTGTAAAAAAAACGAGTCAGAGATGTGCGCGTCACGTGCCATTTTCTCATCCTCACGTAAGAGTCGAGGCGCTTCTGATTGACAGGTCGGTTCTCCACTCACAGGGCAGAACCGGAGTTCAGCGAACAGACACCAGCCAATAGCATCGCAGCAGAGGCGGGCCTGTGCGCTGGCTGTCTTCGGGCTCTTTAATGCTGTGCAGGGTCTGGTTACAAAATGTAACAAGAATGTTTTTGCGCGATGTTTTTTAAAGGATTGGTGTGTTATTTTGGTTCCGCGAAGGTTACCTAAAAGCCTGCTTTTATTTATTTTTTCGTTTTGGAAGATATGCACGTTGGGGTTAGTGGAAGCTAGCTAACTCAAAACATGACAGTTCTTCACTAGTTCAGAATAAATCGTCGTGTTGTTATTATCAACAACAGACAGAAGTTGAGACCGTTTTTCTCTGTGATATCTTAACTCAAGAAATTAAACCTGAAGAGGCTGTCGGAGGAGCTCTGTTTAGCGCTATAACGTCAAAAAATCGGATAGTTTTGTTACTGAATTTTTATCTGAATCATGTTAAGTCGTTTAAATGCATGTACGCGTTAGAAACATTGATGACTCTGATGGTCGGTACATGAAATACAATCTGGACTAGATTTCTTTTAGTAAAAAGAGATGATTTGTAGCGCTTGAAATACGATCCGATATTTGCTTTTATTTTAGTGTCCTGTAGCGGCGTTGGCACAATAAAACGCACTGGGTTTTTGAAACTGAACGTCTCTTCAGTTTGGGGGATGTAGCAGGTGAACTGCTGGCTCTTGGTTTTGCGTTGCAGTTGACCACTCCGAGACGATTGGCATTGATTATGCAAAAGGAGCTGGAGAAGTTTTGGATAAGCCGCACGAGAAACCCACTTGTTAGGGTGGCTTGATTGTGGGGACAGACAGCGAGCGAGGGTCGCCCTGCCCCGGACAGGCCTTTTCGGAGGATGGCCAGCAACGCAGATGACGACGTACCGCTCATCCTGACCTGGGACGAAGCCAGCTGCGGACTGCTGGCCGGCGAGGAGCCAGACAACGTGGAGGTGACGAGCGAAAGTAAGTTTTGCTTCCCTCCTGTTGGGTGAGTGATGGTGCTCTTGCACCGAGTCCCGGTGTGGAAATTTCGTGTTCACCGTTCAGTTTGCAAAGACAGGACCTAGCACGAAATGACAGTGCCCGCCCAGAGCTAAAGGTCTGTTGTGTGTCATAGCTGCCTGTCTTGTTTCACTTAAAAGGGTTTATAATTGAATTCGTTTCACAGTCTACACCCACTGTAACGAGGTACGTTCTGTCCATCATTAAAGGGTGGGTTTGGAAGATTTCAAGGCCTATTTCCCCGAGCTTTGTCATAAAGTGATCTTTGTACCCACTGGTCTTTTTAATGCTTTAACTTTTATTCCTCTCTTTGCTTTACGTCCTTAATCAAATGATTTTAAAACTTCCAATTTAATCCCTCACTATATACCGCTCTCTAATGCCCGTCCCTGAGGAGTTCTAAAAGCTTTTTACAAATTCTGACACTAAAACAACACAAGTTTCATTGATTCCTTCCTGTCAGCATAGAACAGTGAAGCTTTGGGTCCTCTGAGAGCGATTTATACTTCACAGCAGTTTACAGCCTTCAGATGTTAAAGCAGTGCGTTTCGCTGTGCTTTAGCGTTGAAACGGATTTGTTGGCACCTTGCAGGGATGCCCAGATGCGAGTCGGGCTGATGACTTCAGCACCTTTTTATAATTGGGTTGTGTCTGTTTGTTCTCCAATATTCCTAAATTTGTTGTATCTCAACTGATGAAGGCATCAAGAGCTGTGCCAATGGGACACGTTGTAGGCTCTTGTGTCACCATTTCATTTTCTACATGGAAATAAAGGAACTGAGAAGAAAACAAGGCTTTTTCATACCAAGTATCTGTGTCTCATCTAAATGAGTTAAAACTACTTGGTGACCAGTAACTGCGCCTCTTGTTCATGATGCTGATTTGGATGTAATTTGGGAGATATTTCCGAAGATCTGGAATGTGATACAGTGCATGTAAGAAGTTCTGCTTCCACCAAGATGCACTCCTCCTGGGACTGGTGACAAACCCTGTATCCATAGCAAGCAGTTCATTGAAACAGAGGCTAAACACTTCCCACACACAAGGAAAAGATGAAGCCAAACCTTGTTTTAATTTCCAGCAAATGCAACTCAAACTGGTTGTGAAAAGAAATCTGGAGCCAATGCAGATGTTTAAGGATGTGGTTTCTAGTCCATTACTAGTGGAGGAACTTGATGAATTTGAAATCGGATGAGGTCTTGAAATTGAAATCCTCAGCAGATGACCAAGCAGAGAATCGCAGCAGCAGCAAAAACATCCAGTGAGAATTTGGTGAAATGCAACATGTTTTTTTGCATGTGTTTGCAAATGTCTGTGTGCTTCAGTTGAGCTTTGGGTGGGTGGAGCGGGGTGCTGTTGCAACACCCAAGGTTTAGGAAGAGGAACAGGTTTAAAGCGAGGCGGGATCAGCGACCACAGACATCTCGCATTCCAGCAGCACAGGAGTGGAGGATGTCCTGGGCAGATCGTCAGGATGTCTGCTTGGCTCTTGTGTGGCAGTTTGGAAAAGCCAAAAAGCAGTGCGAACCCCTTGACTGCTCCACAGAGGGCGCCAGAGCTATAGCTAGCAAGCCAGCAGCTGTCTGTGCTAATCACGCATCTGGAGAGACTCTAGACCTCCATCATCTGCATAGCAGGATACAACCCAGGAAGAATGACTTTGTTTTTTTTATTGTGTTTACTGTTTCACCTCATTCAGGAGAGAGAAAGGAAAAGCACAGAATCTACCAGGCACAATTCAGAGTATTTCACTAGAATGGGTTACACTTGGATTAAAGCACAGAAGCATTTTAGACTAGCACAACAAGTTTGTAGAAAATATATGCAGAATAAGTCTCCTATTCAAAAATCTCATTTCATGTTTAACCAGTGGTGAAATTGGTCAACAGTGTCGGCTATATTTGGCTGTATAAACATTTTAATTTACATTTAAAAACAGAACAAATGGATCTGCCCCAAGGTGTGAAAGATGCTTAAGCTGCATGTCTTCATCCATGCTTATTGTGCAAGACTCACAGGTGTCCCACTCACTGCTTAACGTTGGTCAGTGTCATGCACCAGATAGTGTTTTTCAGACTGATTCACCCTAGAATGCAAATGAAACATTGTCACTGCAGATGAAGGCTAACAAAAGCCATTTGTCTACAAAAGAGAAGTCACTGCTAATCTAGCCACCAGTCAGTGTGCTAATTTACAGAAGAATATTTTACTTGCAGCTCATTAAAAAGTCAAGGTGTTCTAGGAAAAGTTGTGGTTAAGAAGAGTGAGTTATTTTTGGGATGTACTTCTAAATCACTGTGTGTTGCCCCGAGCAAATCATTAAACCATCTTCAGCTTTATGCTTTGCAATGTTCTTACTGACTTTGCTGCAGTTGTTGTTCTTGCAACTTTTGGCATCTGCTACAGTAAAGTCACTTTGGACAGAAGTGGTTCCCGAGTGACTGAAGTGTCCATGAACTTCAGCTGCTAAATTAGTTCATCTTTACGTGTGCATTAGTAAGCTTTAAGATTATAGTCCCCACACGGCCTTCCACTGGAGTCACGATCCTGGCACAGAAAAATGGTATTAGTTCACTTGTGCTGTTTTTTAAATGGACAAATGTGATCACTTTTTATAGTTTGGACAATATTTATGATGTGTGTATTTATTTTATAAGGATGCATATTGATGTGGACAGGATTTCCTCTCTCAAACAGGGTGACATCATGTGCCCAATGTGGCTCTAGTTTCTTGTAAAGTGGGATATACAGACTGCCATGTTCAAGTGAGCTCAGATACACAGAGCTACACACTGCCATGTTCAAGTGAGCTCAGATACACAGAGCTACACACTGCCATGTTCAAGTGAGCTCAGATACACAGAGCTACACACTGCCATGTTCAAGTGAGCTCAGATACACAGAGCTACACACTGCCATGTTCAAGTGGGCTCAGATACACAGAGCAACACACTGCCATGTTCAAGTGAGCTCAGATACACAGAGCTACACACTGCCATGTTCAAGTGAGCTCAGATACACAGAGCTACACACTGCCATGTTCAAGTGAGCTCAGATACACAGAGCTACACACTGCCATGTTCAAGTGAGCTCACTATTCGCCAGACTGTCCTTTGCTTTGCTGTGTTCATCTCAGTAATTTGCATTGTGTTCTCAGTGTGTGTGCCATCTTCTGATTCTGCTTTGGGATGAGACTCGTACTTCCATCCACTCCTTAAAAGCAGGAGCTGGAGCCTGTCCCAGCGGGCACACGGCAGTCCATCACAGGGCAGATACAAACAAACGCTCACAGCTGGGCCCGTTTTCCCAGAAGCAGATTAACCTGTCAGGATGTCTTTGAAACCAGAGCACCAGGAGGAAACCCACACAAACACGGTGTGAACATGCAAACTCCATGAAAATTAGGAATGGCACCCCAGGCATTGTGAGGCAGTAAAGCTCAACAGCACTCAATTTCAGAACAACACTGGGATACGCTGAGGAAAAAAAATACATCACTTTTGGGGGGTATAAAATGGACTCCTGTGGCTTTAAGCAAATAAAATAAGCATCCCAAGCTAAGAATCACAGGTTCATGTGCCCACTAAATTAATCCTGCAGCCTTAGTGTCCTCTCACTGGCTAGAAACTGCTTCCTCAGCAGCAGATGTCTGTCTGTCTGTCTGTCTGTCTGTCTGTCTGTCTGTCTGTCTGTCTGTCTGTCTGTCTGTCTGTCTGTCTGTCTGTCTGTCTGTCAGCCCCCTGGTCCCCCCAGGGGTGGGTGGAGCAGTTCTGTGCCATGGGGGTGGGGACAGCGGCTGAGTCCCCCCCCACCCCACCCCCAACAGGACTGTCTTTCCTCTTGCAGACTCCTGCCTCTTGCTCTATGGGAAGCAAACTAGGGGCGTGGGCATTAGGGGAACAGGAAAGCTGGATCGTCACTGTCCCAGGGAGCTTATTTTGCCTTAAGCTTGCTGTGCACAGAAGTGATCTGTACAGTGCCACTGGGGGATTGTCAGAAGAAGCTAGCCTTAAGTTGAAATGAAAGAAAGAATATGCCTTTGGATTGTTTTTTTATTTGCTGGTTCAAGAAGAAAATCAATTAATGTATTTTGGTTATTTTTTAGTTTTGTGGTCTCACTGCATTTCCAGTTATCTATCAGCTCTCATTTTGTGACCTAACAGCTGGGTGGAGTTGGTTTAGAATTTAGTACTGCACTTTGCAAGCTTGAGACCTCAGTGTTTTTTTTTTCATTTTTCTCTGGATGACAAAAGAATTGCTGTGCTTTTTTTTTTACCTAGGACCAGTGTTTTACAGAGTTGGCAAAAGAGACCACATCCTGTCTTGTGGAGAATGAAAGTGAAAAGCCTGCTGTAAATCCAGTCTCAGCTTTTTGACACTGGACTCCTGTTGGCAATTTTAGTGGAAATCAGCGTGTAGTTTCAGAATTGGTTAACAGGTCTGGTTTTCCACAAAACCCCTAAGCAGGTGCTTCTGTACTACAGTTTTTGTCTCCACACAGCCGTCAGGGCCACCTGTCGCAGTTGCAGCTGCCTGCTGTAGATTCAGAACCCGGGAGCAGGACTTCCTTGCTCATGAGGGCCTGAGCCTTTCCTTGTGAGTGCTGTACAGCACAAGAGAAGTGCTTTGGATCTGTATGGAGGATCAGAAGACGGAAAAATATGGCATTTGGCTTTTCATTTTATGGACCCCTGCTGTCTACAAATGGATGGACAAACTTTGTGCTAAAATCATGACAGCATTCCAGGAATAAAAAATTACTCGATCTGGTAGCAAGAAAGTATTTTTCTTGAGAAGTGGATTTCTGTGCTGGAATAAGGAGTGTGTGTTCATAAGGAGAGATTAAATTATGACTGGTTTTGCATGGGAAATAATTCTTAGCTTCAGAGATATTACCAGATCTTGTAGCATTGTATATTCAGTGACGCCATTATCCTCAAACTTAAAAGTATTCATGGAAGAGCTGATTTAACTGTCATAGAAAGAATGGATGATTATCTCATATCTACGTGAACCACAAGTAGCTCACAAGTAAGCACACCAAAACTATGCATAAGTTGTACTTCAATTGGTTTGAACCCAGGAGAGGTTTGTGAACTTTGAGGGATTAGTGAACTTCTGGTGTAGATTTGTGTGCTGATGGCTTTACGGAGGTCACAGTCTGTCTCGGTTTATGGCTTCGTGTTGGCAGGAAGAAGAATAGAGAACGCAGGCTGACAGTCTGTATTCGCTGCAGTGCTGTGGAAGAAGTTAGCTGACATATATCTAACTCTAAATACTCTCTTTTAAAGCTTTAAAGGTTTGAGTTACTGTAATTAAAAACGTGCTTCTTTGCTTGTTTGAGTATAAACCTATTTCTTTTGGTTAGTAGAGTAGCGATTGAATCAATTATCTCTCAGCTTGTTTTCAGAGGGGTGTATACAGAAGATTTTAGCCAGATTAATTTTTCTTTGGTTACGCACTTAGATCTTCTACCAAGCCACTGCTAACAGATCACCACATGTTGCCCTATAAGAGCAGAGAGAAACACTGTAGTCCTCACTGGGGCTCAGAACTTTGGCCTTTAAAAGATCCCTAGAGGAGAATGTAGGGTGTGCCATCTTCAGAAAACAATTATACTGTGTTTTCATTTGAAAGAATAATTATTCTCTTTTCCTGCTCTGGGAGGCTGTGGACCGTAGAGCTTATCACTTGGTTTCCATTCGGGTTCATCTAAAGAGCAAAGAACTCTTTCAGGCTGGGATCTCTGCAGAATAGTGTCCCTGACAAAAAACAGAAGTACAGAATATTGTGAAGTTACTGAAAAGTAATCAATGCTGTGTTCAAAGGGTAAAGAGTTCATAGCTGAAGAGGAATGTTCCTGTGTGTCAGCATTTACTGCAGTCGGCGGCATTAGTCCTGTTCACAGGCAGGGGGCCAGTGACTGTCTTGAGCAGTGATCTGGGAGCAGCCTGAAAACGAGACTTTCAGCTTACAGATCCTGTGTTTCAAGCCCCTGCTTCCCCCCTGCAAGCCCCTTTTCCGTTGGAAAGTAGCCTGTGATCTTCGATCTGACCTGGGACCTGCTTGTCTTATTTCTCTTTTAAGGTTTTGTTTTAGTTTCTCTGTTATTCTTGTGAAAATCCACAAGATCTTTTTTAAATGAAACATGAGGCTTTATGCCTTTTGTTTTGGACGTGTGTGTTGTGACTTCGAAGGGAATGTTTAAGGGACAGTCAGAAGACTTGCACTGAACTCAGGAGAGTCTCCCTCCTCCGGAGATCCGGCTGGAGCTGATGTCACTGGGAGTATGACTGGCCCAGATTGGGAGTGAAGTGGAATGCAGAGACTTGCCTGAAGTGTTGCAGAGCACAAGAGAGCAGAAACTGCCAGGCTCCATCCTGTTGCAAGGCATTGAGGGCATTCCTGACTGAGCCCAGGTGCCATGGATGGCAAGCAGACCAGCGCTGCTGGCGAAGCCCCTCCAGATCCAGATCCAGAGACCCCTGCTCAGATATCCTCCTTTAGCCAGCTGGGTGATGCCGTGGGTATGTGTTGGCGCCAGCCTGAGATACTGTACACTTGTACAACCTGTACATTACAGACACACCCTGTCTGAAGACTACACCCTGTCTGTGTTCTGCATTCTCAACATTTGCCTGTTCTTTCCCTATAGTCTGTCAGTTTGTGACAGCATTTACAATGCAGATCAGGGGGTTTTAGTTATTTTTCAGTTTTTTTTCCACTTTTTATTCATATAAAGTGACGTTCTTCTTCTCTCTAACCAGACAATCTTTTCAACCTTTTTTTCTTACCAAATTTCCATTTAAAATGTGAAATTATTAGAGTCAGATAAAACGTCCTGCGCCAGCTTTCGGCAAACAAGGATCTGGTTGTAGAGGTTCAGAAAGTGAATTTCTGCACCTGATTATAGACTGTCACCAGAGTTTGTCGGTTTCATTCTGGTATTATTGCTGAGAGCTGCCTGGCTCCTCTTCCTGGTGCAGAGGGCTTGTTTATGTTGCCTTCCTCTCTTCCTCACTGGTACTGTGGCTGTAGAGGTGAGCTAAGATGAGGACCGTTTGGTGTCTCTCTGTAGTTCTCAGCTGTAGAGTTGGGGGAGACAGTGTCGGTCCACAGTCAGCAGTACCTGCAGTGCAAGTGATGTAGCTGTTGCTCAGTGGCAGGATTTTTCCTAGAATGACAGTGTGGCAGTACACATCCTTACTCCCCTGACAGCTGTTCATCTTGTGTTTAGAGCTAACTGAGACATGATGCGATTAATACAGTATAATCCACATTTCTCATAATTCAGTTATAGCACCTTCTGTTGCTGGTTTAAGGATCGGAGACTATTACGCTACAGAGTAAGGGTGTTTTTTTTACCAGAGCACAGTTCTTTGTGTTGTAGCACTGTTTCAAGGAGAGAAAAAAAACAGTAGGGAGGTGCTGTGGATAAAAAGTACAAGAGAAAGATTTTATCCTACTTGTTTCTGCTTTGATCTTCATTCCACTGAAGACAAGCAACTGTTTGTAGCTCTCTTTATGATGTTGACACGTAAATGCAGCGTCTGGCAGTAGATTCGGCACCATCTGTGTGAAATTTGAGCTCTCTGGCGTGCTTGAAGAGACCAACATTGCAAGCACATTTGGGTCAATCTGACTTTGTTCCTGAAACGACTATTTCTTAATACTATGTAGGAGGAGACGAGCTCTTTTTGTGCTGTGACTGTCTTTTCAGCGAAGGCCCCCAAATCTGCCCGCCTTTGGATTGAATGGAGGAAGTCAAGGGGCTGGGTTTGTAGGCATCAGTGTTCCTCACTGATTTCTTACATTAGTATGCATCTGTTAGAATTCTAAACATACCAAAAGTTGTTTTTGGATTATATTTTTCTGTGTTCCCAACTTCATATTTTTACATTCAATTCTGAATTTTCTTCAGACATTCATTTGGTTCCCAGCAGAATGTGAAAATAGAAACTATCCCTCCAGCTCTTGTGCTCAGGAGTTTTTCACCCAAAGCTGTTCTAAACCCGTTCCCAGCACTCTACGTAACACATGCATAGAGATGTAGCTTTGCATGCGATTGCGGCCTGAACCCTTGTCCTTCTCCAGCCTCTGCAGCAGAAATCACCAGCCCCAGTGATGGCGTTGTGCCTGGTGTTACGCTGGGCGTTTAGCGTGGGCTTGTGCTCTGTGCTCCCGGTTGAAGATGAGGTCGCCAGTGGATTGTCTCCTCTCTGCCCTCTCTAGATGGAGGTGGCTATGACATTGTTAACAGCACATCAGTCTCCACCCCGGGGGTGCAGGACTACAGAGCTCAGTGTGGCTCCCTGCGCCAGAGCTGGGAGATGAACTACCAGGAGGCGGCGATATACCTGCAGGTGAGGAGCAGTTATTGGCCTCTGTTTGTACAGTTTCTGCTAGATGCTGGGTATTGAAGAGGCTACACTTTGTAAAGTGTTGTACTTGATTGCTTGTAGGTGCTTCTGCTCCTGCTTAGACCTTACTTTGGAATTACAGTTAATCATTCCAGGATAAAGAAAACCTGGAATGGTAATGTTGAGTGCAGGGAATAGATTTTTTGTACAGGTTCCAGAAGCTGTATCTGTGGGCTTCAGAGCACTGTGCAGTGCTGTGATGTTTTCCCCTGTCTTATTTTAATTTAGAAAAAGAGAAATATAAGCATCAACGCCAGCTGACAAATCTACAGCATGAAAATAATGAATTTAACAAATTTGGGGTTAGTCACTTTTATGCATTTTTATTTCTTATTTGAAGAAGGAAACCCTTTTGTAACCTTGTCTGAAACAGACTGCCTGTGAGTTGAGGGTTGGTATGTCTGCCAATTTGTCTTGGGTTAACAAGAAACTTGTTAAAGTTCTGTTACCTCCTAGGGAAGAGCTTGCAGTTACTGCCACTATCTCCCCTGTCAGACACTGCAGCATGTTCAGTGTATCAGGTGCTGAATGGTTGATGGGTGACTTTGAGGAGTGTGTCCAAACTTTATTTGTTATTCTTTCCTAGAGGATGCAGGAGCTGAGACACATACAGGTGCCCAGAACAAAATGGACAGGGATCAAAATGGCAGCGCGATTCATTTTTCTTTCATTTCTTCCTTAAATCAAAGTTATTATGGGCGAACCCATCCCAAGAAGCTGTTGAATTTGTTGAACGTGAAGGTCCAGCTGGGAGTGTAGCGGCTCTCTCAGGGTGCTGTTCCTTGTGTGTGTGTTGCCCCACAGGAAGGGGAGAACAATGACAAATTCTTCACTCACCCCCGCAACACCAGGGCGCTGGCCGCCTATCTCTTCGCTCACAACCACCTGTTCTACATGATGGAGCTGGTGACTGGGCTCCTGCTCATGGTGCTGTCGCTGTGCGAGGCTCCAGCTGTGCCCAGCCTGCGCCTGGACGTCTACGTGAGTACAGCATGTTCCCCGCCTCCCAAAACTCACCCGGCTGCTCTGTGGAATGGATTATTCTGGAGCTCCTGTGTGCCTTGATGAGTAAAAGTCCTCAGTCAGATCTACCTCAGTCATTAATCCGCTGTGGCCAGGGTAACCCAAACAGCTGTGCACAACCAACTTCCGGTGAGTTTGTAGTCATCCAAGGTAACAGCGAGGAATTCAAGCAGCTAGCTGTCCAGGCTATAAGTCCTAAAAGAATCAAGACTGGGACGTCTCAGATTTAGAGACGTCTGAAAGGAAAATGTTAGACAAGCTCTTACTGTAAATGTCAAAGATTACAGGGGACCACTTTGCAATGAAGTAGAATTCCAAACTCACATATGGTATATTTCAGAGGAGTCTGTGATCTAAAGCTTCCTCTTCGGAAACTGAGTTTGTAATTTGGAGGTTTTTTTTGTTCTAGGGCAGAGAGCATCTTTTTGCAGCTTTGTTGAACGTTCCTGTCAGCAGTAGTCTTCTCATTCTAAATCCACTGTTACCCTTTAAGAAGTTGAAACGGGAGTTTCCATGAAGGTCTATGTTTTGTCAAGCTTTTCCTCTTCACTCACACTGACTCCTCTCCCTGCTCCCGGCTGTGGGGGCTGCAGGTCCACGCTACCCTGGAGCTGCTGGCCTTGCTGATGGTGGCCTTTGAGCTGTGCATGAAGCTCAGGTGGCTGGGCTTCCAGACCTTCATCCGCCACAAGAGGACCATGGTCAAGGTCAGAGCAGCCCGAGAGGCTCATGCTTACAGTGTATCTGGGTGGGGTCACTTGGTATAGAGTGTCGGGTTCTAAAATGATTTCTACCAAGCATGGATGGGTACACGCCACACAAAATGAAATCTTTTCTCTTGGTGTGTTTTAATGGTTCTGAAATGTCATTGGGTCCAGGATTGAGGAATGTCCTACACTGTCAGGCTGAAGGAGCTCAACCTTTTTAGTTGCAGAGGTGATGCAAGTCCAGCACTGGCTTCTCTGTGGTTCAATGGTCTCGCCCTCTGTCTGTCCTCTTAGACCAGCGTACTGCTGCTGCAGTTTGTGGAGGCGATAGTGGTCCTGGTCCGACAGACCTCCCACATGCGGGTGACGCGCGCACTCCGACCCATCTTCCTGGTGGACTGCCGGTACTGCGGCGCTGTCCGGAGGTAGGGGGTGGGAGATGGGCAGCTGTAGCCCCGAGTCTCTTGTAGGTCAACCCATTCGAATTGTTCTGGGTTCAGCGTCTTTTCTGACTGGTGTCTCTCTGGTCTCTCTCTCTTCTCTCCTTACAGGAATCTGAGGCAGATCTTCCAGTCCTTGCCTCCTTTCATTGATATTCTGCTTCTGCTTCTCTTTTTCATGGTTATTTTCTCTATTTTAGGTAAGTATTTTCCCTTTAACCCACCTCTTTATTACTATACAGTGTGTTATATTTTAAATGATTTCTGTATGTTGTTTTATTTCTTCTAGGATTTTATTTGTTTTCCCAGAATACGTCAGACCCAGTAAGTTTCTGTTTCTGAGGATTTGTATCTTCATTTTCTTCTGTGGCAGATCAGTCCTAATCAAGTATATCACTCAGATACAGAATTTGTTTCTGGTTTTGCTTCATAAGAAAGATTGCTTAGATTATTTATCTAAATCAAAACATTGGAGCATAATGTTTGGAGTTTAGGGGTGTTCTATACTGTAGCTGAGCCTTGCAGTTAAAGTTGATTGCATTCATACTGTGGTTTAAATCACCACTGCTGAGAAATCTGTATATAATGTCTTAGCTGTACCAATCATATGTTGAGAGAAACTCAGTCTTTATCTTTGGAATCTTCTTCTTTCTGCAGTGTCTTTCTAACTATGCAAATCTCTCTGTTTTTCAGTATTTTAACACTTTGGAAAACAGCATCGTCAGCTTGTTTGTGCTTTTAACAACAGCCAAGTAAGACCTGTCTACCTTTTTATTTTTTTACTGTTTCTTTTAATCGAGGGTTTTAAACATCAGCCCATCTCTTCTAGTTTTCCGATCCAAGCAGTTTTCTCAATTTCCACTATGATTTGTTTTATAATAACAAAATAAAAATATTTTTTGTCTGTAAGCAATAAGGTCCAGTGAAAGCATATTACACCTCTAACTGAGATCCAGATCCAGTAAAAAGGAGGTGAAAAGTTTAAGACCTGAGAAGGACTAAACCGATCCAATTAAACAGTAAGCTCTAAAGCCGTTAATGATTTAAAGGCTGGATTGAAATACATTTCTTCATACAGAAAGACTTGGCATTTCCAAATTGAAAGGGTCTAAAATCCAAAACGATCTAAAACCTTTTGAAATGGATCATGGCCCCTGTAAGAGCCTGGCCAGCAGAGCACAGATGTGCGTGTAGTTCGGATTTTCTTCTCCACCTTTCCTAAAGAACAGCCCTGCTGTCGTCTGTACAGCTTTCCAGATGTGATGATGCCGGCGTATTCCAGGAACCGCTGGTCCTGCATCTTCTTTATCGTCTATCTCTCCATCGAGCTCTACTTCATCATGAACCTGGTGAGTACAGGGTGGGGGCAGGGGCAGGAGTGGTGGGAGGGTCAGCAGGAGCAGGAGCAGTAGCAGTGGGGGCAGGAGTGGGTGTGGGGGGTGCGGGGGCAAGAGCAGGAGCAGGGGGGGCAGGAGTGGGTGCGGGGGCAGGGGCAGGAGCAGGGGGGGCAGGGGTAGTGGGGGCAAGAGCAGGAGCAGGGGGGGCAGAAGTGGGTGCGGGGGCAGGAGCAGGGGCAGGAGTGGTGGGAGGGGCAGCAGGGGCAGGAGCAGTAGCAGTGGGGGCAGGAGTGGGTGTGGGGGGTGCGGGGGGTGCGGGGGCAAGAGCAGGAGCAGGGGGGGCAGGGGTAGTGGGGGCAGGAGCGGGGGCAGGGGGGGCAGGAGTGGGTGCAGGGGGGGCAGGGGTAGTGGGGGCAAGAGCAGGAGCAGGGGGGGCAGAAGTGGGTGCGGGGGCAGGGGCAGGAGCAGGGGGGGCAGGAGCGGGGGCAGGGGGGGCAGGAGTGGGTGCGGGGGCAGGGGCAGGAGCAGGGGGGGCAGGGGTAGTGGGGGCAGGAGCAGGGGCAGGAGTGGTGGGAGGGGCAGCAGGGGCAGGAGTGGGTGCGGGGGGTGCGGGGACAGGGGCAGGGGCAGGAGCAGTGGGGGCAAGAGTGAGGGCGGGGGCAGGGGCAGGGGCGGGGGCAGGGGCAGGGGCAGGGGCAGGGACAGGGCAGCTCCTGGCTCTGTCTCACAACCAGGGGCCTTGGAAGCTTTAGTATAATGGGAAGGGCTGGCTGGGTCTGAAGGCAACTCTTGCCTTACTGGCGCCTGATCAGTGTTGTGGGAGTTATTAGTGGGGAAGATAAAGCAGCCAAAAGAAGTCACAGTACTGGAGCCCCTTGAAGATGCTGCCTGTGCATATATCCACCACCTGTCATCTTATACATGACGTAGAGAGACCCGGAGTCCTCTCTAGTTCACAAAAAGGCTTGGCTTGCCCGGTGGTAAAGGGAAAGGGACTCCCATGCCAGCATCCCTGCCACCACTCCTTATGCACAGAGTACAATCACATGTTGTGCTGCATTCGCGTGTGTATTTGAATCCAGAGCTGCCATGGTTCTAGTGTGAGTCAACAGGAACCTCGTCTACCACTCCAGTTTCCCTAAAGAGGTCTGAAGGAATTCCAACAGAAGAGAAAAGAGAGGTTATTGGACTTTGCAGCTGTAGCATAGTTTAACAAAAGTGTGTTCTCAGGGAAGTCTACTCCTTTTAATCAGATCGGACTTTCTGTCGTTGTCTGCCTAGCTCCTGGCAGTGGTGTTTGACACTTTTAATGGTGTGGAAAAGATGAAGTTCAAATCCCTGCTTCTGCACAAGAGGTCAGCCATTGACCATGCCTTCCAGCTCCTGGTCAGCAGACAGGTGAGTGCAAAGGGAAGCCCGATCCGGTCGCAGTTTGATTAGAGCACCGTTATCTGCAAGAGCTGCTACAGTGGTTCCATGTGTTTAAAGCTTGGGCTTTAACTCTGGTTGTTCAGGGTGGTAGTCTGGTTTCAGGTTTCTTACAATTATTAAATGAAATGAAAATGGTTTAGTAGCAGAAAGCGTGTAATAGGTTTAGATAAGTCTTAACTGTTACCCAGTTTGTTAGAATTTGTGATTAAAATTAGGACTCTGGGTTCAATTCTGGACCTACCATCTGTGTGGAGTTTGTATGTGCCCATGTCTGAGAGCGTTCCCTCTGGATGCTCCAGTTTCCTCTCACAGTCCTCAAAGATACTGGGTTAATTGGCTCCTGGGAAAATTGGCCCTGGTGTGAGTGAGTGTGTCTGTCTGTCAACATAAGGAAAATAGTTCATTCCTTTTGAGATCAGGAATTTTGATTTATTCTTTTACATTTTTAAGTGAAAAATTCTATATTTTTGTTTGGTTTATAAAGAACTAGAACTTTTCCTCTTAATTGTGTGCAATACTCTTAGAAGCACTGAAATTAAAGACATTATTTAAATATACATTTATTATTGGATGCTTTTTGTCCCTCCTGACAAATTTGTAAGATTGATCTAGGTATATAGTTTTTATTGAAATAATATCGGCTGCATCTGAACTACTACTTTCAATTTCTTTATTCATTGACAATTTTTTCTGAGCAAATCTTTCCTGGCTGTGAAAAGAAACTTGTGAAAAGAATTGTCTAGAGTTTCTTTGTATGCTGCTTTCAGCATTTTTTTAACTGATTGAAAACACGAGTAAAACCTGACAAAAGCATTTTCAAATTAATTCAAGCCTCAGTTGCTATGTGTCTAAGAGATGTATATTTTTGTGCATGGATACAAGTTGTGTCCAAAGAGGATTTGATACACATCACTTCCATTTTTAAGTTTTGTTTTTTAGTTTCTCACTTCTTTCATTTCCCCTTTTTCACAGTAAATCTTTTGGCGTTTCTGTTGTTATTTATTGTTCTAACTCACACAGCTCAGAGACATGTGTGCAGAATCCTAGTCCTCATGAGACACAAGATCTTGGTGAAGCCCATTCTCTACACCGGCTCGTAGGCACCTTGAAAGTCTGTCTTTGGAGGACTTCCGCCATGTCTCTGTGCCGATGACTGAATTTTAGGAAACTGTTTCCAGTTTTCCTGTAGAGCTTGCGTGTTGTCCCCATGTTTCTTGACAGATGGTCCAGTTTCTCTCAAAGACATGCTGGCCCACTTTGCATCCCCGTGTGCTTTTGTACATGATTGAAGCTCACATTCCTCACACTACCTATAGCCATGCCCACACCTGCTACACATCAGCACACAGCACAGAACTCATTGATTTGTGCAAAGCAATTACCTGATTACCAAATGCCAACAATCAAGGAACTAATTGAGTTAAACAGTTGTCAAAAGGATTAGTTTACCTCTTTGCAGCTCATATTGCTCAGGTTTAATTGGTGTGTCAGTATCAGAATACAGACAATCCTATGGCAGTTTGCTTCCTCGCTGCATGAGCTAGTGATCTGTTTTAATAAATGTTTAGGGCAGCTTTTACCTGTGCTTTAGGTGAATTATGATTTCAACAGAATACCTGAAATCTGCAAGAGATTATTCCAGAGAAGGTTGTTCTAATAAGAGACAGGATCGAATGTCCTCAGTAGCACTGTTAAGAGTAGCCTGTCTTCCTTCAGCGACCCACCGGCGTTTCCTTCAAGCAGTTCGACGGGCTGATGCGGTTTTACCGCCCGCGGATGAACGCCAGAGACCGCTTCCTCACCTTCAAGGCCCTCAACCGGTGCGGCAGCCCCCTGCTGAGGTAAGCTCTTCCCAGCCCAGTCGCAAACGCGCATACTGGAGACTCCTCTTCCCTGCTGCCAGCCGTTCCTGAACATTGTAGCCCCTTAACGCGTGGCCTCTGCACGTTCTTGTTTTCATGCTGTATGTAACACAACACCGGCCAGGTGTGCCAGTTGTGTTATTTAATCAACTTCGGCTGATTGAACCAAATTGTAGAGTACAGTTTCCATTTGACACTTAAGCCTGTCCATCTTGCTGTGCAAAACTTTGAAGAGACATGAGTTTGTTTATAATTGACTGGTTCTGACAGTCCTGGATAATTCACATTCACACCACTAATTTGAGTGATTTTTCAATTTAAGCAACAGGACATAATTCAGTCTTGAACTATTATTTTTTATCCCAGAAGATGCTTCAAATATTCATCCGGCAGCCAGGCAACTTCCATTAACCATGGCAGTGGAAGAGCTTGGTTAAGCCATTACCAAAGACACTACCAGCCTATGCATAGCTTACTGGTCTTCTTCGCAGGCTGTCCTGTCACACAGCCCTGTCCTCTTCTTTGCTGGAATTCATCAATAATGGAGACAACAGATTGTTGCTCATAAAGCAGCGACCCAGGCCTCAAGCTGGAATTACTCAATCTCTGGATCTCTTTTTTAAGGGGGTGTTCTGTTATAAGCTTTTTTTTATTTAAAACATTTTTTGATAATCTTAACAAGATACAAAAAAACCCCACAAAAAACTGCCAAACAAAAAAGCTCAGACTTGCTTATGCCTTTTTACAGTTTTCTAGTTCACATAAAAATAAAGTCTGCGATAGATGTAATCAATGTCATAAACAGTTACGCATGGAAGCGGTATAAATCTCATTCTTTTTCAAAACATTCAAGAAATTAACCCCAGATCCAATGGAATCGCTCCAGAACGCCTGTCCTATTGAAATAAGTCCTCTCCAGTGAAATTGAGCAGATCATCTCATTGAGCCAGCTCTGGAAACAGGGTACAATGACACATCCCCATTCTTTAAGAAGAATATTTCTTTTTCCCCAGATACCAGACAAGCTTTCATTCCCGTTACCTTTGCAGTAATGCTGTCTTTTTCCTGTTTTCCAGCTTGAAGGATTTTTATAACTTCTATGAAGTAATTGGCTTGAAATGGAAGGTATGTCTCTATCCGTCTCTGCTCGCTCTTGGTTTACAGTTGAATTTGTCTTGTTTTGGCTGACCAAGCTGTGTGTTTTATTAAGGCGCGGAGGAGTGGGGAACACTGGTTTGATGATCTCCCTCACACTCCCTTCCTCATTTTCAAAGGTAAGAAGATTGTGATGGATATGCAATGCGGAATTGTGAGAATTAATTGGAATAGAGATATTCCATTTGCGGTTTTGTGAAACATTCTTCTTTAGTATTAGATTCTTCAGCAGGACTTCGGTTTGAAATTAAGGCTTTTAATTATTTTTTTTCTGTTCTGTTACAGGCATTAATATTCTTGTAAAATCCAAAGCTTTCCAGTATGCAATGTGTAAGTCATCTTTTATTTCCTGGTTTTTGTCTTTTGAACTGGAACTACCTACATTTCTAGCATTAGAGTGTAGAGTGCAAAGTGCATTGAAGTGACATGCAGATAATTAAAGGAAATAAATTGAAGGGTCTTGCATCAGTCATGCAGTGACAATAGAGGTGAGAAGAAAATTGAGCTAATCTAGATGAGGGGGGAGAGACAATGACAAGATAGAGGTAATTAAAATCCAGTGATGTACACTAATACTCAAATTATAGAGCGACACCTTGAAGTGTTCCACTGTGGCAAAAATTAAATCAGAACTTTGTTATACCCACTAAATGCAAATTACAAGCCCAGTACTTACCTGTGGGTTTCAGTTAGGTAAATGAACCCACATCACGTCTTGGGTTTTTATTCATAGTTGGCAAATGAGTGTGTTTTAATGTAATCCTGGCCAGCATGTGACTGCAGATAAGTCATTCTGTTTGATACCCTCCTTGAAATGTCTGTAAGAAAACAAAAAACAATTGGATCCAGAATAAAATTAAAGTGCACCCTAAATAGTGTTTTATATTGAGTGACCTTTTGGTTATTAATTGCCAAAATCTCAATCAGTGCCTAAGACCAAGTGTTGTACATAACCTGGGCCAGAAGATGGTGAAATTGTTTCTGTAACTTGGGCAGCA
Organism: Atractosteus spatula; assembly: GCF_055471065.1. Lineage (NCBI taxonomy): Eukaryota > Metazoa > Chordata > Actinopteri > Semionotiformes > Lepisosteidae > Atractosteus > Atractosteus spatula. The sequence continues at coordinate 18,866,113 of NC_142722.1, read as the reverse complement.
TGAAGAATACCAATCATATGGTATCAAAATATTTTCTTATTTCATCCAGAATCTGTATAACAAGCCACAGATAGGATACATTTATTAGAAAAACCTCACCCTTATGGTTCTACATGGAAACTGTTAATCATAAAAAATTACGTTTGCATTCTGTGAAAGCATGCGATTAGCACTCAGCATATCGTACCAAACATCCTTTCATGAATTAACTGTTGAACATTTTTTATTTTCTCTGGCAGATGCTGTTGTTGCAGTAAATGGTATTTGGATCCTTGTAGACACCTTCATGTTAAACAGTAAGAATAACCTGCTAATCCTCATAACTGAATTACTTCCAAAAAGCCAAGAAATACATTTTCACTCTTAATGCAGTATTATGCTATTTACATTCTGTACATAATGTGTTGCTACATGTTCAGGGTACATGGGTTAGGGAATTCTAAAAAACAGTTAAACATTAAACACTTATAACTATCGTGTGGCGAGTACTGTATTGTGGGAAGAAGAAATCAGATAAAACGGCATTGATGTCTTTTTAAATTATAATTGAAATAAATTTAATTTAATAAAAATATAAAAATATCACTATTTTTTTTTTGCCGTGCACGATTGTTCCTTGTGGATATATCCAGAGAGTGTGGTACTGTTGTTTCATTAAAGCCGTTTCGCCTAAATCAGTATATCAGTATCAGGGCCTAAAGCTTTTGCTGTTTTTACATTATTTACAGCACGAAAATAGTCTTACATCAAATAAAAACAATGTGAAGCTCCAATGTGTCTGAGCCAGTAAAGGTACGCACTCAGTGTACAGTCTGAGCGCTATATTTACAGTATCACTAATTCATTTTTTAACCTTTTGTTAAAGTGAAAAAAATAATCTCACTCCTGCTTTCGCTTGGCGTAGCTTCTTCAGCTTGTGTCGCCCAAAGTGTGCAGGAAGCTGTTGTGCTACAAGTGCAGGTCATGACAGCTCTTCCTTTCTCCTGACTCTAGGTGGATTCTCCTTGTCCAAATTAGTGCCCTGGAGCTACATTGTTTTCCTCACAAGTAAGTTCACCTTTTAACCATCAAAACATGAGGCATCTGAATATTTTTTGTATCATTGATTTAGTTATTCTTGTCCCCTTTATCTGCTCAGTGCTAAAACATCTGCGTGTCTGTGCTATTCTTCTCATTTCTGCCTGAGAATACTTAGAATAAACTTGAAAGTACAATAAATGAGAGCTGTGTGAAAGATCAAATTCTGCTGATTTTAGAAATCGACGTCTTCACTGTTTGCGAGGTTCCAGACTTTGTTAGTGTTGGCACCTGACGAGGCGCCCTCTGGAGGAATTATCACTAACACGCTCCAGTGGCTGGGAGAGTGGTGCAAGACCCCTTTCAGCCTCTAGAGGTCACTGTAAGACTAGACGAGACTAGACTAGACAAGACGAGACATATTCATGTAAATATCATTACTTTCATTTGCTTTGGCAACACTGATTGTACCCATCGGTCATGCTAATAAAGCACCTTGAATTGAATTGAATTGAATTGACTAGATGAACCTCTCGAGTTTCTTTCTCTGCCAGTTTATGGTGTGGAGATGCTGTTAAAAATCTCAGGACTGGGACCCCTAGAATACTTCAGCTCTGGATGGAACCTGTAAGTAATGAAGACTTTTTAAGTGTCCTTCCTAATACGTGCAACTAAGGTGATGCAAAATATTGAACAATATTCCTATTCCTATTGGGAGTTCAGTGGCTGGATTTTAGTGAACCCCAGGTAGTCAGATTGAATGGGTTCCACACGCCCACAGCTCTGTGGATAACGACGATCCCTTTGTCACTCCAGAAACTGTTTACTGATCCTGGTTCCAGCAGCAGGACTTCCTTAATACTTCTACCCAAGAGCAGGAACAGGTCCTCATTTTCCGTTCCAGATGGTTTGTACAAATCAGTTGCCAGTTCTGCTGGGGATTGGGAATGGATTTTTGAAATGGGAACTGAGAGCCTCAGGTGGCATCAGCCTGGACATCAGCTCTATGAGGTGTCTGTGTGGTCTTTGGCAGGAGTCTGTTTTCTGATGTTCTTTTGCTGTGTGTGTCCCCAGGTTTGACTTCTCAGTCACAGTCTTTGCCTTTCTGGGCCTCCTCGTCCTGGCGTTTGATATGGAGCCCTTCTACTTCATTGTGGTGCTCAGGCCACTGCAGCTGCTCAGGTGAGGCCGGTGTCTACCCCACCTGCTCTTCCCTCTCACCACAGTGTGTGCAGGCGAGCTCAGGCAGAGCAGTAGAGCGGGCTACTGTATCCTGGCAGACTCTCAGCAGGGTCTGCTCTACACTCACACCAAGAAACCTTGTCGTCTGGAGGAAAGTGAAGAAGAGCTGTCTGACTGGATATTAGAATTACTCGATTCCTCTCTTTTATCTCACTAAATGCAAAAGTGAACAAGCTGATGTCTCCCGAGGAGCTGAAGGGGTAAATGTGCTCATTCAGAGGGCAGGGTGACAAGGTTGTTTCTTGTGTGTTTTGAAATTTGATTTTTGCTGTGTTCTTCTGTTTCAGGCTGTTTAAGATCAAGCAGAGGTACCGTAACGTCCTGGATACCATGTTTGAGCTGTTTCCCAGAATGGCCAGGTAACCTTCAGGGGCACTGTGAACAGTCCTACACTTCATATGGATCCACCCGTGTTTCACAATGGGAAAAGGCTGGAAATAGACAATTTAGACAATCTGCTGTTGATCTATTTTCAGACCAACAGAGAAAGTTTATATTACAGGTATATAGCTGGGAAAGTCCCACGCTGGCAGGCTGTCATGATGTAGGAGCTGGGTGCAGAATTGTCTTTCTCACCAAGAGAGGGAGTCTGACCCTCAACACTACACTTGTGACTTTCTTCATGTAAGACTTATAGTAATCTGGACAGCACTGGACTTTATACTGGTGTGTATGCCTATAGGCCTGGTGTGTACCTGCAGTCCTCAGGAATCAGGGGACACACACCTCTGAGCTTTTCCCCCTACATTAGACAAGATGGACCTTTCCAGCAGAACATACCATTCTTGTAATATCTTGAGCTGACATATTTAAAATAGAAATCAGATTTGGTCAAATGTATCTGACTTAAAAATTATAACCAGCACTGGAATTCCAGAATTTAAAATTCTACATTTTTCCATCTGTGTTGTAAAGTAAATTGCAGTACTTTGTTACTCTTAATTGTATTGATCCAGCTAATCTCAACTTGGAAATCTGATTAATACCAGTTGTCAGTTTTTCTCATAGCTGTTAATATTCACCCATTCTGTCTAGACTGCTGTTTGCTTAAAGACAGATAACAATGCCTCAGGAACATGAGAACAGTCAGCAAGAGCCTGTTAAGTGGTTATCTGTCCTTTTTTAATCAGAGAGCCTTACAGCTCACAAGTGTTCATTCAAAGCAAATGTACTGCAAAGACCACCCACTGGTTTTTGATGTACTTAACACCCCTGTGGGATGTCGAGACTCATTTTAAAGTGCCCTGCTCTGTGGCATTTCATCATCAGGCTGGTGGTGATCTCTGGTGTCTGTGTTTTTATCTGCAGTCTGGGACTGACCCTCATCATTTTCTACTACTCCTTTGCCATTGTGGGGATGGAGTTCTTCGCTGGTGTTGTCTACCCAAACTGCTGCGTGTAAGATCATTAATAAAGCTATTTTTTTTATTTTAAACCCAGTTATTTACCTAGTTCTGCTGCCAGTTGTCCCAATCCTTGGTTTTGTTCTTCCTCAAGTGTTGATTGAGACATCAGAAAATTGCAGTGGTGGTCCATGTTGCTCTGCTCATAAAGCTCACAAAGATTCAGCTCTCAAAATGCTTGAACTGTGGAGATTTTTGCTGATCGCTGCAGACGGTTCTTCCACTCCCAGTCCTGTTCGTGTGCACATATGGCACTGGGGATAACTGGGCTGCTTTGGAAGCAGTAATGAATACATTTATACATGCATGTTTGAGGTTTTATTACAGAGGAATAAATAGGTTTTCCAACTCTTTCTGCAGTATTGTTCACCATATTATTCAGAAGCAATTGGTTAGCTCACAAAATCCCAAGCCTAAATACATCCTAATAGACCTGTCTTGTCTCTTAGCAACAGCACTGTGGCCGACTCCTATCGGCAGGTCAGCATCACCGTGGGCAACCGGACTGTGCTGGATGAAGGCTACTACTATCTCAACAACTTCAACAACATTCTCAGCAGCTTTGGTAGGGTTGAAGATGCCAAGGGGTGTGATTGATCGCTCTGGGTTTTTCAGTGGATGAGCAGAGTGACTACCTGACCTCTTACCCTTCAGCTGAATTTATTTTTTCAATGAAAAATTGTATTCATTTTCGAATCCAAAAGCATCCCATTGGTTGGCAGGCCCTTTATACATACTGTAGATGTAAATATGGAATTCCTGCTGTTCACAGGACTAAGGAATGAGGGAGGTAACAACACAAAGTATGGACACGTCTGTGCTTGATGGGTCACTCTTTCGTAGAACTGAAACATCCCAGAAAGAACCACAACGAGACTTGACTAACTCACACCTCCATTACCCATGAGAGAGAACTAGGAAACAAGAGGAGAGAGGCATATATTAGATAATTGATGTCATAACTGATCTACGTGTTAAATCTTAATTTAATACTTGTACTGTATCATTTTCATCTGAAAGTTGTTTTTTTTTTCCTGGTAAGACTGTGATATTCAGCGCTGATCACATACTGTAGTTGGCAAATTTCACTGGCAATAATTCTAGTATTATTCTGGCTCTTGATACAGAAAGTTCAGGTATAAATGCAGTCATCATTCTCAACTTGCTTATTCTATACAGATCTTTGCATTGTGCCTCATAGATTTAGGTTGGTGTCAGACAAGATCATGACAAAATGTTCATGTTGTAACATCAGACTAGTTTGTTAAATTCTTCTACTCCATCCAAGCCTTCGTGTGGTAACAGTAACGCTGTATTTCATTGTTTCCTGATCTGAGTTGTTTCATGTCCTGCTTAGCAAGTCCTTTGTGTTGAAATGAAAAACATTTTTTTGCTGTTATCCTTTCTTTCAGTGACACTGTTTGAGCTGACTGTTGTCAACAACTGGTACATAACTATGGTGAGTGTGAAGCATCATAGATGATGAGGTCTTGCTCATTTCGTTAAAGATGTGCTCCACTAGATAATGACTAATAATTACTAGAAACTCATACGTTTGTTGTAGTAGACAGAAAAAAGGAACCTGCTCATCAGCTGTAGTCTAAAAGCCAAGTCATATTGTTCTTTCACCATTGTGATGAGAACAGGCCATCAGCCCATCAGAACAAATCATTTTCTTGTACGCTGAATTCTGAAAAAATAAAATAAAATATATTTTGTCCATTTGCTATTTTCTTCATGAAGTTTTATTTTATTAACTCTTCACAAACTCTTACTTTCAGAATTTCCACTTAGGCATTTGTATTCCATACACTGTAGGCCTTGATATTACTATAGTTAGTCTTTCTTATTCCCTTTAAGAAGCTTCGTAACTCAGACTTAACTGTTTGAGCTCCTTCAGTCTGGCTGGTAATAAGTCATCTCCCCGTCATGGCCTGTGTTCCTGACTCCTCTGTACTGTTCCCTTCAGGAAGGGGTAACGTCTCAAACAACACACTGGAGCCGCCTGTACTTCATGACCTTCTACATTGTGACCATGGTAAGCTCAGCCACAAGCTGCCGGACATTTCACACAGCTTGCGAATAAACAGTGTTGTTAGAATTCTTCTGAGGGGAAAGACATACACTTGCAAACTTCCATTTTACTTCTGTGTTGGAGCTAAATGCTAACACGCCTCTCAGAAGCTGTAATCTTCCAGTGTGGGTAAACTGCCTGCTTCTCAGAAAATGCATTGAGCTGGGCAGAATGGTAACACTTGGGAAAGCCAAACCCGACTGCAGCTTTTCCTCTCTGACATGACACATGCTTCAGTTGTACACGATTCCCATTTTCTTTTGTAAAGATAGCAACCTTTTAAGGCACTTGGCGAAATTGCTGTACAGAAGGAGTCACTTGCACTGGGGTATTTAGCCCTGCTGATTTACTGACACTGGCTGAGGTGGGAGACCGATGTCCGGAGGTGTAACACACCTGTCTTTCTGCCTGACGCAGGTAGTGATGACCATCATCGTGGCCTTCATTCTGGATGCCTTTGTCTTCAGAATGAACTACAGCCGCAAGAACCGCGCGCCTGTGGACGACCCAGAAGGTCAGGGAAGACTATATTTGTGAAGACCATGCGAGAAGATATCCTTACAAAGACAGTACATCCTGAGGAATGGACGTTGTGAGAATTGGTTAGGCAGAGGTTTTATTGTTGGTCTCTGGATAAACCTGTGAAGGGCTTCTAATGAGCCAGGGCAGTGCCTTCAGTTATTGGTTCTTGAGAGACAGCAATTTATAAAAACATGGTACCAACACTCTGCTTTAGTAATTGAATCACTGAAACGGGAAACAGGCTGGCTTTTCCTAACTCCTGAAGCGGAAGGGTGGCTCTGGGAATACGCGTGGCCAGCTGGAAGGAGAAGAGACGCGGCGCAGTCGTGGGTGTGGGTGAGCGCCGAGGTGACGGTGTGTCTCTCCCTCCACAGGTGAGAACGGCATCGTGTTCGAGGCAGAGGTGACGAGAGTGGAGGTGTTGGCTACTGTGGAGCTGTACAAGAAAACCTGCCCTGGGGCATCCGTCCAGTCTTCCCTGCAGGGGGTGCTGTTGAATATGGAGCGCGGTGGGGTGAGAGCTCAGTCCTGACACTCATGCATGTATCCCACCTCCCTTATACACAGGCCGGCTGATTGGTACTTAAACACTCTTTAATCCTGGGTGACCAGAGGTTTATTAATTGGGAACACATGTAAATTATTAATAATTAAAACCAGTAATTTGTTCAATCATTAGAAAAGGGTTATTTAGAGTGATCTATAAAATTTACTGGATTGTGGCTTTCTGGGGCAAAGAATGACCAGACAATGACCCCCTTTAAAACCACGGCTTTCTTCTTTGCAGTTTTACACCCTGTGTTCTGTAAGTGCAACAGTAATTGTTATAGTGCAGAGGTTTTCAGTCTTTTCTGCCTGGGGACCAGTTTTCAAGAATTTTCTCCCAAAAAGGATGACCCAGTTAACACCAAATGTATATTTCAGTTTGATATAATGGAAAAATGCCATTATTGCTCTTAAAATCAGAACTGCAGATTTGCCAGTGCTCTGAGTGTTGAGTTTTACACTCTTTACAACTTTAAAGCCACTCCAACAGGGGGAGGGAACAGCACCCCTTTATTTCTGGGGTACCCCTGGACAGTCTCTGAGGAAGCCCAGGGTGTAGACCTCAGTTTTGTTAATGAAGAAGTTAATTGTAGCCCTGTTCTGCTGTGGCCTGTTGCTCACCGTTTTATTGTGCATACAACTGGAAGCAGAGCCAGACAGAATCCAGCCGGCTCTCTCAGCGTCACCCTCTCTCTCCTGCCCCCTGCAGCACGAGCCTCTGGTGTTCCTGGGCAGGCGCTCCCGCACGAAGAGCGATCTGAGCATGACCATGTACGAGGAGGAGATCCAGGTACGGTGGGGGGTTATCACACGGGCAGGGCAGCACTGACTGTGTGAACTGACCCTGAGCAAGCAGCTAGGGAATCTTAAGAGCCTTGCAACTGTTATCACAACCACTACCTCCCTGCAGAATTGAAGTATTCCACTATTATACCTAGTTTGCGTTCATCTCCCATGTTATTTTTGTAATGTTTGGCTTCAGTGGTGCGGTGTTTAGCATCTCTGCCTCAGACCCCTGCGACCCCGAGCTCAGTGACTGTGGTGCTGGTTCTCTCAATGTTTGTGGGGCTTTCCTCCCACTGGCGTCGGGGAGAGCTGGCCCTGGTGTAAGTGTGCGTGTCCTGCAGTAGCCTGGCGTCCTGTCCAGGGTGGTCCAGGCAAGCGCCTGTTCCCAGCCGGCTCCCCTCACAGCCCTGTATTAGATAGCTGGATGGATGGTTTCAGAGGGGAGTTTGGATATTGAGAAATGAAGCTGCTCTTGAGATGATCGACGCCTCTGCTCTGGTGTGGCCTGTCTCAGTAGTCACACTGTGTGCCCTGTGTCCCATGCCGTGTTTCAGGAGTGGTATGAGGAGTATTCCCAGCAGAGCCAGCTCCAGCAGGAAAGAGAGCCGGCAGTGAGGACCAGTCCTTACCCTTCCATCAACCAGCCCAAAGCTGTGGATGGCCGCCAGCGCTCCCGGACCGTTAACTAGGACCTCCCGGGTCAAGAACGTGCAGACCGGACTACTGGCAGCAGGCCCGCGGGCTTCGTGTGCTGAGCTGCTCATCTGCGGTTTCCTGAGAGTGAAAAAACCTCTACCTGCCCGGATGAATACACCTGGGATCTTTCATTCAGGGGAAACATATCAAAGGTTTGCAGTTCTTAAAGGTTCTGGGGACTGGCATTTATATTTGCTCCTTAAATTACAATAAAGAAATTAATCTTTTAACTGTCACCACTTTTCTTTGGGGGGGAGTTCTGTTTGAGTGTAAAGAATGAGCTTTCTGTTTGTAGTGATGGGGAGTGTCTCCTGGACAGGCAGAACATTTGACTCACAGTACCTTTGCCATGCCTGTTTATATGAGGAAGTAGATAACTGGTCCCAGTACAATACATCAGCAGGGCAGAGTTAACTGGCTGATTGGTACTGAAAAGCTCAAGAAAAATTGTATTTATAATACATGATGTTATAGAGTTGGGTCACTGGGTTTTGTAAGCTCCTCACATGGAGAGCAATTGATCATTATCAGTGTTTCCCAGTACATCTGAAGAGTCTTCAAATATTCCACCCATGTTTCTGTTGATCTCAAGTGGAGCAGATTCACTGTACAGGGAGCTTATAAGATTTAAACTGGTTGGGGAAATGAAGGGTACTAGAACACTTCTAGGAGAAAATATAAGCTACTACATTCCTCCTTAACAGGGCTTTATTATTTTTTAAAAAATCAGGTAATGCATATGGACAAATCACGTTTTATTGCACTAAATCTGAGATCCTTTATGTTTTTAAAACATTTAAATTGTGGTTCTAAAGGCAAATGTACTTGCTAACAAGCAGCCTTTTGCTGCATGATGTCAGGACATTTTCAGAGCAAGTTTCCTTCTACAAAACAGTTGTAGTCCTACAACTACAAGTTGTTAGTGCAGAGATTGTTTTTTGAACAACTCTCTTGAACCCAATTTTAAATGGGCTGATAGAAGAGTAAAGAAAAGAGCTTTATTTCTCAAGCAAGAGAGAGGAGAGGGGGTCATTTATTGGAGATTGTCAAGAATGGCAGGGCTGTTTTGTAAGAAACTCATTCTTCATTCTGCTCACTGCTGGGCTGTGGCTGATACTCTTGGTTACTTTAACAGTTACTTTAAACTACGAAGTCAACTACAGAAAGTGGTCATGCATATTGGTTTTTTTATGAAACATTTAGCAGCTGGCCAGCGCTAGTACTTTTGTCTTTTTGCAAATGTTCCTAAATGCTCAAGAAGAACTCCTGAGAAATTATTTTACAATACTGGGGGTGTCAGAAAACTCAGCCTTCTTTAAGTCTTGATATTTGTACAACTTTTGGACAGCTTTTCAAAACCAGCTACCTCTGGGTGGCCTTGTTTTATCATACAAAACCTGACTGCTTTGTCCTTCCCCAGTCTCTTCAGGGCTGAAGCAGGCTGTTCAAAGCCATGCTGTGTTCTCACAGCTCTCGCACAGGTTTCTGGGCTGGGAGAGGCGATTTCAGAATGATACAGAACATGGTCTGGCCTTGCTGCCTGCTGTTCTGGATTGAGTACAGAGTATTTTTACCTAGTGTATTTATAATTTTATGCAGCACTGAATGGGTGTGCATTTATCATCTTCTTGTCAATTCAATGCCCTGCTAATCTATATTTCCTCTGTAAACTCCTGGTTATATTCAGCTTGTAACAGCCCGTGACACTTGTCACCATTTATCCTACTAAACGAAAATAATGTACTCATGTTTTAAAGAAATACAATTTTAATTTTATAATATTATTCTGTAACTGTATAATTTTGTGTATTAAATTTTACCAAATACCTTTGTGTGCTGTTTTAATTTTTTCCAGATCTACACAAAGCCTTTCAGGCGGTGTCAGTCGTAATACCAGGGCACAACCAGCTCCTCCTGTTTGATTCATATTTAGGTCAAGCAAAGTAGTAGTTCCTGCAAGAAGCCTCACTGAGCAGGCATGAAAGGACTGGTATTTGAGTTGAGGCTCTGAAAACAGTGAAACTGCCACTTTTACATTTCATGTCTAATTCATTCCTTACTCACTGTACCAGGGGAGCAAAGTGTGCAGCTGCTGGTGCTTTTTTAGTATGAATAAGTGCACAACAAATTAGGGACAAAATAAAGGTCTGAGCTCCTAGTTACTGAACTGAAGTTGGAGATATTGTACTCAGTAGAAGACAAGCTATAACTAAATAACTGGTGTGTGACTGTAGTTGGCACAGTGCGCTCACTGGAAGACCAGAGTGGCAACTGGTATTTTTAATAGAGGTTCCTCTAGCTTCCCTTTTTCAAAGGAGAGGTTTCTGCACAGCATTGTTTGTGTACGGTCTTCTGGCTCTGGTTTCAGGAGCCAGAGCTTGACTTTCTGTTCAGAAACTAACAGTTCTCCCTTTCAGCAAACCACTTCATTTGTAACCATCTTCTTTGTCCTAAGTAAATTGATAAATTTTTATTTGGGAGGGAAAATGTAATGGTATCTCGAAAAACCTGTATTCCAGCTTCTCTTCCTTGCTTAAACTACATGTAATAACTCAATGAAAGGCTCTGAACAATGCTCTAGATCATACTAGGAATATATTATTCTGGAGAGACAAATAAAATATTTGTAATGTATATTTTAAGGTTTTATTTAATTCACATTTTGTGCAAAACATTTAAAATGCCAAATTTCAATTGATTGAAAACACAGCAATTAACTCAATCAAATCAATACAAGGACCTTAATCCCAATCAACAGCTTCAAACAAACCAAAGTCGGGGTTATCAAACAGTTCCCCACAGTTCTAAATCCTGTGCTGCAGATGAACAGTAAGCATAGCTACAGTATACCTGTTCAGCTCCTGAGAGTACAAAAAGGTAAAAACCAAATCAGGCATGTGAATCTGGTAACAAAATCAAGCATCAGAAAAGTGTGCAATGTTACATCCTTTAAAAAAAAAACACAGAAATATGTATTTCATTACTTACAATCTACATGGGGCAGCAGGGAAAAACACAGGTCCAAAAAGGAACTGAACAGGATCAGAGATAGTATTAACAAGTGCAAAGAATGGCTGGATTAAATATCTTGGAATGGCAAAATGCACTAATTTCATAAGAGCTGCACGGTCCAAGTATTTATTCAGATTTTTGGTTTATTTTGTGTTGAAACTATGCTGATTAACACTTAAAATAACAAAAAGAAAGATGATATTCTGCTGCGAATCCTTAACCCTTCACACCTCATGAACAGAATGTAGAAAAAAGGCAGTAACTCTTTGGAACAACTGTCGCCTACCGTACACCCAGTGACCTAAATACTGTTCTGGTACACAATAACAAGAAGAGTTATAGAATAATTTCTACATACTCAATTCTGAACTCTGCCCTGTTAAAATAATCTGAATAATGACTTCATGTAGCTCTGGTATTCATGTCATCTCTCCTAGAATAAAAGCATTTAAAACAAATCAAAAGGCATTAACCCTGTGAAGAAATGGTCAAACTTTCAATTCTGATCTCTTAGCTTGAGCAAAACAGATAGCCACAGTATATCAATTTAAAAAAAATAAAACTACATCAATGTTTTAAAATTTAAGTTTCATTGCACAACTCATTTTTGTAAAAAAATATATAATTTTTTTTCCAGGCATGTGTCTTCTCATCTTATTTTTAATTCACCCTGGTTGGGGGAAATGAAACTCCTTTTTCCCCCATCAAACAAAACGTGTGTGAGTTCAGAGGAATGTCACCCAGCACGTTCAGACCACACCCTGCAACTGAAAACTCGGCTTTCGTTTCCAGCTGGACTCCAGAAAGGAGTGAGTTAAGCCAGCTAGGCCAGTCGAGCTGCTAGGAAGAACAGCAAAAAGAAGACAAAAGTGAACTGGCTTTATACACAATGTGCAAGGACAGAATATGAAAGATTTCTTACCATCTAATGGAGAAACCGCCAAAGAAAGAGTAACTAAAGGCATGGAAGGCAAGCAGAGTAAGAAAGCCTTCACATGCAGCCTGGTGACTGGTTATATCCCGGCAGGCTGAGAGCCTTTTCAAGCACACAGGCCATGCCTGAGCTTTGTGACAGGAAGTCACAGAGCAGTAGCTCAGCTGTTACAGACCCCTACCTTACCAACATAAGAAACCTTGACAGAAGGTTATTTTCTGTACCAATGACAACACCAAAAGTCCGTCAGCATCTTCCATTTTAACAGCACGAGACGACACTCCAAACCAGAGGGTTTTAGATAAGGATGCATGGATTTAGGTAAAGTGATGTCCCAACACAACACCACAGTAAAACGCACAGTTGGTATAACAGTGTGCCTTACTATACATTAATCAATACTATAAGCTGAAGAAAAATCCACCACAAACGCACCCAAGACGAATGTGTGTGAGCAGAGGCCAGCCTTTTCCAACATCTTTACCATTCTTCATACAAGAAGCAACGAGTTCAGCCACACAGGAAGACCACAGCACTGAACAAACGTGTGGTGCAGCTAGACGTCAGCATCATTCCACTATACAAATACAGCCTTTTACCCTGTACACGTGCTCAATATATCTGCACCCTCATTCACTCCAAATACTGAATGCAGTGTTGCAAATGTTTGCTGTGGTTTACCCTACTGAAAACACTGCCAAGCAAATAAAAGGCATGGTAGAAAATGGCACAAACCAGTAAAAAGTAAAGCAAATGAAAGTAAGGAAATTGGCCAAAGCACTGTGCTTACTGCAGTATGCTTCCACATGGGTTTGATGAGCATTTCTGTAAAGCAAATGGTTCTTTTGTAACACCTTGCGGTGATTTTGTAAGCCATGTGGTTGTGCCAGTTGCAGGTTTAGAGGCACTTTCTGCTTGTTTCTCAGCCAGCCCACACAGCTCGCTCCAACCCTTCTGCTCTGCGATCGCTGTCGAGGTGTGCTAGCTCTGAGCAACTTCTCTCAAAGGCTTTGTGCCCGAGTCAGCAGCCCTAATAGAGCAAAGGAACAAAGTCTTGGCGAAATAAAGAAAACTCATATTCCCAGCACCTCTGTACTCAAGTAGAAAAGTATTCACGCCCGTGTTCTGTACAGGCTCGTCAGAACCTCTGCAACACAGACGAATCCAAAGTGCACTGCACTGTCAACAGAAAAGAGATCAGAAGTGCTGAACTAGCTCTGATCATCACCAAGTCCAAATCCCACTCAGTCTTACAGATGGACCGTGAAGGAAGACTGCCAGGAAAACCCACAAATGTACAAAAGCTTTCAGTCACCATTAAATTCAACGTCATTTTTATAAAATGAACGCCTTCATGTAAAAACAAAACATCTAAAATTTTCTTCTAATTGCAATGTAGGGGTATTTCTTCATATCAAGACACATTTAGATATTTTACAGACACATATATTCACATTATCTGAGCTGCTGTAGTATGTGAATCTTTAGTATTGGTGCCAAGTTAGACGTGACTGAATGTTTGGTCTGTGGCTGGTGTTAGAGAAATTGGCACCTGAAATACAGAAACGAAAACGAGGGAAGTCCATAAATTGTTCCCCAAATTATGTTCCAGTCTAGTTTATGTAACTGGTAACTCCATCCAAAAAGGATTTCCAGCTCTACAGCCTGACAGAATAGTGAAGCTCAGAAAGCAAGACTTGAGGCAAATGGTTTTAACAGCACCTGAACATCAGGTGACAACTGCAATATACCGCACAGAGCTAGCTGAATGTTCTGAGAAAATGCTCAACTGCAGTAATGAATTCATTTTCGCCCTGGAGTTCGGTCAGGGCCAGTGTTAATGCAACACAATCGAGACAGTGCTGTACAGAGCTGGATCCACAGATAAAAGGCACCGAGCTGTAACAATGGCCCAAGACACTACAGACACCTAATTGAGTTTTGACTGTGGTCATAACCGTGAATACATTTTATTCAAAATAACTAAAAGCAGCTTTCTAAGGCTTTCAGTACTCACACATGACCAGTGCAAAAATTCTGGCTCACCATGAATTCTGCAAGATGAGTCATCAATTACCACTGTAAACTATCAGAAGAGCCCTTAACGGTGGTACAGACCCAATACAGATGGAGGCCTGAAGTGTGACAATTCATTTGTCAGAGAAAAACAGAGTGTCCATGACTGTAGTGTGTTTAAAACTCAGACCTCCATGCCAACAAATAAAAGGGTAAAATCAAATAATTTAATACAACCTCAAACTTAAAATATAATTAGACTAAAAACACAATAGTGTGTCATTTGCCTCACCTACAACAAGGCGTCTCACCTTTGAACAAAGGCACAGTTTCCAGATGAACAGAGCAAGGTTTGTTCTCCAGACTGCTGTAGTTCATGAAGACGGGGGCGCCCCGAGTCTTTCTGCTGGGAAGACGGGGTCCGACACTGGCGGCGCTCCTGCAGGGCGGCGAGCGAGTCAGGCGCCGCCCAGGTGGATCTTCCCGAACTCCGTGAGCAGGGCCACCAGCAGGAAGGCCACGTAGAAGAGCAGCAGGAAGACGCCGTAGACGCGGCTCAGGTGGAAGCACTGCAGTGGGACCAGGATGAAGGAACACACCAGGCTGAGGCCCAGCGCCCCGGCCAGCTCCCATCCCAGCAGCCCCTCTGCCTCCAGCTGCCAATCGAACACAGGGGGACAGGCGTCAGGGACTCACACTCGCCACGAGAGCGCCTGCACCACACTATGGACAGGATACAGGGCCGCGGGCCTGGGTTCTGAGCCTTGCGCCTGCTGCTTGTCAGGATAGGCTCTGGCTCTCCTGAGACCCCAGACGGGATGTTGGAAAACAGATGGATGTTCTGCTACACAGTTGGAAGTTTTAATGGGTAGTGCTATCCTATTCTTGCTTTGATTAATTCATATCCATTTTATACATGAAAACTCTCATTTCTACTTAAACTACTACCTGCTGCCATTCAGGTATAAAGGAAGAGCAGCAGGTAAAATGATTCATCTGAACTAACTCCGCAGGGGTTAGCAAAGTTCCAACAGCAACCCCTTTGTTCTGCTGGATTTTGTTTTATTTCGGTGGATAAGCTGGTCAGCAGACCATTTAAAGTTCAAATGGAAACAACAGGTGAACCTTTAAAGAAACAGACTTGAGCCGTGTTGGTAGAACAATGCAGTTCCATCCTCAGCCTGGACCGAATGGAAGAGCAGGGTCTCTCCTACCTTGACAGGTTGATGGTTGTGAAGCATCTGGACCAGACAGCCCAGTCCCACTCCAAACAGCATGTCTGAGAGAAGCTGGTTAAAGATTCACAAAGAGAAAGTTCTCCACACAGCCTTGACCAGCCGGTGGAGATGGGCCATCTAATCATCATGGGAAAACCTCTTCTTCTGGGTAAGGCAAGGCAACCAGGAGCCCCTCCAGGAGGAACAGGGCGCACGGAAAGGCTCCGTCCTGGGCAAGGTACCAGTTCATCAGGCACACTGGACTCTTTACAGACACCAAGTGACTTAAGTGGAGGGTCTTGGGAAGTCAGGAGGAAACTGGAACACCTGAGGAAAATGGGGTGAACATGCTCACTCCCCACAGATCCAGAAACATGGCTTTTCAATTCTGCTTCTAAATCTCTCCTGCACACATTCTTTTTTTAATTTCCAGCATCATACTTCTTCACAGGGCTGAATGAAGTTGCACGCAATAGCGTTACGCCAGGAGCAGGACTATTCTGCTCTGTTCACACACCCCACTCACTTGGATGTTGGGGAGAGATCACTTTGCAGGTTGGAGCTGATGACAGTTCCCACGTCGTTAAGCAGACAAAGGAACCTGAACCTGAACCTGAACCTGCAGCCTAATCGTTACCATCAGAGTCAGCCTTACTAAAAACCCTGTGACTGTGGTCGGTGCTGCTATCACTCCCCTGCTCTGCTGTCAAGTCCAGACCCAAGGGAGGGTGACCAGGGAGGAGATGATGGCCAGGGAGCAGCGCGAGTGCGGATGAAAGGATACTGAAGATGATCCCTCCGAAGCAGGCAGAGATGGCCATGCGCGGGTACCCCTGGTGTGCAATGGTGATGTCTGAGAAGCAATCTGTGGAAGCAGATGGACACGGCTTTGTTGAATTCGCCCCCCATCATCACCGCCTTACCCCACATCCTTTGCACGTCTAAAACCAGTTTCTCCAATTTACTCTCATTTCTGGAATAATCGCCACACTGTCTTGCCCCTTCCGCCTCCTGCTGACACCAGAAGCCCACTCACTGGCTGGCTGTAATGTTTCTCACCAAAGGGAACCCCACAGGACAGACTGGACACAGGACTACATATCCAATTGATTATTCGCATGAAGGAAGAAAGTCACTCAGCACTGCTGGCAGGCTATGAGAAGTTTTATTTCAAATGAAGCAGCTTATATACTGTATACTCTTGCTTCTGTGTTGGATTCATATCAACCACTTATGTTCCAATTTCAGCCTGCTTTTTATGAGTCGCAGGGAAATGAACGGACATTTGTAAAGCTAAATGCAACCAAATTCATTCCCAGTCTTGGAAGTTGGGAGAGGGGGTTAGGTACCTCCGATGCTGTTGCCCCAGGCCAGCAGGGTCAGGCCGAGGACTGTGTTGCTGAGGTTAAAGATCACTCCCACGGCGCGCAGCAGGCTGACCACTTCAGTAGCCGCAGCGTTGATCCACATGGCACTGACCACGAATCCCAGCAGGGAGAAAAGCTGCAGGCACAAGGAGCAGAGATCAGCCCCCTTCTGTGAACCTCTCATTCAAAGCGTGCGGCGTAGGGATGTGTGGATCAGGACGTCTGGAATCACATCCAGTTATTCTTCTTTTACACTGCGGTGAGCATCAGTACTCGCAGTTTTCATGCTTCTTGTTAATCAAAACCCAACTGTCAAGCAATTGGTTCAATTGTTGGTCTAATTAACGCATCTCCGTTCAGCCAATACTCCCTCCAGTACTCCGTTCATGAGTAATCAACTGTAGAAAACCTGAAGAAACAGTCTATATGTTTAAGAACATTAGGTTGGTTAAGCGTGACTGGGGTTGGAAAGACGAGCAGAAAATGCGAAGCCCTCTGGGGGCAGACTGACACCCCACCGGCACGGATTCAACCTCAGCTAGGGAAGACACTCCGAGCTGTCACGGCCGGATTCGATCTACTGCTCTGGGAATGGGCCAGGCTTTACTCCTGTCGCCCGGCAGCACCCAGGGGCGCACTTACGAAGTGGTATCTGGGGGGCTGCTGGTTGGACGTGGTGCAGAAGACGATGGCAGCGAGGAAGAGGCCGACAAGCAGGACCAGCGCCCACACGGGAAACTCCCCCTCAATGTAGTGCAGGCCGTCTGCAAGACAACACGCACCACAGGGTCAACACAGCCAGCGGCAGCAGACAGGCGCCACAGGCGCACCCCTGGTACTTCTGTCAAGCAGCCAGCTGGGCCAGCCCACACGCACACACTTGGGAGGTGTCAAACCACACAGATCCCTTCACACAACTTTATATTTAGACATCTAGAACTGATGACTCTCACGTCACAGAAACTATAAATGTACTTCCAAAAACATTCAACGAAGCAGGCACAAACACCAGCCACTTTCCTTACACCAAAGGCCCCAAAGAAAACACCGGCTATGCGACTGTCTATCCCACCGGCGCTTATCCTTTCTGAAAGAAATGGGCAATCTCACATTTCAGTGTGGCCGCGTTAAATGTGGTGGGGACATGCGGCACAATCGCTGAAACACAGCGCTGACAGAATACAGCGCTATGTGCATCCGTATATGAGCCCTGCCAAAACTGCCGAGTGCTAGAGGACAGGCGAAAATCAAGAGGAGAAAAAGAACAGGAGGACACACTGGCCCATGAACTGCAGCCTGACATGAGTTAGAGAGAACGCTGTGCAGGGACGGTGAGGGAGAAGGGAAGAACGGACAGAGCCGAGAAAGCGAACTGACATTCTCCCGACTTGAAGGTGAGCACGCAAACCAGCGGCCCCGAGACGAGGTGGAGGCAGTTCAGAGGCCGCTTCCAGTTGCGGTCTTCTTTGTCGGGGTCCACCACTGGCACGGTGAGCAGCAGCAGCACCTCTAGCGGCACCTAGTGGAGGGGAGGAGGAAGTACAGCACGTGGAGAGACACCAATTACAAAGGAAGTTTCAAATGACACATTTAAAACAGGATCAACACTCAACAGGAAACCAGTATCAAAGACCTGTAAGTCACAAAAACCATACAGCCTTCATGGTCCTTGAGCCAGGTGTGTTCAAAACTAAGACGTAACCTTTCTAGACTTTGCAAAACCTCAGGATATTCAAAAGTGAAGAAAACAGAATCGGGAAACGTGAAGGATGTCTATGTCGATTCTTTAAGGCCCCGGCATGGCCAGAGACCCCCGGCTTACCTTGAACACTTTGGCCGCTCTCCAGTACCACCTCTTCCTCCTCCACTTGCGGCTGTCCACCGGGTTGAGGGAGGAGAGCAGGATGTCACTCGTGGACTCGATGTAGGGGAGGAGGAGGGGCTGGTACTCGTTCTCTGAAAAGACACAAACGTACCTCAACACACACATGGCCCGCAGCATCACCCGCCTCACACTGGTGAACAGATACGATTCAAGAAGAATAAAATGTACGGAAACAGACACAGTAAAACCCAGCAAGACTCTATGGACTAA
Source organism: Atractosteus spatula (assembly GCF_055471065.1). NCBI lineage: Eukaryota > Metazoa > Chordata > Actinopteri > Semionotiformes > Lepisosteidae > Atractosteus > Atractosteus spatula. The sequence goes on along the minus strand of NC_142722.1, from coordinate 18,847,186 downwards.
CTGCCCATCCTTTTACCAACACACAAAACCTTCACAAGTTTATTTTGGACAGGATGACACAGCTCTGACGAATAAAAAATCAGTATAGAACAAGGATGCACAAAGTGAGACAGTCTCACACAATAAGTTATCATCATGTAAATGGACACCTATGAAATCCAAATTATCACCAACATCTGGTTTAAACTCACCAAGTGTCACCGTTTCCCACTTTTTGAGAACAGATTTTACACCAACATTGTCTAGAAGCAACTATAGCTGGAATAAATTTAATATTAACACTGTTGATATTAAGCTCGGTTTCTCAAAGCCTTAAAATTAAATGGACCTTTATTTAAAACAGTTATAGATGTTGATTTAACTTTCAACATTGTGGTTTTTGAGACCCATGTCGTCAGGACAATTGAAAACCCAGATGTGCACAAATATTGCTGCCTTTGAAGACTGAAAGCACATGGGGTTCGGGACAGTCACAGACAGCATGGGAACCCAGGCCTCCTGGCAGCAGGAATCATGGCAAACGTACCACAGTCCTGGATGTTCTGATTGAGAAAGTTGGGAATCTCTTCATCCGAATCAGACACCAGATCTGTCAAGGCCGAGACAAACCGTTAGTGGTCAATGTACGTCCACACTGAAGGCTGTTTTATTGCAAAGTTGCAAAATGTCAGGATGCATCAAGCTAGTTAGCCTCCCATTTTAATGGGAGCTGGCACAAACTGGATAAAGAGGAGGAACTCTTCTCCCATGGACAGCGACAGGACACATCAGATGGCTCGAACCTCCAGCCATGTCTGCGATGTCCTGCATGTGTACCCTGCCTTCCTGTACAGCCACCTGCAGCAGTCTGTCTCCACATGAACTCCCCCTCACGGCCCTGTGGGATGGTTACTGATCCTCATGCTACATGTCTTTTCACGATACAGTTGTTTGGACAGGCTAACTAGCTTTAGAAAGACTCATGCAATCAATACGATATCCAAAAATGACATTAAAAAGATGGTTGATTAAGAAAATTCATACACTTTATTTATGTCATTTAGGGACTGTTAAGAGCTAAAGATTGAGATAATTTTTCTCAACTGGAATGGAAGTCTGTGCAGATCTGGGAACACCAGGCGGAAAATGTTCTCTCACAAAAAGAAAAAACTGACTGATTAAAATTAAAGTGATAACCACATATTTTTAAGTTCTATACATTACAAACCAACTTTAAGTAAAATGCTTTTACTCTAATTAAAACTCTATAGCATGATCTTTTGCATGACCCTGCCTTGAACCTCATGCTCTGAATCTCTAGGAGGCGGACTCTGCTGAGACAGACCGCTGGGCCTGTGCCTCCTCAGCCTCACCTGGTCCAGGGGTGCCGTTCTGCAGAGGGCCGTTCAGACGCTGTTTCTGCCGGTTGTAGATGTAAGCACTGACGATGACCGTGAAGACGTACACCAGATACAGGCTCAGGTAACCTGGAGGAGGACACAACCCAGCATGGCAAACTAAAACCTTACTCTCTCCACCTTTCTTCAGAGAAACACCACAGTCTTGTCCTATTTTCCTAAAATAGTCAAGAAGGGTAACCTATGAAAATAAAGATCTCGCTTCTATAGGATATCCAACAGCAGTAAGTGGCACATCTGACACAACAGACTGTAACTGCATGTCACTTGAAACCAACCAACTTCTATGGTGTTAAAATTGGGACTATAAGCATATGGTACCACCAAAGTCAAAGTAAGCAAATATACAAAAGTTATACAATGATTTACATTTCCCTTTGGGATTTACACATTTATAATTAATTTAATACTTTTACGGGTGGCATGGTGGCACAGTGGCTAGCGTTGGTCCCTCTCAACTCTGGGTTTAATTTGTGGACCCGGGGTACTGTCTGTGTGGTTTGTCTCTTCTCCCGTGTCTCTATGGGTTTCGTCCAGGTGCTCCAGTTTCCTCCCACAGTCCAGAGACATGCTGGCAGGTTAACTGGCTACTGGGATGATTGGCCCTTGGCTTGACAGCGCGCGTGAGTGTGCACGTGTGTGTGCGCGGGTGCCCTGCAATGGACTGGGTCTTGTGCCCGTTGCTTGGATAAAGCAGTTAGAAGACTGAAGGACGGACAAAGCTCCTTCTCCCACAGGCAAAGGACAGATCAGTAAACCTTCACAACATCCACCGTCCCCAGCCTCACGCCCCAGCCTTGCTGCTCTCCCAGCAGGGCAAGCTCACCCAGCGACTCTCCCAGGGAGACTCTGCCCCGGAAGAGGATGAGGAAGGTCCAGAAGACGGCCACCATGTAGAAGACCACATCGCGCAGGAAGGGCCGGGAAGCCACCGTGAAGGGCTTGACCAGCGCCACGCTGCCAGCCACCACAGTGGTCACGAAGATCCCAGCACCTGGGGGGGCAGAGCGCACGTCAGCCAAGAGGAACACCCACTACACTGCTGTCTGCTGTGATCACTGGTGTCTGATCCTGACCGCAGGCTAGACACTGAGCAAAGCACGTCGAGTCCGCGCTGTGGAACAGAACAAAATCCCAGCTTCCACCTGAGTCAAGAGTCTGCTTCGTGTTGAGGAGGTGGAAGATGGAATTACCCTGCCGACACTTTCAGAATCTCTTCAAGTTTATTAACTTTATTTTTCTTTCTTCACCTTCCTCGTCTTCTCGCAGGCAAGAGGCTCAGGGACTATTGCAGAGTGACATCCATATCGGGTGTGAATCTAGACGGCCTCACACCAGTTCACTGGAGCCGGTCAGAAAAAGGCAGCCGATTCGGGGCAATTTTCAGTATGTTTGTTCGAAATAAACTGCGTCACATTATTAAAATGAGTTTCAAGTCCTAGGAAAGAAACAGGGGACCAGCATCCCAGTCCTATCCTGGAAAGAAACCTCATGTGGAAGAGGAAGACCCTGGGGAAGCCACACTCTCAGGCTTGATCCACTCCTTTCAGTTTCTTTTACTAACCAGTTCGGAGTGGCAACCTGTTTTTCCAGCCCAAAATCAACTTTTTAATTGTTTTTCTTTTGCTAGTGCAAAAGCACATGAGCAAGAAGGAAGTTAATAGCATTGCCTTTGGTTTCATTTGGGAGTATTGGAAACACTGCAGAGTAGAAGAACCCTATACAGGTAGAGAAGTAACACATGACGGAAGATGTATACAAAAAAAAAAGGAAGAGAAACGTATTGACAGAATTTGTGGAAAGACATTAAAATATAGTACTAATTAGAACAGCATGATTGTGCAGACAAAGCCAACTTTTTTGCTCACGTCAGTCTGCTCACCTAAAAACTTAACCAGATATCAGCTTCAGAAAGACAAGTCAAAGCCTAAAAACCTCCTGAAATACAACATGGGTACTGTGACTTTTTACTCTCTGCTTACTGTTCCTGGAACTAACTTTTACACTTTCAGATGGCTGAAGAAGAAGTGAGCACAGCACAACCTTTATCTGAATACAAATTCATGTCATATGTCTTTTCCTGTTATTTCCCCAATATCATATTTCACATCCTGTTCTTAATCCTGCTGGTAGTGTCCCATTATCTCTCCTACTTGAGCTGTTCCTGCTCGTCTCAAGGCCGCCCCTCGGCTTGTGACGGCCTCTGACCCTGCTTCTTATTTTGACAGCTTCTTCGGGATTTTCCCTTTGGCCATGTTCCCTGGATCTGACCCTCGCCTGCCCGACCACAGACTTGGAGCGGGTTGGCTTCCCAATTCCCACGTCTTCCTGAATGCACAGCTGCCGCTCCCCTGTGTGCGCACAGTACTGCGCAGCTTCCCCGTCTGCATGCAGCATGGTGCAGTTCCCCTTAGTCAGCGTACTGCTGTGCAGTTTTTCCCCATCGCATCTGCCTCTTGCCCAGCACCTGGGTCAATGCAATGAAACCAGACTGCTGCTCGTACTATCTGCAGCAGCGGTATACTACAGAAAGCCAGTATCATTAAAATCAGAAAGCAGAAAAAGTAGGGACAAGCATGCAGAAAAATTTAAATAGGAAAATGCCAAGGACATGAATCCTTCCCACTTGAGAGTGTAAAGTCCCCCTCAGATCTCACCAAAGAGAGCCCCGATAGCCAGGCCTGCAGTCCGAGGATGGGTGAAAGCAGCCACTGCACTGAACACATCTGGAGCACCATTTCCGAACGCAAGGAAGGTCACACCCTGCATGGAAACTGGTCAAGGACAGAACCACGAAACCCAACACTCCCACCTGTCTGGCTCGCACAAGGACAATCAGTGCCAAACTGAGCACCGTAATTCACTGGCAGGGAAGCAGTATTAGTGTGGCACCATACAAGCAGTTCACACTCATGTTGATGTAGAAAGAGAATCCATTGCCCTTGACTCTGCTTGAATTATTCAAGCAGTTCTATGTTTGTAACTTCTTCTCGTATTAAAAAGTGATGTTTGCAACGAAAAGGCACCTTTATTATAAACTCAAGAAGTGTTTTAATGAAAAAAACTCATTATTTTGAGTTATTCAATAAAAGGTGTCTAAATATGACTAGTGACTGAATTAAGGCAGTTTTGAAAATTAATGACATTAGAAATAGGAATCATGTTTTATAAGCCCACACGCCAGTTAGCATAACAGTTGTTTCCACAGCTAGTGTAACAGAAGTATACCAAGTGTGGGATGAGTCAGTGCAGGGCCCAGTGAACAGGAAAAGGATACAGCCACGTTGTGGGTCAGTCTGAGGCTGGTGGAGATAGCAGACAGGTTTGGACAGAAACTGCAGAGAGAAACGGAGACAAAGCAATCATTAAACAGGAGCGTCAAACAACTGCGCCTGTCTAGGTAGGAACTGAGATGTTCTGAAGCTGTAGATGTGCGAGGCAGCCCTGCTTTCCAAACACATGACAGCGAGCACACGAGTCATTAAGAAAAGGAGGCAGCGCCTAGTCGCCAAAAACCATATCAGATTCACAAGGAATGAAAAAAGTCAGCAAAGGAAAACCACATACTCGAAGACACAGTGACAATCACAAACAAAGTAGTGCAGCTAACCTTTAAGCTATTTTTGAACTGTACGGAGAAACACTTTGATAAAGGTTTAACAATGATACACGAAACTGTAGACTTTTTTTCGTAAGGGCTTTTCAATGAAGTCATACAAGCTTTCAGACTAAAAAGTGAACTTGTTTTACTCAGTGGATACATGTTTCTTTTACCAAGATCACCACGTACACATCAAGGTGAGCACGGTGGCACAGTGGCTAGCATTGCTGCCTTACAGAGCTCGGGCCCTGGGGTGCTACTATGTTCTCCTGTCTGTGTCTGTGTGCCCTGTGAATGACTGGCGTCCCATCCAGGGTGTACCCTGCCTTGCACCCACTGCTCACAAGCCTAGGCTCCAGCTCCCCCACAACCCTGAACTGGATGAAGCAGCTTGAAAATGGTTTGGCCATCCATCTAAACGGCCTTAACTGCACTTAAGGTGTACTGTTGAGCAGAACAAGAGTAGGGTTCTGGGTTCACATTGCAGCAGGATGCTGCTGTAGAACCTCATTCAATTTGCTCCAACAAAATGCTTGGCTGTAGAAACTGGTCTGCAGGTTGTCTTTGTAAATAAGAACTCTTCTCATCTGACTTACAGTATAGCAGCTATCTAAAGTAGCCACCCCCCCTTGGACTTCTTCAATTTATTCTGAAATCATGTGAAGCACCCTAACTGCACACAGGTGGACTCCATTCAATACACTGTGTGGCTTCTAAAGACATTTGGTGTGTCATAGTAAAATACTATGTGAATACTAGGTGAATACTCATGTAATCAATTATTTTCTGTTTCATATTAATAATTAATTTAGGAGGATCTGTAGATCTTTGAGTGTTTTCTGCGATCAATGGCAAAAATCCCAGTGAAATACATTATGGTTCGATAATGAAACACAATATAATGTAAAAAAGTCCAAGGGGGGTGAATATTTTTGATAGCCACTGTACCAGACACAATAAAGGAATACAACAAACGGGCCAACATCACAAACTGCACAAAGGAAAGAATTTCTCATCTTCACTCCGAGAAGAACGTTCTTCAGCACACTGATCACTATTGTATCTACCTCCAGGTGCCTTTCGGCACATTGGTTGTCAAAAATGGTGTTCAGCTAATTTATTTTACTTACTGCATCACAATTCAAAGGCCAAAAGGACAGTTGGGCCTTACAGCTATTTCCTGCGTTTCACCAAAAAACAAAATACAGCCAAATTCACAGCAGAGCATCAGACCGCTGATTCAACAACTAAATGATACGCTGAGGCCTCAACTTCTGGGAGAGGAGCTTCCACTTCTGCTTTCAGAGCCATTAAAACAAAACTTTATTACCAATGTTCTGTATGAAGACAGAAAAAGATTCATGGATTCAGGGTTACGGTATAGTGAGGTTGTAGCACTTATATTAGATCTATATTGCATTTCTAGAAGTTACTTGGGGCTGTTCTACTCCAATATGCTGATGATGTGTACAGTATGTTACAAAATCTCCAAGATAACTGCTGCAATGACGGGTTCTTGTCCAATGCTGTACCGTGGCTGTGGTAATACTGCGAGGGATGTTCTGACTACATCCCCTGGAATCTCCAGATAAGCATTGCAACAGAACACTGGACTGAACGGCAGCATTTGTGCTATGTTGCCACAATTGTGTTTGCCTAGCTGGGTCTTTGTGTACACAGCACTCCTTTAGAACTAGATCTTGAGCATATTGGGCAATAGTGTTAGCACATCTGTTGGGCTAACAGGTGCCTTGTTGGAGAATTCTTGCTTGAAATGCCAAACAGGATATGGATACTGCCTCACTGATTAAGTCTAAACACAATAGTTCAGAATTATCTAAAATTCTTAAATAAAAGACGGGGAAGGTTAAGCTATAAGTTTGTTTAATGTTTAAATTAAACATATTATGCTGCAACCCAGTGTTTTGCGGAAATACTGTAACTGGGCTCTGATCAATGTCCTTCAGTTTCATGTTAATGAGCAATGTATACAATTAAAAGAACATATTCTACTTCTAAAACAAGGTTCAGATTTATAACTCATAGCAGGCACATATACACATAAAAAAGTAAAGTACGTAATATACTGACAGAAACTCAACATTGCTAAAAACATTCTCCATCTGCCCGTTTCACTGAAGAATTCTAAGATGAGGAACAAAAGGTCATAATCCTCCTGTTGATGTTTCTGTAAGCTAATCTCAAAGCAATCACATGAGAAGCCAGATCCCCGCGCTTTACTGAGGGCAAAAAAACTCTGCAATTGTTGAAAGGAAGGACTAGCTGGGACTCCAACACTACCTGAGAGAATTGTAAAGGAGGATCTCAAAACTGGAACATGATGTTCACAAAACTACAAACAGCCCCTAGTTCAGGGGTTCCCAAATCCAGTCCTGTAGGTTTTCATTACAACACTATTTAACAATCAACTAAACTTATCTGAAGCAATTTAACAGCTTTTTCCAGCTCCACGATCGCTACTGATTTAAAGACACCTGTAAAATGTGGGTTCCAGGACCTGATTGGGGAACCAGCCTAGATTTATATGAAGACTCTTTGTGGGTAAAAGCACGGTTAGTCACATTGATGCACACTTCCACAGAAGACCCATAACTAATCAACCTCCCCATCTGTTGCCGTCTTGCCATGCCGTGGCTTTGGGTTCGATTCTGGACCTGGGATGCTCTCTGCAGGGAGAACACACAGAATCCACATGTTCGCACATGTTTCTCCAGGTGCTCCGGCTTCCTCCCACAGTCCAAAACATACTGAGAAAAAACTGGCCCTGGTGTGAGTGTGTGTGTTTCTGTCTGTGTGTGCCCTGTGATGGACTGGTGTCCCACCCAGGGTGTAGCCTGCCTTGTGCCTGTTGCTTGCCAGGCCAGGCTCCTGCTCCCCCATGACCCTAAACTGGACAAAGTGGGTAGAAGATGGATGGATTTAAGAGCCCACAGATGTCCTTCCATAGAAGCACAGTTTTAGATGTAGAGTAAGATCGACAGGAAGAGTAAGAACATGTAACACTGTACATAGATGTACAGAAAATGAATTAATCTGTAGTGCATATAGTACTGCAAAATCTGCAAACCTCCACCAATTTAACTTTGGAAGGTAGCGACAAATGTTTAAGTTACAGTATGCACAGGTTACATGAATGATGATATCTACTGTGGCACACAGGTGCACAATTCCAGTACTTTGGGCAGGTTTTCTAGATCTCTTTAAAACCTCAACCTCTGAAGACCTCTGCGAAGTGTTATATTGTTGCAGTGAAGATAGCAGTTAGCTCAGGTGGGTCATTAAGAGCTGATGCAGAATGAAACCTGCACAGACTGTGGCCTTTCAGGACTGGATCTGTGCAACAGAACGATCTTAAGAAGCAAAAATGTTTTTCAGTGCACTTGTTTTACATGTATATTTAGAGCACAAGAAAGTGTGCAAGTTCTGGGGTTTCTCTGCAAGGTGAAAGAGTGACTTACAATTTGGAAGCAGTGATTCCCAGGGCCATGAACAGAAACAACAGCCAGAAAACCTGCAGAAAAAGGAAGAGAAGCACTATGACAATGTCCTCTCTCTCCTCTGTGTGACCTTCCAAAAGCCCCGACTGGGTCAGTAGAAGAACGAAGCAAGATGCACACTCACATCGAGCAGGATGGCGAGAGGCAAGAGTTGGTGTGGGAAATGGCAGAAGACCCCCTGCAGGTAGTCGATGAAGCCGTCGTCCTGGGTGCAGTCCGGGGTGCTCTGGACAAACGTGCATCGTCGGTCCGCTGACTGATTCATCACAAGGCGACACTGCAGACACACGCAGAACAGGACGTGCCTTGAGTGACCAGCCTTACACTAACCCATCCCTGAGGTTAGAAGAAAATATTCAACCTTTGAGACATCACTCAAACCGCCCCTGCTAGTCCCATCAGAGGTTTTAAACTTTTAAAGGTGTGCTGTAACCCATCTTGTTCCCAAAGGTGTCAGATTGTAAGTGTTGAGGGTTGCAAGTTGTTCCATTTCAACACATAACTGGATCACTTGCCTTAGCACCTGGACAATTTTCTCAGGTTATTCCACAGACGAGGCTTTTAAAAACTGCATTTAGGTAATTTAAGCAACCACACCTGTAAATCATTGTGAACTTACAGTTCTACATTCAAGAATCACACATGCCAAAGCTTATCAAATAAATTAAATGGCTACGTTCCTCCATTTCCGTCACATCCTAACTGCTTCACCCAGGCCGGGGGAGCCGGAGTCTAGTCTGGCAAGCAACGGGCACACGGCAGGGTACACCTTGGACAGGACACCAAGCACCCAGGGCATCACCACTGGGGAGACACATGCAGACACGCACACACTCACGCCAGGGCCAGACTTTGCCAGAATCCAATTAACCTGCCAGCACATCTCTGGACTGTGGGAGAAAAGGGGAGCACCTGGGGGAAACCCACACAAGCAAAAGGAGAACATGCAAGCTCCACACAGACAGCACCCCAGGAACTGAACCCAGGGCCCCGGCACTGCAAGGCGGCATTGCTAACCACTGTGCCACTGATCCAGCCGAAAACATATCTGAGCCGTGTTTCAGACATTTGTCAGAGACTCTATGATGGAAAATGTCACTGGTACGGTAAATAGGTTTTTGGCTGAAGAAACGGTATGCTTTCACCCTGTGTGACACTCTGGTGTTAAAAGGCATCAACTACAGATAACCCCCTGGAACCAGAACACTGTGGGCAAGGGTAGGGCAAGACTTCCCTCTTCTGTCACTGTGCAGTACAACTTCACTTCTAAACACGAGAGCGACTAAGATGTTCAGTCTTTCTATCTTTATCTTTGCGGTACTTTATTTAATCAGCTAGTTCCTACAACTGGTATTTAAGGAAATGCAATGATTTAGGTCATGTACGATTGGACTTTTTTCTGTTCCTCTCTGCAACGGATTCTTACAAAATCAGGTTCTTCATACTTAGTGTCAACACTCACTCCAGAAGCAGGTTTAGGCTATTTAATTGAAATGCCTTGGTTGAGTAGACCAGGGATCTGCTGCCCTGTAGCACAGGCCTGCCTTTGGCTTTAAAGCTTGAAAACAGATTTTTCTCGTATTTATTCTACGTGATCCCCTACTTAATGTCTTCCTAAAACTGTTACCAAGCGTGACTGTTGGAATGATCACTGCTGTCTCGGGAAAGTGAAAGGCTTCCACACAGCTGAAACAGAGGAAGTAAGCTGGGGAAGTATTTTAGGTTAACATGCATTTAAGATTTTATTTCCAAAGGGCTTTTCAGGCTTGCGCAAGACTAAAAAGCTTCCTCTTCACACTTTCATAATCTCGACATTTTTTTTCCAATTGCACAGTAGAAACGCTGTTCCAACAGAAACACGGACAAATACTCAGAGCGAACGTTAGAAAAGACGTAAATGACAGCAAAACATATTAAAATCGAAATAATGAAAACCGCAGCCATAAAGGCTAACATTTTTAGTTTACAGTAATAATGCGTGTCAGGGGAACACCTTGATTTAGGGTGAAGCAGGTGAACTCACAATCGCCGCACTTGCTGGGTGCACAGTGAGCACGGTAGCGAATGAAAAGCGGCCCGACTAAGCACTCGTCGCTAATTAAAGTGATGGACCAACCCGTTAAAATATTTTTGCTTTAAAAAACGTGAAGCTTCCCAATACCACACACTGGTTTATCTGTAGAAATCAAAAAGCCTTTAGCAAGCGCAAAATTAAGGAGACAAAGTTTTAGCTTCAAATGGGAAAAACAAAATCTCTCTTCACCGAGCTGAAGTCATATGACTTACCTCGTCTGCGGCTCCTCTGGGTCCTGCGGCAAGGCTGCGCTGCACTTGGAAGTTAGTCCCGGGTCTGGTGCCGTTTGTAAGTGAGCCATATGTGAACAGCTTCTGCACAGCCGCGGGCTCCAGAGACGCGCACAGCACAAGGGGCAGCGGGACGCCCCCCAAGACCAGCGCCAGGAGACCGGGTGAAGCCCACATCCCCGACCTCACGGGCATTGCTAACTGCTGTTTCCACGATTCCCCACTTCTCTTACTGCGCTGTCATGTGCCCATCAAAGCGACCCCGGTTACGTCCTGTAAAAAAACAAACACGTTCACGCGTACATACGGTATCTCAGGGTATTTCCCAGCCCGTCCGAGAGGCGGACGCACGCCAGAACAGCACCATCAGGGGAGTCAGCCAAACAGACCGCGTACCGCTTCCTCGCCCCAGCGAGCTCACCGGCACGGTACACGTCTCCTGTTCTGCGCTTGTTTTTGAATTGGTTTAAACCAGAAGCGCAAAACACTCCAGGACTAGTTGCTGATTTTCCTCTTCATGTAGAACCACAATTCTCGACCAGTAACATGTAAATAACCAATTCACTGTATCCGAAGGTTCCTCTCATGTTCTGAAATATACCAAACTACAACTAGCCTTTAATACGAGGTTAAACCATAATTTCTTTTGATCAGAATCATAATACTGTACCCATAATGTATTCGCTTTTGCAGTGACCTGTGATAGATGTTTAATCTCGTCGGTTGCGTAACAACCGCCTTCATCAAGGCTTCTAATAAACGTCGGTGCAACTTTGAACGTCCTTTTGCATTTATCTTTTGCAAGATAAGAAAACAACGACTGCCTTACCTTTCTGCCTGCTCCACAGCCTGACATTTGTGTCAACAGCCTCGGCTGTTTAGCTCACATAATCCGGTGATTAACTAGCTGGAGTAACTTCACTTCCTAAATAAGTCACGTTGACTGAGTGGCTTTTTAAAACCCTCCTTCTTAAAGGAGAAAAGGCCCTCCTGTGGCTGAGCCGCGGCCGCTGTCTGACGGGAAGGGGAGGGCAGTCGGTTTTCTCTGAAGAGGTTTGGAGGTTGCGGAATAACAGCTCGACTGGGATGTTTGTGAGAGTACTGGCGCAGCGAGCCACAACGTATCAAGGTCTTCTTTCTGCAAAGCGATGGTCGAGTTTTTAAACTGCTTTCGACCGCGGAGCCTGTCGCTGGATGTGTACCTACTCTGTGCTCAGTTTGCAAAAGATCAGTAACTAACCTGTGAAGGTAATGTGTAACCAGCCCGAGTGGCTCTCTAACAATAGGCCGACATGCTTCAGCTGTACAGAATTTAGGAGCCATTGATTGTTTTTCTCAAGTCTTTATATTAGAATTTGATCACATTCAGTTACAATCATAAAGTTAACAAGATAGGACTTGAATTAGATGCATTTACCTTGGAACCCTGTCAGAGGGCTGGAGGAAAGGGCTTTGCCTTGTCGTGTGAATCATTGAGGCCAGTAAAGTAATTGGTGGGTCAGTGGGGACAGAAGAGAAAACACTGCCCCCCATTTTCTAACCACATCTTCAGGTCAGGGTCGCAGGGGAGCTGGAGCTGCAGGTCAGGGTTCACCCTGGACAGGATACCAGTCCATCACTGGACAGGCACACAGTAAAACACACCCTGGACAGGATACCAGTCCATCACAGGACAGGCACACAGATACAATCCTGTGGTGTTTTTAAAACTGTGAGGATGAGACCTTTGAACGTAAGATATAATACACCTCATTTGATATTCACCTGCAGTTTCACAGACACAAAATTTTCATATTATACCTTATGCTAATTTAGGTAAACAAGTCTGGTAAGAGTCTCTTTTGAATCATTTGACAGAATCAAGGACAGATATTATAATTGATGTATGTTTATTTTTAAACAAATCCTATATTTTATACCATACTCTATATACTTTATTACATATGTAGAACATTTATAGAATATTTCAAACTCAGGATAAGTATCATCATAATCAGATTTTAGTGTACTTTAGGCACAACCAATATGCTACTGTCCACTAAACCACCATTGCCAAACTTACAGCCTCATTTATAAAACTGTCACATGATTGCTAGATTACATCCATAATTAGAATCTACTTTTTTGAATAGCCAATTATTAATCAACAAATGTGATGATTTTAACGTTTTTGTACTAGCACAGGAGAGATTAAAACAGGTCCTCTGCTTTCTTTCTCATTCAGCCAGTGGCACAAAAAGACATGTGATGAAGGTCAAAGTTCAGCTGTCCTTGACAACACTGCAGAGCTCAAAGGTGCCCAGCAACACACAGGGGTCACTGCTGCACATCGAGCAGGAATTAGGAGTAATAATTGTTTGAGATTAACAACAGAAACAAACCTGATCCCTGTATTTTAAATTGTGGTAACAGTACAAAGCTTAGGAATCTTTTATAAATCTGGTGTAAAACAATAAAAGTATAATCAATATAAAATATTGACTGAAAAACATTAACGTTCTGAGAATAAAAAGTAGCTGAGAACATTTTCTCAGCCATTCTACTACCAATGTACTCTACTGTGACTTTTGTTTCCGTGCAGCGTTCACTTTATGAAGAAATAATTAACATTTCTTGACAGTACTGTCGTATCACCCAAGCCTATAATCATTTATTTGCCTTCCAGATGCCCTTATTCAGGGAATTCTCTGTAATCAGTTCATCTTAAACTCTTTACTGACAAGAACAAGGCAAAATGACTGACAATCAAAAATTAGATGTTACCAATCAGGCGATGACGAGCCTACAGTACTCATCTCGACCCTTGATTTCGCTGAATCGGTTTATACTCTTTCCCCTTGGCGCTACAATAATACACTTAAGAGTGGTACAATAAAGGTCTTACTTACAGTAGGAATACACAAGGAAGCAAAAAGCTTTTTTCAATGGTGTACATACTTCTGGTATGAACTCTCCAAGAATGATAAAAATGGAACTGAAGCACAAAGTATGAAGGAAATAAATTCCTAGAAGATCAGTGTTTATGCTGTTACTACAAAGGCCATTTTCTGCTTTTGAACTGCTCTCATAACCTTATAGCTACAGTACGTAGCTGCTCTACTGATCTGACCTTCACTTACAGTACATAAGAAAGTCGGGATCAAATTGTTACTCCTATTTTGATATCCTATATGATTTTTTTCTTACCACACTCCAAATTACAGTGCTTTGATCATTCCTTCTTAATATTACAAATATAGTTCCTTTCTGCTTAAAAATAATTAGCAAATCATCTGTGTAATACAAGGTTCCAATATGTTTTTTAAAACAAGATAATTACACTGAAAAGATCTCTGAAAACTGACAAGCAGATTGTAAAACCTGCAGCAGGTTGGAGAAGGTCAGCCTGGAGACTGGTAACACAAATGCAGACATGGATCACAAGGCACTGTGAGTGATAACGGGACTCCCATCATACACCAGGGCTGTGTCCATGGCAACTGCCTCCTGCTCATAGCAGCCATGCATTTCCTTGGTAACCACAGGGCACAGGTCTTGCTCACACCATCTGCAGGGTGACCAAAAAATACCCATCATTTAAAAAAGTCCCATAATATCAAAAAGAACACACAGAAAACCAGTATTATTGTTCAATATTCTACCAGTACTGATGGAATTCAATTCACAACTTGATCATTATCTGCTTCAGGCCCTACATGAGGCTCAAGGTAAAACTGCCGTGTTTCTGTGAGCTCCATTTTGTGGTTGGTTTTCTGTTCTACTTGTGTGAGTGGGACACCAAGTCTAATGGCCTTTAATATGGCAGGATTTCTACCTCTCTGCTGGAGTCCCCTGGATAGAAAGGCTTTGCATGGAGTGCAGAATAAGCCTAAACTCTTGAGGGCTAAAACAAAACCTGTTTAATTTAGATAGTATGATGCAGCTTCCTACAGTATGAATACTAAAGTAGTCTGTGCCATTGACAGGACTTGGCTGGGCATCTTCAACACGGGACAGTCAGGAGCTGAATTCAGCACAGCACAGCTCTTTCAGCAGTTTTCACACCGGGCCAGTAGCTCTTGAAAGTCTTGGAGAAGATGTACCTCAGTGCAGCGTACAGGTCTGTTTTTGTGGCCCCCTCCCAGGCAGCATGGTCTACCAGCAGGGCACCTGAGGGAAGACAGCCGTGAGACATTAAACAGGCATTGTGACCCCTCTTTCACCCTGCCTTACTCAGCTTACTCACATTGCCGGGCAGGGACGCAACACAACCCCATTCCTCCGAGCTGGGACACCCCTTTCCCTGCCCCCCCAGCAAATCCTGGCAATGCATAGCACAATGTCACACATGAGTGGCAAACCTTTTGATTAAGATTAAGGTCAAGATTAAGATCACTTTATTAGCCATATACAATTTCTTGCAATAGGAATTCGTCTTTCGCACACCCCAGCTTGTTCTCCATGAGACACACACACAGACAGGGAGAGAAGCTGGGGGTCAGAGCGCAGGGTCAGCCATTGTACAGCGCCACTGGAGCAGTTGGGGTTAAGGCCTTGCTCAGGGGCCCAACGGAGTAGGATTCCTTTGCCAGCCATGGGATTTGAACCAGCAACCTTCCGGCTACAGGCGCAGATCCTGAGCCACAGAGCCACCGCTCCACCACTTGAGCAGCAAGTAAAGCCTTTTCCCTTAACCAGGGTTCCTCGCACCATTAATAAAGTTCTGCAGTGAGTGCAAGACGCTAAAGGAATCAATGTAAAGACATAATATCTGTGCTGTGTACATATTTAAGGAATTAATCATGTATTAGGTTTTGATTTCTACATAAGCATATTTTGAAAGTAGAGAATATTTTCATAGTGAAACACTGCCCTCTGCTGACAGGCAAGACGTATGGCTGCAACCCAGTCCAAACAGCATTAGAAAGGCTGTACTGAAGATGTGATTATTCAGTAAAAACCAAGTATCAGAATTAAGCTAATTTTATACACAGCATACAAAACAATTTAAATACAATTATTGGAAGCAGGGTTACCACCTTATAGCCTGATCATCACAGAAATTAAGCAAAGCTGGGCATGGTTATTACTAGGTTTGGGCATTTTTAAGGTTCCTACATTGTTCCTACACAGAAATACATCTCATAGGGGAGTGACACCACAGTTGCCATTAACAGCTATTATTGTCTTTCTGTTTACAGCAGGACTTGAACACTTTGCCTGGAACCATATCAAGACGTGAGTGGTGTTGATGGACCCTTTCGACCAGAATTACAAAACCAGTGCCGAAACATGGTCACCAGGGACAGTGTGCTGTTTGACTTTAAACCTATGTCCTGACTACATGTTTATTGAAGATCCTGTGGCATCCAAACGTAGCGATGTTAACCTTTAACCATCTGCCCTACCTACATTCCATTTTGGGCTTTTACAATATGAACTTCCTAAAGATCCCCATTACTTCAATTCGAGACGACCAATTTCTTACTTCTTTGCCTGAACTGCTATATAGTGGGGCTGCTGCTGCACAATGGCTACATGTTATCCAGCTGGGGACTACACTTCAGTGACGGGTGAACCGGACCTCCTCCTGTCTGTGCAGTAATTTGGCTTCAAAGGTGCTGCACAAGTGCAAGGAATTACTATTAAGTGCTGGATTTGGGTATTTACAACTGGCAGGCGAGTAAAAGCTTGGATTTAATCCTAACTAAGACCGGCGGATAAGTACCCATGTAGATGCGTGCCAGGCTGTACGCCAGGTCTCGGGCTGCAAGCTCCAGGAAGCTGGGGGAGCGCTGTGCCGCTGTCCGTACCAACTGCCCCAGTCTGCCGAGGGCGCTGTGCACTGCCGTCACAGCTGGGCCTAGTTCCCGTTTTCCTGATGCCGTGGCCAGTTTACTCTGGAATGCACATGGCACGCACAAGGAAGAACAGTCAAGGCATGACTTAAGACAGTACTAGAGTGAAGCCTGAGCACTAAACCCTTAACCTCGTCCGACAACTAGGAACTGTGGAGAGCCCCTTGTGAACTACACCCTTTTTGATGTATGCTGTAGTTTAGTACCGTACACACTTCATTTGTTGCAATGAAAGGGAACAAATATAAATAAAGGAATACTTCTGAGGTCAGCTACCAACATACATATGTCCATTATCTAAAGGCTTTATCCAATACAAGGTAACACACCCGAGGAAGGTTCCACAGCCGAAACGTTGTGTTCCCTTTCCTCTTTTCAGCTGGAATAAACCTTTACTTGTTCCTTAACAACATACATATGTCCATTATCTAAAGGCTTTAGCCAATACAAGGTTATGGGGGAGCCTGAGCCTATCCTAGAAAGCAGTGGGCGCAAGGCAGGGTACACGCTGGGTGGAACGCCAGTCTAATGCTTTTCAGCACGGAAAGCCTTTACCTGTTCCTACACAGAAATACATCTCATAGGGGAGTGACACCACAGTTGCCATTAACAGCTATTATTGTCTTTCTGTTTACAGCAGGACTTGAACACTTTGCCTGGAACCATATCAAGACGAAATACCTGGCTATCATTGTGCAATTTCAAATTCTTTAAATTACTCTGAGTTAAAAGAAGCTGGGTGGATGACAGAAACAGCGCTACTGGATTGTGCAATCTAACAGCCGTGAAAAAGGCTGAAAGGAAACGTTCAAAAAAGTAAAACTGAAACAAACATGATAGATTTACAGGTTTTCACTGGCATCAGTGTATGCTGCTGTTTGTTAGAAGCTAGTTGGCCAAAGCAGCCTCAGACTGGCATTCAGAATTAAACCCTGCGATCCGCCGTGTACCTGCAAGCGTTAACACCACTCCAGTCAGGTGCTGTGGAGATCACAGCGTACAGAGCAGCAAGTCGCTCCAACAGGAGGGCAGGGTCAAACCCTGTGTGCGCGGCTACATTCTCTCAATAGAGTATCCAGACTTTTACTGACTGGAGATCACAAAGTGGTAGGATAGGAAACAGAAAAATAATAGGCGATTCCTCCTTTTAGGAAAGGAGGTGGCATTAATCCCCTTTGAAACTGCCTCCCAGCGGACCACACCAGTTGCCCGCCTGTGTGTAACTCACCTTGGCGTCAGTGAAGAAGGCTTCCAGAACCCGGCCGTGGCTCTTGGCCACACATCGCAGCACGTCCAGGGACAGGATGTTCGTGGTGCCCTCCCAGATACTCAGGACCTGCGAGAGGCAGAGACAGACATAGTGGAAACGTTAAAAGGAATAGTTTCTAGTTTATGTGCTCTCATGACAGTATTCCTCCACATACAGTATTTCACATTCTACTGTATTGTATCCAAAACAAATAACCATTCCTGTAACTTGCAGGCTTCATAGGGAACTTAAAGATCATCAATGGCAAAAGACCTGGAAACAGCAGAGATTTAAACCACTCAGTTGCTTCAATGACATCCCTTCAAGTTCTAACAGAATGAAAACTATGACACAATGCGACCAGTCTTGACAAACAATCATTAAGGTCTATATGCTTTTACTTCCTGGGGATACTTTTTCATACTAAATGTAAATGCTGAATGTTATTCAATATCCATGGGATTGAACAGATCCATCCATTCATCTTCTAACTGCTTCCTCCAATTGCCCAGCAAGCACCAGGCGCGAGGTACAGTATGACACACCAGGGACGAGACACCAGCCCCTCACAGGAAGACACAGACACAAACACACACACACTCACACCAGGGCGTTTTCCCAGAAGCCAATTCACCCACCAGTAGGCCATTGGACTGTGGGAGAAAATCAGAGCACCTGGTGGAAACCAGTGAGAAGATACAAACTCCATGAAGATTGCACTGCAGGAAATGAACTTAGGGCCCCAGCACTGCGAGGCAGCAATGCTCATGAATGGGACAGTACTCTTTTACTTACAAGCAAGCTTAAGAATGCTCAAGTGTATTTCTCACAATTTATCCCTCTAAAGCCCCAGATAATTCAACCCACAGTCAGATTCTGAGCTGATCTCTGGAGACCCTACCTGTGCATCTCTCAGCATTCCTGGCAAACCCGTGTCCTCCATGTACCCCTGTCCACCGAAACACTCCAAGCCCTCGGACACCACAGACACAGCCTGGCAGAGAGAGACAAGAGGACGAAAGCAGGGCAAGAGAGAGGGATGAGAAGAAAGAAAGAAAATTAATGCTAACGTTCTTGTTGAGAATACGAATTCAAATGAACTAGCTCCCAGCAGAGTCTTAGAGTAGTTTAACAACTACTTTTCTGTCTCTTCCATGACGTTTCCAGAGTTAGTGATGAAATCTGGCTTCAGCTCTAAATCATTTTACAGCAGCTCCCTCAGAGGCTTGTATTTACATCTCTAGAAACCGTCCAAAATGGGCACTGGGAGTGGGAGAAATGACACGAATGTTCACATGCCCACACTCAGCCATCTCCATACTGGCAGTACCTGTTTCCCAGTGTACAGTTTGGCCACGGGGGTCAGCAGGCGCAGCAGGTGCAGCTCCAGCTCGGAGGCCGACCCCAGCTCCTCCCGGCCCAGCAGGCGGCACACGGACATCATGAGCAGGAAGGCCGCGCGCGTCTCCACCTGGCCCGGGGACAGACACAGCCACGTCTGCAGGGCAGCCTACTGCATACATATCCAGTATTACATCACCACTACTTAACCACACTGTGGAAGGTAGCAGAGTAATTGCAGGGATCTTTACCAAAAGGCATGTTAAGATAGAATGCCTTTTGGATAGATAGAATAGTTTCAGTCTTTATCTCAGTCTTCTCTCACACTTTGAGTACTTGTCCTGTTCTCTGATATGTGATTACTTTTTAACGCCTTGTAGGAGGAAATTAGTTGCTGCAACTATTAAAGCAAGACAAAAGCTGTCTTGCTTTAATAGTTGCAGCAACTAATTTCCTCCTACAAGGCGTTAAAAAGTAATCACATATCAGAGAACAGGACAAGTACTCAAAGTGTGAGAGAAGACTGAGATAAAGACTGAAACTACACAAGACTGTCTCCTGCTCTTCTGATGGAGAATGTCCCACAACAAAGTCAGACATATTTTCAGAAGCTTTTATCCAAGTAATCAAAACAACATGCAGCACAGTGGAGGAGTCTGTGACATTTAAATGCAATACTTCTCATCATTTGTCTTACTGCTACCGTATTGTAGTGGTTCATTTAAAAAATGCAGTAGAAAACTCTTTAACAACAAAATTACAAACTGTGCCAAATATACTCTAATGTTTTACATTTCCAAGCTTTGTTTGCTTCTGTGTGTTTAATCAGATTTCTGTGATATTTTATACCGCAAACATTCCAGAAATATTCCTCTTATTTTTCTCTGACTCTGGGTAAGTTCACAGGGTCTCAGTCTGATTCACATCTGGACTTTCAGGTGACTAGTCAAGCACTTGCCATGGCATCCAGCTTGGGTTCTAAATACCTCTTACTTTTATTACCACAGTTTGTCATTATCGTGTTTACAAAAAACTTGGATGAAAGTAACCTTGCCTTTATGCACAGTAGTATGTTCCCCATTAACAACAAATACCTTACTGTGTTAATTGGTTAATTAACCCTGTAACAGGAAGTGTTCTTTCCTAGGACGTCTTTCACAGGATGTGAAAGGTATTCACATCATGGACTGCAGAACCCCCTTCTCTTCTGTAAGAGCTGGCAGCAGTTCCTGTTTACCTCCATCCTGGCCAGGGTCTGCATGTGGAGAGGATGATCCTTGAGGAACTTCCCAAAGACAAAGCGCTTTGTGGTGTATTCCCGGCCCAGAGCAATGATCCTGCCAGGGAGAGCAGATTCTTTATTGAGAATACTCCTAGACCGCGGTGGTTTTCATTCGCTTCACCAAATAAAATCTCACTTATCTGCCGAGATCCCTTTTTTAATACATCATACACTATTACAGCATATATAGCACATGTGCATTATTAAGTCAATTTAGAAAATACTCCATTGGTAGTGTCACCGACTGTGCCACTTTGAAACCTGACTTGGTCTGAGATCTGAAGTCAGGGAACAGGATGCCTACTGCACAGGAGAAACGGCATCTGTACAGAGACACTCAGATCAACAGCATATGAAGCAAGACCAGTCCCTTATTGAATAAATGCAAGTATATTTAGCACCCTAAAGATGTGCTCATTTGCTAGCGATACATCTAAAAACATTTGAGCACTAGATGAGACGCTTGAGGGAATCAGAGCTGGACTGCGTGTTGGTGGAGCAGTGAAGCCCATGACCCACCTCCTCATGCCAGCCACCGCTGACACAGTGTTGTGGAGGCGGGTTATCGTCAGCATGTTGGCAATGGAGGCCACTCCTCTGCCTTCCTCCGATACCTGAAGGAGAGAGACCGGAGAGGGATCAGCTAGGGAAGGCAATCGCGGCGGCCCTTTCTCGTTGTCTGTCTGCACAATAGGGTCACCGGGACACACTCTGAGCCCTGGCGCTCACCCTGTGGGCTCGCAGGCCGTCCAGGAGCAGCTCCGCAGTGGGCACCTGCCTGGTCCCCAGCTTGTCCTTCAGCCGCTGGACCTCGATGTTGTTCAGGTGGCCCAGCTCGTCCCGCACCTCTGCGTAGAACAGCGACAGCCCCTTACTGCCCTGGGAGGACAGCACAAAGCACAGGTCACCCAGTGGGAAGGCTCCAGACCCCCACGGCCGTTTCTGGGAAGATACTTTCCTCCACAGATCTACAGGTAGAGCCACGGGTCTTGGATCATTCACCTCCGAACAAAAAGAATCGAACAGACTCCTCTGGCAGTGACTATTCTTTTACTGTAGTAGACTCCCACTCTCGTTCCTGGTTCCTTTTACTTAATCTGCTACGGTCCTTTACCTTCCTCCTTTTCAACCGAGATTCAGGTTCTTTTCCAGTTCTAGCATCTCTCTGGGCTGTTTCTGAAATGCTTTCTCAATGTTTAACGAGAGAGTATCCATGCATTTTCTGACCGCATCTTCCAAATCAGGGTCGCAGGGGAACCAGAGCCTGTCCTGGCCAGCAAAAGGCGCAAGGCAGGCAGGCGCACCCTGGTTGGGACGCCAGTCCATCGCACAGCAGACACACAGACACAAACATTTACAGTTCACACTCACACCCAAAACTAATCTTCCCACAAGCTAAATAGCCTAGTAAGACTAGCATGTTTTTGGATTGTGGGAAGAAACCAGTGGACACAGAGAAATCCCATGCAAACATTAGGAGAACATACAAACTCCACGTAAACAGCACCCTAAGTCCGCAGCTGAACCCAGGACCCCAGCGCTGTGAAGCAGTAATGCTAACCACTACACCACCAAGCTGCCTGCGAGAGAGCATAATGTGGTGAACTGTGCAGCAGCTTGTAGGTTGAAAGCTGATGCTTGTACTGCTCCACCAACCTTGCATGACATTAATCTACCTTCTCCATATCCATCCTGCCATTTGGCTTACAAGACTTCAGAAGCTGTTTTGGCCATGAAAAGACATAAAAAACAAAATTATAACAGATTAAAGTCTATGTTTAAAAGCAAAACATCGAGAAGCTGCATAGATCAAGTGCCAGTCACCAGGAGTGTGGTGATTTTCTGTGGAGGATGAAATGAGCAACTTCCAGTAGGTACTAAGAAGAAGGAAACTTCTGAATGGAAAGTACACTACAAAGTCAAAAGACAAGGAATTATTATTCTTTTATCCAATTAACTGAGCTCGATTCAGTCTGTAAAAATTACTTAATTTACAGAATATTCAGGAGAAGAAGAGGATTGACTTCTACTCAAAGTGTGAGAAAGCAAAGGCAAAGAACCTTATAAACAGATTACAAATGCCATTGAACATGCTGATTTTGTATTTTGCAGGTTAAGGTACAATGCCCCTAAAAGCAGGTAAAAGGTTTATAAATATCTGAGATATTCACCTCTACAGTTTGGCCAAGGGAGTCCTCCGCTCTCCCCAGTGTCAGGGTCATGTCAGAGTCGGTAGCAGAAGTGAACCACTTGAATCCGTACAGTTTGTAGGTCCCGTCGGACTGCAGACGGGCTATTGTCTCCGTCCCACTGGCTGCAGAGAGAAAAGACAGAGCTGATCACCTATAAGAATGGCAGAGCTTCACCCTGATCTACATTTCCTAATTCCAAACTGGAGGCACTTAGTCTTATCTGGTTATTGTTTAGATTGTTTGTCAAAACAGTCGTATTTGTTCTCATTACTGCTAATGTGTAAGCACAAACAATTTCAATTTTTCCATGCTAATCAGTTAAAATACTATATATATATTATATTTATACAGTATATCCTAGTTCAATTGTTACTTTTTCTGTCAATCTGATTCAGTAGTTTAACCATGCTTAATTGCGAGATAATTTGTTATAAATGTATTTCCTGGCAGTGGTCTCCAGAGAGCATAAGGAATGAATGATAACATAATATATGATGCAGAGAGAAATTCTCTAAGGCAAATGAAATCCTACTCTTACAACTACCCTTCTTAGTGAGGTCAATACTCTGGACTGGAAGGTCACATGTCCAGATCCTAGATGGGACACAGCAGTTGCAGCCTTGAGCAAGATACTTCTTGCAAATTATGAATGCCGCATTTTACAGTGAAGTTTCACTGTAAGTAATATAAATGTGGTTTGTGTTCATGGCTTATCTGTTTAAAACTAAAATGAAAGGATTCTCCAACATATTTTCATTTCGGAATCTTCCCTTTAAAAGGCGCTACGATGACATTGCCAAATACCTTCTATGTGTCACAGGTAAGCCCATCTCTGTTACTCTGTTACTGCAGGAGGAACATTGCCGTCTTTAGACCTCCTGTACATCTCCAGAGGCAAAGCAGCTTAGAAACCACAGTGCAGCAGCTGTCAAGCACAGTGTGTCAGTGGTCCTTACCCACGTCAGAGCCCCCCTTCCGCTCTGTCATCCACTGGCCAGAGGTCCAGAACTGCTGAGGGTCGCGAGAGGTGAGCCGCTGGAAGGCTTTGTCCAGGGGTCCAGACTTCCCCAAGGACTGGAGGATAAACACAGCAGATTGGTCAGCAGCAGCGATATCACCCCGCAACTCACAACTGGAAACTGCTGGAGCTCAGCAGGTGTGAGCCAGATCAGTACCTGGATGGGAGACGCCTGGGAAAGCTGAGTTTGCTGCTGGAAGAGGTGTCAGTATCGGCCAGTAGGGGGTGCTCACCCTGCTGTCTGTGTTGGTCTTAAATCCCTAATATAGGGGGGCAACTATACTGTAATAAAAAGTGATGTCCTTCAGACTAAATGTAACACTGAGATCCTGACTTTCTGTGGTCATTAAAAATCCCAAGGTATTTCTTGTAAAGAGTAGAGGTGTTAACCCCAGTGTCCTGGCCAAATTTCTCCCCTGGCCTTTACTAATCATGGTCTCCTAATAGTCCCCATCTCTGAACTGGCTGCATCACTCTGTTCTCCTCCGCACTGACAGCTGGTGTGTGGGGAGCGGACTGGCGCACTATGGCTGCTGTCGCATCATCCAGGTGGGGCTGCACATTGGTGGTGGAGGGGATCCCCATTACCTGTAAAGTGCTTTGAGTGGAGTGTCCAGAAAAAATATTATTACCACCTTGATAGAGAATTACTATATGTGAACTTGCTTTCCTGTCACCTTTTTTATAAGGGGTGCAGCCCCTGTGGGTTTGCAAAGATGTCTGCACCTCAGTGTAAATGATACAGGATGCAGTTCACTGACCTCAATGACTTTAGCTGCCCCATCAGTCATAGCCAGAGGACAGGTGTAGAGTCCAGCAGAGGGAGAGCAGAGGTATAGTTTGGACATCTGGTAGACACGGCTAAGGAAATATACACCAGTATCATCCACCTAATTTGACACTACTTTTGTAATACAGGATATACATTTTAGGCCTTTAATTCTTCTACTTGAAAATGCTGCTTCGTGAGAGACTGCTCAGTATCATCTTTCATTACATGGCTGGATAACTTGTTCCAGACTCCCACAAACTGCTCAGTCAAAAACTGCATCCTGTTCTTAGTTTTACATTCACTTCCTTGTAGTAACACATCTGGACACTGCACTGTATGATTTCTGAGAAGCAATGTTTCCATGAGGTCCACAAATATTTTGTGGTGTATAATCTGTGGTGAGTAATTTTCCACTGTTCTCTTCAGAATGCTGTGTATCCACTTGTGTTGTAGTCATCAACATCAGTCTCCGTTAGCTGTTTCAGTGATGCCAATTGCATTCTAATTGCATGCAAAATTACAAGAGATATTAGCAATGGAGTTGCTTCTATGTCTTGTATTTTATTCCTAACAATCCTAGCATTAAGATATAAGCATTTAATTACCTGTGTAATTTTGTTTCATATGATTAATACAAGATCATACTGTAAATCACAGGGTTATCCATTTGCTAACTGTGTCATCCAGTTCAGGGTTGCAACGGAGCCTGCTGTTTACGCTGTGAACTTACAGCAGGAACAGAGAAGGAGAACCTGACACTAGAATTTGTGATAGCATATTTTCTTTCCTTCTACTGTGCTAGGAGTCTCCATATGAGGACAACTAACAAATGCCCGTTCCAAAACTCAGGCACAAGAAACCACCAGATGTGTGTGTCACCCTACCTCCAGTCACGGAAAGTCCTCTCGTAGCCGGCAGCCACCAGCCCCTCCTGGGCCGAGATCTCCTTCATACGGCCCCAGGCGGGGCAGGTGAGGATGCGGTCAACACGCCGACCCCAGGCGTCATAGTGTTGCAGGCGGGGGGGGGTCTCCTCACACTGCCGGCCCAGAGCGTCCACTTCACTGCAGATCCGTTCCCCAAACCGCTCCAGATCTGCCCCGACTGCGCCCACAGCCTGTAACGCACATACACCACACATGCCCATTCTGTTCTTGTAATGCCGCTATTCCTATCTGAGTGAAAGTAGTGTCCCAGGGGCATCAGGAGAACCCGAAAGCAGGCAGAGCAGGCAGGCTGGCGTGGACAGCAAGCAGGCAGGCAGGGTGGCATAATGAGCATGCAGGCAGAAATAAACAGTCTAGAAAGTAAGGTTTTAGCTGAGAGATACAAGAGGCAAAGCATAAGGGGAATCCAAAAGCAAAATTAAAGTCAAGAGATGCCAAAAACCTGAAAGTATTAACAGAGCTGAGAATGCCAAAACGAATAACTGAAACTCTTAAGACTGAGCGCAGAGAGACTGGTCTAATATTGACAGATCCCAGTGAGGGAAGTGTGGTCATTAACTACAGACGGGTGGAACAGATTTTTAACCAGAGCTCGTAGTCACGGCAATCTGATTGACAGGTCTTGCTGAGGCTCTGTCGGTTGCTGTGTTGATCCTAGTGCGTCCTGCAGTGCTCCGGTGGGAGCAAGCATGACAGTTTTAACATAAGCATATCATAAGCTAATCCAAACCAGATCCGTTTTGAGATTGGAGTAGTTTCACAGACCACGAGTGGCATGGCATGGAAAACAATAACACTGCATTCCTATATGGTTCTACTTCCAAAAATTATTTCTTCTTGTTACATTTTTAATGACATCTGATCAGATTTCGTTTTGCACTATATCTAATTTGTTACCTCACAATGAAGTCTTAAAAGTCAAATATGTCTGTGCATAAGGGTTTTCTCATGTCTATGCCTATAAAGTGGTCAAGGAGAAGTAAAACCAGGCCCACCTGAGCAGGGAGGTGTCTTCTCAGGTAGCCCTGGAGCAGAGCGTCCTGCAGAAAAGGATTCCCGAGCTGGGGCCTCTCCTGGAAGAAGCTCCCTATGGAGGACCTGGAGAAGTGAGGCTGCTCCTCCCCTGCAGACACCTCCTCCCGCGGAGTCTCCACGCGGCCCCGCGGAGCGGTGAGGTGCGAGCTTCCTCTGCTCGCCCTGCGGCTCCAGGCCCCTGCCGCTGGCCGCCCGGCCAGGGTCAACCTCAGGACACGCGCGGCCATCAGGCACCTGCAACACAAACGACCTTCCGGTGTTTCTGATTCGTACAGCACGAGTCCACAGCTGGCCAGACACGGGATCAAGTATACTTTTTTCTTAATTATTTCAAGAAGACTTTGAAAACTGGGCTGTAATTATGTCTTTAAATATCATGACAATACACTAACACACACACAACTGCATAATGTGAAAATGCCTTCTTTGTGAAAGATCAGCATTAACTGCAATCGTTCTTAAAACTGTTGTTTACAGTAGCAGTAAAAGACTTAACATCGACCTCTCCACGAAAATACATTGTGATGGTCACTGCTTTTGCTATTACAACTTTTAGCTGGGTTACCTCTTGACTCCAATCTCCCAGTGTACGTGGCGCCCAGCTATTAAAGGTGTTCTAGATATTGTAGTGTTAGCGTAACATAAAGGCTAAAAGTTGTTTGACCTCAGCAACCAGATCTGCCAGTCGTTTGCCCCTGCTTGAGAAGTGAATATGAGGAAGCATACTGAGCTGTCTTCTGAGAACCTGTTGTCATCCGTCTTCGTTAAGTCACAGTAAAGGGTGCTGAAGTTTATTTACGAGTGCTTATTGCATGTCACTACAGCAGGATAGACTCAGCTTTTTCAGCTCCGTTAAGTTGCCCCCCCCCCCTACAAACAGCACAAACGATGAAACCCACCGCATTCATTAGCGCTGCGTTTGTGCCGTTGAAAGTAGCGTTTGTGCTGCTTTCGTTCCCAAAATATAGCGCCTTGTTTTTCGGGTGATTAAGTGACCACGCACAGTGACTTTGACCTCCAGTGACCCCGTCTGCCGAGTTCAAGGGCTGTTACGGGTGCGAGAGGAACGGCTCTGCAATTGTGTTTCTCTGTTTGCCCGGGTGGGGGGCGGTTGATTTTGCATTAATCTTCTGTGCGTTTGTGTGAGCAGTAAAATTAAATTTGTCTTCAATATCATACCCTCATCAGAAGAGCTGCGGGTGCAGCCTTAAAAAGCGAACATTAGCAAGCAACTGCATATTCTTTAAAAAAGGCTTTAACTAGTACGTCTCAATACTTATTAGCTCTATCATTTTATAAATCTGAAAAAATCAACAAGATTCTCCTTGTGTCCTTTAAGGAATGCGATGGGTTTAATCGTTTGTGTTGTTTGTGCGTGTGTGTGGGGAGGCAACTTCACGGAGCTGGGGTTTAATAGGGATCAGTGGCTATCCAAAAATGAAGGATAATAAATGTTATTATTGGCTGTCTTGAGATTTACAATCATTTTTAATTATTTCGCCAGCGTATGCAAGAAAAAAATACATTCTTTCTCCATTATCAAGCTCGGCAAGTTGGTCTATAATGAAATGAAATTGTATTAAACCATTCCATTAACTCTATACTAATAAAATACAATTTTTAAAAATCATTTAACTTATTTACGGGTGCTTTTTCTAAAAGATAATTCACAACAATTTATTCGCCTCCATTTCAAGTTCCCTACATTATTTAAAATATTATGAGCAAAACATGTTTAAACCCTAACTGCACTTTGAACTATAGAGGAATACAAGAAGTAGATTAAAAGTTCGGTTTACTCCGATTGCAAAGTTATCTGCACTTTAGGCTAATTTATGTTATGTCTAACATTACTAATGTGTTCCTAAAACGGAATGAGACTGACAGCACATGTATCAATTCTGTTGTTAATAAATTTATCACACATTACCTTTCAAGTCAACTCGACCTGCGCCTTGATGTTGTTGATCTCTCTCTTCCGCCGCCTCTCGGTCGGAAAGGTAACTGCGCTGCCCCGGGATCCCCATCCGGGTCAGGGGTCAAAGTTGAAGTCCTCCATGTTTTTTGGGGGAGTTTAGGGTAAGTGCTGTGTTTAGTGAATGAAATGTTACTTTTAGTTCTTTAAATAATACAGAGCCTTTCGTTGCCGAATTTGTGAATAGGGTTGGTGAGTGCATGATTTAACGGTGCATTGATGTATGGCTGTTTGAAGTCTGCGGTAAGCAAACGGCTTTTTCTTCTGTACGCGCATTTTAACTGATCGCTGCTGCTAAGGAAGAGCCTTTGTACCTTATTTACACTCCCTGCCCAGGAGATAAAATCTATAAAATGACTTGCAGATTAATTTATATTTGCGAGTTGTTATGTGCGTTGTTCCTGAAAACGGAAAGCCAAGACGTTGATCATCTTGGGTGATTATGTGAACTGTCGTGGATGCGATATTGGTAGTATTAACAAAAAACGTTTTTCAGTTATAACGATACACTCCTTTTATTTTTACTTTGATGTCCCGTTGTTTGTACTTGTCAGTACTGTGAGCTACTGAAGCTTTACTCGTTTCTAATATATATTTTTTGAATTCCTTGTTAAATCGATTTGTAATTTGTCTTTATAACTATGTACACAATGGTCACTAGTTCGCACGTTCAGGGCTCTGAAACCAACTGGGAATGTGTTAAACTAGTGAAAGATACAGGGCACTTGCTCTTATATCGTCCTCACTGTAGATTTTTATATGTGCAGCTTGAGACCTACTGTGTACCTCTTTCTGTCGTCTTGGCGTTTTAACAGCACAATTCCATCTGCTCTTCCTGAAAGAACTTGCCTGGAATTGGTGAATTGAATTAGCTAAGCATGCTGTTAGCGTGTCTTAAAGAAGGATAAGTAACTGTAGCCAATAAGGACCGAATGTCTGTAGACATTCCTTAGGTCTTACAATAACAGGCTGCTTAAGACTTAATACATGTCATTAACTAAATTGTTAAAGTCAGTAATTAAAAAATCTCAGGCCAAAAAATTACTTATTGGATCATTTTATGTTGCTCAAAGGAACTGAAACCATTTTGCTATAGATGGGGATCCACTTCGTGACCTTTGAAGTGTAGTAGTCCATTACACTACAGTATGTGCTTGTAGCCCCATTGCTACTAGAGGGAGAGAAATGGGAGAAATGAGTTCAGTTATATTAAGAGCGAAGCCTTCATTACTCTTCTGAACAGTCCCATTGATTCTTTAGTGATCAAGTAGTCAGGACCTCACCTGCAGGTGACAGCAGCAGTGTCCTGTTGCAGGCCTGGGTAGGTTCCTCGTAAGATAAAGCCTGAGCTTTCAGTTTTGTGGTCATCTTACTTCAGCTGGGACTTGCGGCTAGTCCATTACATAAACCCTGCTGACCCCTCTTCTACCCTCTCACCAGGAGCGCTCCTAGAATCGCCTGCAAATGTCGGCCGACACCCTGAAGAAGAGGAAGCCCAAAGTGATCCGCAATGAGGGTACCCCAGAATCAAAACGCAATAGGGGAGAGGGGGACCAGGTGAGGGTCGCTACTGGAACTGTCGAATCCAACGGCAGTGGCACTCGTGATGCAGTAGATGGCAGTCTGCCTTCTGGGCTGGCAGGCTGGGCTGTATCGGCAGTCAGAGAAGGACTTGGCGCTGAGACTGTGAAACCACCATCTTGCTACATTATGACTGGTTATTGATATCGCTGGTTATTTTGCTGTGCTGCAGGACGTGAGAGTGTACAATGAGGAGGTGGAGCTGGAGAGCAGGGATACCAACCAGGACTACACTCTGTACAAGCAGACCTGTCAGGACCTGGCCAAACTCATGGCTGAGATCAACGAGCTGAAGACCAGTGGCAGCAAGGACAATGTGAGCCATAGTGCGGCATCTCACACTCTGACATTCACACTCTAACCCAGAGCCAGGTCCAGCAGGGTAATTTAGGAATAGTCTTGTACTACTTGGTATGTGCTTTCGTTCTTGACCATTAATTTAATGCCAGCAAGTCTTAATTCAAGTCCCAGTTTGAATGCACTACTATGTTTGCTGGTTTCTGGTCTCCAGTGCTTATTTAATTAATTGATCTGTTTTTTTTGTTTTGACTTATGATTAACTGGATTCAACATTCAGTCCAGATTTTTAAAAATACCCCACTTCAAGTGTAGTATGCCTAACATACAAAATTTTAAGCAAACCTTAAAATTTCCCTTATTTCTGTCTAAACAGCCCTTAAGATGCAATCAGTTCATCAGGTTGGTTTCATTTCAGGCAAAACCTCTGAATAAGAGCAGGTCAGAGCTCGAAAGTGGTGAAGGATTGAATTTACAAATCCCAGCTGGCCTTATGAGAGTTGGAGATGAAAGAATGTGCCCGATGAGAAATCTTTGAGCGATTCGTCTGTGATGAAGTGCGGGAGTGTTGCAAAACCCAGAAGAGACAGTGGGCACCCAGGAGGGGGGCTGAGAGCCACTGCCTTAATTGATCCACCTGCGTGGCAGCAGGTGTTGGCCGGGGCTGAATTCTGCAATGCTGGGGTTTTGTGGTGGAAAGCAAAGTCTTCAGAATTGCAGCTTCCAAGTGTCACACTTTGGGCATCCCTACTCTGTTCCCTCTTACGGAATGCGTCCGGGCAGGAGTGGCAGGAGCTGCTGTTGACGCCCACAAGAGCTGATCTCCTGGATTTTCCGTTAGTTTCTCTACCTCCTGTGTCTTGCAGTCGGCAGAGATTGAAGAGAAGCGCATGATGGGGTGCATCCACTTCATGACCCTGAAGAAGCTGAACCGGCTGGCTCACATGAGGCTGAAGAAAGCCAGGGATCAGACCCACGAGGTGCGGCTGCCTTACGTTCCTGTTCTTGGGGGTGACAGGGCTTTTTCTGACCGCAGTCACTCAAATTGATTGGAAGATATGATCACTTGACTTTAATAGCAGGTCAAGTAAAAAAAATCAGGAAGTGTTGAACTTGATTGATTAATAAGCTAACGGAAGTGCAAACAATCCTTTTCCTAGGTTGCCAAGAAAATTTCTTTTCCCTAAGACATTGCTTGATTGACTTGGTCATCTCCAGTCTACAGTGTCAGTAAGAAAACATCACCCTTCCCAGCCTCATTAACATTCCTCCCAGAAAAAACGGTACAGAGAATGAAATGACATTTTTCATGCAATTTTAGGATCTCAAAATAATGAAATCCTGTTCACCAAGGTGTGAATTGTTTTCTTCAGTATTGTGCAGGTCCTGTCACTCACCCACATGAGTGCTGATCTTCTGGGTTTCTTTTAGTCCTGGAGCTTTCATTTGACTTACCTCTCTCCACTCTCCCTCTCTCTTTCCCTCTTTCCTTGTCCTGTCCAGGCAAAGCAGAGAGTGGATGCTCTTCACCTCCAGCTACAGAACCTGCTGTATGAGGTGATGCACCTGCAGAAAGAGATCAGCAAGTGTCTGGAGTTCAAGTGAGTGCCCAAGTTCCCGGGAGGGGGAAAGGAGAACCAAACAAAACAAAAAAAAACAAAAGTCAACCAATCTGACTGAGAGCCTTTGGAAATCTTGCTTTGAAAATACTGGAAGGTTAAGAACAACTTCTTTGGTGTCACTGTAACAATGTCGGGGAGTTCAGATCAACTCAGCAAGACAAAAACTGTGAATATCTCATTGCCGCTGAGGTGACAGATTTGCCCAGATCTTCACTATAACTCCCACACGTGTGATTATCAGAGAGAAATTTGAGATCCCTGTTTCCTCCCTCCTCCAGATCGAAGCACGAGGAGATCGAGCTGGTCAGCGTGGAGGAGTTCTTCAAGGAGGCCCCCCAAGAGATCTCCCGCCCTAACCTCACCAGGGAAGACCCTCACCAGCTCACCCTGGCCCGTCTGGACTGGGAGCTCGAGCAGAGGAAGAGGTACGTGGCAGACAGCTCAGAGGTAGCCAGCGGCTCGATCTGCTACTTGCTCTGAATGCTTTTTGCTCAAGCAAAGTCGGTCCTCACTCATAAGGAAGCGAGGCAAAACATATCCTGAACCTACAAAGCCATGTTAGACAAACGTACTGATGCAATCAGGATTCTCTACCGCACAAATCTTCCATCCCATAAATCCTCAGGCCTCACACACAGGAGTGGGAAACATTAGTAATTAAGAAATGCCTTTGGCTCAAGACATTAAATAAAGGCAAACCAATCAGTAAAAAGCCAGGATGTGCACCATGCTTTCTAATGCATACAAGATACTGTAAAAAAGTAAATAAAATGATTATCCCTCATCTCACAATTTACAAACAACAGAAAAACCTGAGTCAGTGTAATGTCTGTGTGTTCTTTAGCTGGCTGCAAAATGTCTGAGTTGTGAAAGCACTACTAGGGAGCTGTATCTTGAATGGGAGGCCTCTCTGTGGCATATCTGCTTCAACTCTGCCCTTGCCTTTACCCTGCAGGTTGGCAGAGAAATACAAGGACTCCTTGTCCAGCAAGGAGAAGATCTTGAAGAACATTGAGATAAAGAAGGAGTACCTCAGCAGCCTGCAGCCAGGCCTCAACGCCATCATGCAGGTAAGCTCCAGAGGGCAGCCTTGGCCCCTCTGTTCCTGCGTTGGGTAACCGAGCCATGAATAAGCCGAATCGCCTGCCCCCATCTGGAACATGACTGCATGTAGTTAGCGTACCTCTTGCAGAGCTGTTCAAATAACAGTAGGTGCCAGTTCAGTGGTTTCTTGTTTGGGCTCAACCTCAAATTTATCTGCCTCTGTTCATAAAAGTTGTAAGATGACACAGCTGAGAAAGGAGAAAATCATACTGTGCTGTATTATACCAATTTTAATTTGCTCTATGGCTGTTATTTTTAAGATTCTGCATGTTGAATGAGAGGTTCTCCAAAGCTACACCGAGGTCTGAGGATGGGGAGCTCCTCGGCCTCTGAACCTGGTCTCACTTTCTGTCTGCTCTGCCAGGCTTCGCTGCCGGTCCAGGAATACCTGTCCATGCCCTTTGAGCAGACGCAGAAGCAGAATGAAGTGGCGCGCCATCTGCCCCCGCCTCTCTATGTGCTCCTGGTTCAGGTCAATGCGTTTGGCCAGGCCTGTGGTGAGCAGAAACTTCACTCTTTCACTATCCCAGTATTATAGTAGTGCGATTTGCTTTTCATGGTAATGAAAGGTCTCAGTTTATAAACTAATTTTCCAGGACCGGTTAAGGGGACAGGATTTGGCGCAGTGCTGGGGCCTTGGGTTCAATTCTGGGCCTGAGGTGCTGTCTGTGTGGAGTTTACATTTTAGTCATGCTAATACAGCTTGGTGAATTTAGCCCTCTTGTTTTTGTGTCCCGTTCAGACAAGAACCTCTCTGTGTCCATCAGTGGGGATGTGGACGAAGCCAAGGCTCTTTCCAAGCCCCCCGAGGACTCCCTGGGTGAGTGTGTTTCCCTACAGCCACCCATTGGCACGCAACCACCCACACAGCTCGGGCTTGGTGAGACAGCAAAGTCTCCTTTATATATCAGTGCTGGCATCTCAAATGTCGCTGTCCTGTGCTCAAGGCACGTAAGACGTCTTACAGTAATAAATGGGGAGTTAAGACTCGCATTATGGAGAGAGGGCAGTGAAGAACTCCTGTACCAGAGAGCGTAGGAGTAGGAGTACAGTAAGGAACATGGTAGCAGTGAAATTTGACAGTTTTGTAGTTATAACTGTGCATCACTATACTGCCAGTCAGCCAGGCCTTCCTTTGTTATTGACAGGCAGAATTTTAGGCACTGCGTGTGAACAAGAGCTTAATATTCCATTGCAGGATTCCTGTTCGTTTCTGACAGTTACTTCAATGGAATAAGAAGCTGTCTCTCCCAGTGTAAAGTTCTGAAGTGGTAACTGTAGTGACTGGTTTATTCAATGAGCTCACAAGTGGCTTGTTTGTTTTTTCCCTTTCTAGCTTCCTTGCAGCTGCTTGCCTGCTTCATTGGAGAAAAAGATTCCTGGCTTAAAACTAGGATGCTTATTCTTATGTTACCATATTTTTTTTAGTTGTTTAGTTGTTAGCATGTTATTTGTGCTAAGCAGTTCTAAACCATCTGTAGTGCGTTGAACATTAATTTATGTTAAAACAAAACTCGTACTCGTACAAGAACTGGACACAGATTTGCAGTTTAGTCCCCATGTTTCTCCTGAAGTGACAAATATTTCTCTTCCAGATGATGAGAGTGATTCTGATGCAGAAGAAGAACAAAATACGGTGAGTGTGAGCCAGGGTTTGATGAAACAGTGTAGTTGTTCTTACATGCGTTTTTGATTATTTTCTAAAAAATCAGGCATATCTCATAACCCCAGAAAGGGCATCTCAAAGAACCACCAGGTAGAGTTCCTGTTCAGGTAGCATTGCTATTCATAACAAATGTTTGGTACTCGTATTGCAAAATGGCTAGCCCTGAAGCGTTTGTGAAAACAAACTTTTGCAGAGTAAAAGTTTAGAATCACTCTGTTGCAGAATGCCAGGGAGTTACAGTGGCACTGTGAATTGGTTCTACAGGAGTGAAAAGTTATCAGCTGAATTCTGTCTTGCTTATGAAACTCCTGGTCTAGATAGTAAGTTGTGGTAAACTTGTTACACTGTAGAAAAAAAAAAGTTGTCAAGCACTTTTCCTAAATTTAGTCCTGTCTCCAGTACTGAACACCTAGATTGCTTTATCAAGAAATATGATAGATGCTAATTAGTACATTTAAATTTTAATGTTGTTTCCTGTGCTGGTTCACCTGATTCATTCTGTTTTCCTTGTAATGATGCATGCACGCGTAATGCATTCAATCCTGACTTCTGTAGAAGAGATAACCACTAGATGTCATTACAATTCCACTCTTTGAATCCTAGGCTGCAGAACTATAAGGTGCTGAGTCATGGCATACTTGGTATCCCACAAAGCATCAGTTTCCTGTATTTTTAAAAATCAAGGCTCTCTCCACGCTAAGTAAAGGATTTTTACTTTAACATTGGTCCTGTTCAGTCATTAATACTTTGGCAGGTGGGGGTTGGTCAGAATTGTTTTAAGTTATGTGTACTGGCCATTCATGTCATGTTGAACTAGGACCTCTCGGTCACTAAGCAAGTGGAATTAGCCACGTACTCCTCACCTGCTGCTCAGCCTTTCTAAAAGGATATTTGTCCCTTTCAGGGGTGGTGAGTCTGTCTCTGCTTTTCCCTACCTGACCCAAGACCGCCCAGCTCTGTTCTTAGCACTGTGTTCTGATTGGTTGCAGAAGCGAAGGCGGCCCACCCTGGGCGTCCAGTTGGATGACAAGCGGCGAGAGATGCTGAAACGTCACCCCCTGTCGGTCTGCGTGGACCTCAAGTGTAAAGGTGAGCAAAGGAGGGCTGGAAGGATGCTAGTGACATTGGCAGGTTCTTGGTTTCTGTGCTGAAGTGAGCCCATCTGATTGTAGTTTAACATCTGCTGGTTTCTTTGTAATCAGAAGTCCCCCCTTACAGGGGAACCTATTAACTTCATCCTTTTTTTGCTACAGTGATGTGATTTTTCTAGTGAAACCTGATGACTTCTGTTCACCTCATATCATGTCTGAGAACACCGTAAAGCAAAGGATAAGATAGTTTGAGAAGCACTGATTTTCATAACTCATCTTTTGATTTTGATCTTCTGCATTGAATATGAAGAAAAAAACTCCCAGATGGGAGTTCGTCACCTAGTGTGTGGCAGTGCAGCCTGAGTGTTGTTTCTCCATGTGCTGTCAGCCAAAGCAAGGAAGGGAGCTCTGCATTGCAGGCGTAACTCTATCCTTGACTGGCTGCTTCTGGCCCTGCTCCTGCTCTTGCCTGGTGCTTTTCTTGCACAGCTCTGCTGAGACTGCTGCACACAGCAATCCATCAGGCCCTGGCAGCAGCAGAGCTTCTGCAGCACTTGACTCTGCATTAAAATAAAAAAATCCCAGCTTTTGAGAACTTGCAGGAATGCAGATATGGTCATGAAAAGAATGCCTGCTATTTTTTTTGTGGGGTTACAAAAGGCCTTTGGTAAGCTATTGCAGAAATGCACATTTTCTATGTTGTATTCTGGCTGTATCACAAAGGAATATTTTTTTATTTTTGCAACCCTTAAATTGACTATTAGAAGTTCAAACATAACAGCAAAAGGGTATATATTTCATGTAGTGGCGCTGCACAGGACACATATACAAATATTTGCAATACATCCCCAAATTTACTTTTACTTTACTGCTATTCTTTTTTCCCTATTTATGCTCACATAGGCAACACAACTTGAAATTCAGTCTGACCTACCATTGAAGATCTAGACTGATGCAGAAAAGTATAAACTCACATCCTCCAAGGCATAATAGCATCAAAGCTGTTGCTTTGTAACCTGTAAAAGCCTGTGAAGGGAAAAGATGAGCTTTAGGTCCAGCACAGTTCTCACATGTAAAATAAAATGTTGTCGCGCCGGGTGATGGCAGAGTCAGTTTGATCTGTTCTCTGCTTTTGCCACTTCATTTGCTTGACATTGTTTGTCTCTTTCATATGAAGACAAAGGAGCTGCTGTTTATTTTTTTGTGAAAAACAAGTGAAAGATGTCTCTAAACAAAGTGATAGCATTCTACACCAGGTGTCTGTCCATCACTTACTTCATGTGTGTGTCATTCAGGGCTTTTCCACTTGAGAGAAAGTTTGCCAGTGATGTTTATCAATACACCCAGCCAGTCAGAATGAAGTCTGCTGAGTGTTAAAAAAGTGCTCTGAAAGAGCTGTCCTGCGGCATACCGTCAGGCGATGGTGTAAGATACAGCGCAGACGTGCCGGCTCTTCTGTATGGCGGTGTCACTCTCACTCCCTCCTTTCCTCTCTCTGCAGATGGCAGTGTGCTGCACCTCTTCTTCTACTACCTGATGAATCTGAATATCATGACAGTGAAGGCGAAAGTGTCCACAGGGACAGAGCTGCCAGGAGCTATCAGTGCAGGGTAAGCAGTCACGGCTGTCTCCAGGCAGAAGAGCTGATCCGAGATGCCCTCTGGTTCTCATGCTTACTGGACTCTGCCTTTCTGTACAGTGAGCGACAGTGAAAGGCTGGCTGACCATAAGGGTTTATATCATTGAGAGAGTAAATGCCTTCTGGTTTCTCTGGTTTTCTTGTCTTCTGTTTTTTATTGCATGTGTGCAGTTTCTTCTGTAAAACAGGCCTACAAGGGAATATGAGTTAAGTATATCTGTGTTAAGCACAATGGCACACAGTGTGAGCTGGTGTGTAAGCCGTTCACTCATTCAGCATTTGAGCCCTTATGTTTTCAGCAGTGATGGTTTTAATCTGTTGAGATAATGGTTCCTTTTTTGTGTGTGATGCCTGTTTTGTTTGTGGTGCCAGATTTTAGTGTGTGAGTTACTGCTCGTTTGTGGCACAAGGGTGAAGGGTTTTAAAAAGTGTTCTTTTTTCATTCTACAAATTTGGAATTACCATTTTTATAATCCCTTCTCATTTGCAAAAGTGGGTTAATCAGTTTGATTTTACAGCAGTGATCTTCATAACTGCATGATCAGAGTTCTTATCCACATTTTAACTTCCACGGACAGCAATGTAAGCTCATAAGTGCCCAGCCAGATTCAGGGGTAGCTTTTGCATTGCAAGCGGAGGATAGCTTTGGCTATCTGAAGCCCAAATGACCCTAGCAACACTTAACAAACTGTTAGCATCTGGCCTATGATTAAACTTGCCCTCCAGTTGAGCATGTGTGTTAGTTAATTTTGCATTCCAAACCTTTACTTACTGGTTAAGTGGGGTTACAACTGATTTGTCATATCCAGAGCTTTTTTTTCCTCTCCCAAGGACAACACATCACAGCTTCAACTTGTAGACGTAAGATCTCCATGACCTTTGCGCCAAGTACCATTTTTAGTCATCCATAACATTCAATTTAATGCTTAATTTCAATAACCATAAAATGTCTTGCCATGCACTGAGGCTCATCTTTAGGAAGGAACTGGAGTGATCTTACATGTGCTGGGCTCTTAAACAGGATGATTTTTACAGTGTTACATTAGTGGAGTGTGTGTCACACCCTTGATAACCATGCAGGTACAGTCTGCGTGCTGCTGTTCTGGAGGATCGGTCTGGTGTATGTGTATAAGTTCCTAATCTTTCCATTTGGTATCTGTCTGCAGAGAGCTGCTCAACCCGGAGACTCTGCTGAGCTGTCTTTATGCTGGAGACCAAGGCACAGAGACGCCCAACCCTGCCAATCGCTACCAGTTTGATAAAGTGGGGTACGGCACCCTATTCAAGCCCTCCGACCATGGGGCACAGACAGGCAGGATATGAAAAGAGTGTGAGCTGGATCAGACAGCTGGCGGAACTTTGACCATCTGTCTCCAGTGTAGGAGGCATGCTTGGAGTTTGGGGGTGAACTCCCCCAGCAGCAACTGCAAATGCAAAGTAAAATGAACGCAGTTCGGGCGCATAATTAAGACATTTTGAAGGAGGATTCAGTACCTTTTGAGGCAGACAAAATGAAAGATAATGCCATGATTGAAAATGCCAACATGGAAATTGATTATTGGAGTATTAAAAACGGTGCTATTGTTATTGGTAAATGTTTTTTCTGCCTATCACTTCAAAAAGTTTTTTTTTTTCCCACAGTTTAATTGTTTCAGCCACTTGAATACAATAGATGCAATTAAGGATGCACCTGGAGTCAGACAACAGAGTTCATGTTAGTGTCTGGCTGCCTCTCGCTGTCAGATATGTGGACATGCCCATCACTGGGCTGCAGGACCTCAGTCAAGAATCTTATATTCCCTGTCACTGGCTGATCAGTGTCCATCTCTCTGCAGGATCCTGACGTTTGGCGACTACGTGGCAGAGCTGGGTCACCCCTACATCTGGGTACAGAACCTGGGTGGCCTGCAGTTCCCTACAGACAGACCAGAGGTAAAGCCCACTCAGCACAGCCGTCCTTTGCATTCACTACATTTCAGAAAAGCTGACATGGGTTTATTCTAATTCATACTAGGTTTATGCTGTATCCCGCATGTATGTCCTATAACACTCTCCAGTATGAACTATTTTTAATACTTCCTAATCCATTGTGCTTCCTCTTTGTAAAAGACGAGAGGGGGCCGTTGGCCTGATGTACACACCAGCAATTATTCTCCCTGTTCTTTGGTTAAACCTTTACAGTGCCCTCCAGCGTTGCATTTTCTTCTGTCCATGTGGCAAAACCAAGATAGAAGCCACTCTTTTCCACTTCACTTTATAGCCCAGGGTTCTGCCTGCTTTTGTGTTTCTCCCACCCCTGCTTTCACGCTGGCAAAACACTTCAAATTTTCAGTTTAGCCTTTTTATCGCATCAAGATCAAGACGTGAGACTGTGTTTTAACAGCGATCAACCTCCAGAGGGAGCTCTCTCAGCGCCAGTCACATGGAGACCACCATGAAGCTTCTGCGGAACCGCCTGCAGTCCCGGCTGGCTCTGCACAAGCAGTTTGCTTCTCTGGGTGAGCTCTTTGCCACAGGGAGCAACACTCTTGCTGTGGTTTAGTTATAGACTCTTTGCTGCTTGTGATCGGTTAGCCAGGCCTCACTCAGTTCTCTCAGACCCTTCATGTCTTCTGTTGTTCCTGAGCCTTCAATTGCTCAGTTGATGCAAGCCTCTATGATAACTTCAGCAGCTCTCCAGACTGTTTTAAAAGCAGAGAATCTTGCCTCCTTCTCCTGGAGTTGCTGTGGTGTTTTCTGGATGTCCTTTTCTCTCTTACCTTTCTAGATGTTTAATACTGCTTTCCAGGCTTAAAAATTGTGATTAGTGCTCCTTTGAATTAATTGCACAGTTTAGGCAGCTGTAGAAGCTGAGAAATGTTCATACATTCCATTGAGCAAATCATGGCAACAATTTGAAAAGGGGAGCTGTAAGAAATCCCACAAGATCTAGACCTTGATAATTACCAGACCGACCCCTGTGGGGAACTCAAACATTTGTACGTTTTCTGGTTTCCCTTTGGTTTTGTCAAGTCCATTTTCAATTTGCACAAAGTTTCCTGTCAGTGATATCCTGTGGTCACTGCCTTTTTTTGTAGGAGCAAATTCTTTTGGAATTTCGGTCTTTAAATTTGTTCGTACAAATGAAGTTTCTAGACAGATGGCCCACAGTGGGGGTGAACAAGCAAGTCTTGTGATGGATGAGCCCTCCATTAACAAGACCTGTGGGAGAGCTGTGTGCTGATGTAAGGGGCCTTGATAAACTACAGTACTGCGGTTTCACTCTTCACCGCCATTTGCGATAAAGGAGCAGTCGGCCTGTGTTTCAGCCAGCCCTCTGCCGCTTGTGATCATACTGACTTTGATCCATCTTAGATCCTCTTATGCTGACTGACCTAGCAGCTGGGCGTTAACCACAGACTGCTCCAGAAATCACTGCCGGGAAGGGACAATGGGCAGTAAATCACAGGGGAAGCTCGATTTAGGCACTGTGCAGTGAATCCTCTCCTAAAACTAATGAGCAGCCCTCAGGGGATTGTTTAGAATTGTGTAATAGTCATAATTTGCATGCTTATATAAATATACTTTTAAATTCCTATTACTGGTCCATTATATTACATTTTTGTCTTTTGTTCACAGACACAAAATGAGTAATTGTATATATGTACTGCAAATCAGGATAATTGTGTTAGGTTGCAGACATAGACCTATGTTATTGTAAAAGTAAAATGATAATTTGATGTCACAATATTTCAACACTGTTTTGTTATAATCGTGATTATAGCCAATAACAGCTGTATTAATATCACAAGTAGCCCCAAATCTGAGGTAATTCCTCTGCATTTCTTCCTGTGCTGCACAGTGTTTTTGGGTGTGGGCATTGCGTGTCATGTTGGCAGAAACAGGGCTGTGATCAGGGGTGGAGAAGGAGGGCTGGGGGGCTGGATGAGCCCGCAGGCTGTGGTTCTGGGAGACGCACTGCCGGTGTTGCAGGGGGGATGATGCCCGTTTCTGTCCTTGCTTTCCAGAGCACAGCATCCTGCCCGTGTCCGGCGAGTGCCAGCACCTTTTCCCAGCCAAGATCGTCTCCCGGCTGGCCAGGTGGACAACCACGACCTACCAGGATTATGTGGTGAGTAGTTGTCTGTCTGAAACATGAATGGAAATCTCCTGCAGAATCCGATTCGTCCCCCTGGAGCAGCAACAGCTCTCGCCCCCCGGGCTCTTGTCTTTGCACGAACGGGAGATCAAAGCTGCGATCGATTCTCAGTTGGGGTGGATGATGGCGTCGGTATTAAAATTCAGAATTGCCGTTTTGCAGTGATCTGCAGTCCCCTAGTTAGAAGACTGCTGTACTTCCGGCCCTAGCCCAGGTTGATTTGTATTGCAAACCCGTTGAAAACGGTTGCAGTGCTGTTGCCGAGACCTGCGACACCCTTTTATTTCCAGTTGTGATAGTGTCCTTGTTTCACTTCTGGTGTATGAAATAGTCCCCTGGGTCGACAAGTACTGCTTAGGATTTTTTGTATATTCGGATCAAATATCCCCTTTTTTCAAAATTGAAGAGATGCAGTTCAAGCTTGCTTGAATAGGACAATCCCCCGAGGCTCCATGTTGCTATTTTTTGAGCTGTAAAGGTGTATCATTTTTGGAAGCTGTAGCATTTTTTCTGGTTGAATCTAAACATAATATTCTTTTAATTAAATTATGCTAGTGTATTGTGAAGCATGATCGTGACTTGGCTTGATTTAAATTCCACCCATTTTACCATCGAGAAAATTCTGCTAGCTTTTTTTCATTGCTTGCCCATGTTGTTTTCCTGAGCCCCTGGGAGAATCTGCACGGAGCTTGCTGCAGCTCAGAAGCGCCCGGGCGATGTGCGTGGTGTGTATTGCGAGGTCCTGTGGGGATCCTGTTGTACTTATTAAAGGCACCTTGCCAGTGTCTGCCCACTCCTTTCTTGTGTTTTTTGACAGTTCCCTTGCAGCAGTTTCTGTGTTTTCCCCTCTGCCTGCGTGTCAGAAAGTTGGGAATAAGCTTTGGTTTCCTCCACACTTGAGCTCTTATTCAGTGAGGTAAAGGGAAGCAGAGGAGGGAAGAACACTGCCCTGAAATCAAGAATAAGAGGTTGTGCTGAGACCAGCGTGGTGCAGCGAGTAGTGTGAGGAAGCTGAAGAGGGTGGTTTTGTGGGGGGGTGTGACTAAGCTGAAGACGAGGTGGGAGACCATCAGTGACTCTCTGTGCCCAATCCCAGGAGCTGCCCTTCACCCGGCACGTCGTGGAGGCCGGGCTGGCCCAGGACACAGACCTGTACTTCATGGCTCTCATCGAGAGGGGCACAGGTGAGCAGGCCCAGCACCCGCACCGCAGCTCGTCTGCTCCTCGCGCGCTCCTGGGACACCTGCCCCGGTGTCAGGCGAGCTGCGAGTCCGGCGAAACCGCGCAGAGAAAAATGGAGAAATCGATGCCCATGTTTATCAGACTTAAGGGTTACCGTATAGCGATGCAGCTCGTGAGAGTTGTTGCTGTTTGCACAGTAACGGTAACAGGATCATGTTTGCTGGTTTTGAGGGGTGAGAAAGGTCAATCAATCAAATATGAAAGAGAAATTTAGTTACAGGTGCAGTTTTTTAGTACACATCTACCTAAGGGCCCCAGTCCAGTGCTTAGGGAAAAGGGCTAACAAGCTCATGATATGTCATGCTATGCAAGTTCCTGAACTTCCTTCCACCTGTTGTGTGGCTGCAATGAAAGGTCTTTATTTAGGCTGACCAGGGCCCTTGAGGAATATTTGACCGCTGAATGTTTGTGAGGTTTCCAATGTCCACAAATATCAATTTTAATTCTCTTTTTTCTGACAAGACGCATAACTTAACAAAGGAGACTGTGCGAGCTATGTGTCTGGCACAGTGTTTGAGCTTTAGAGCTGAGGGAATGAGACGGGAATGCTGTTGTCTCCCTGGAGGGCGGCGGGTACGAAAATTATTTGAAAACCCCCCGACCTGCACTGTGACTTCTTGCCTCCCTGTGATTGATGAGGAAGGTGCCCTATAGGAGTGGCTGGAAAACCCCTAGGAAAAGTGCAGGGAGCATCCCGAAGGCGGTCTGGGACTGCGGGAATCCTCACACGCTGTGTTCTCCCCCCTCAGCCAGGCTGCAGGCTGCGGTGGTCCTCAACCCTCGCTATTCGGAGGTGTCCCCTCTTTTCACCCTGTCCCTCAGCTGGAAGGGAGAGCGCAGTGGCCGCACAGACGATAACCTGAGGGTAAGAACAGCACACCTGGTGGGGGGGTGTCCCCGTCTCTGTCCCCGTCTCTGTCCCTGTCTGTGTGGAGCCACAGGAGAGACGGATTTCCCCAAGAAACTCCAGATAAGGTCAATTCATTCTAGGTGAATAGCTTGAGCTGTAAGGTTTTGTGCTCTTAGCAGCTGGAGATTAGAATATACTTTTTGCACAGGAGTAATTCACTTGTGTCATGGTAAATGAATGTACATGTTGTTGTTTTTTTTTACGGTTTGCCTCTGAAGCAAAATTGGAAAGTAACAAAACTTTTGCTTAGTTGGATCTTTGGATATTGGAAAGGGATGGATTCTAAGGAATTACATGAAGAAATTACAACATCCTTTCATGATCTTTATCTTTCAAAATTCCATATAAAACCTTGTCAGGAGTTAAATCAAACTCAGTAAGAATTTGTGTGATGTGGGAATGTACCGAGCGTTCCTTGCCTTGACTGTTTTCATCTTTCTGAACTTCTGTGGAAAAGACCTGCAGCGGAACTGTCATAAACTGTGCTGCAGTAGCCATCAGAATGACATCTGCAGGACAATCACATTTTGATTTTATTGTTGTATAACTAGGTCCGAAAAATAACTTGTTTTCCAAATGTATCCTTTTAATATGCAGTGGAGCAAGCCTGAATGAATCAGACCATGTGACTTACAGTTTGATTACTGTGTTCTTTAATGTTTAATTTTATTCCCTTGTGTATTAATTTTATATTCATCTAGGACTATGCAAAATAAACCCAATTGACAATTCATATTTTTCCTGAAAAAAATTCCCAAGTCGTGTGCTTTCAGATCTGCAGCAAAGGCACTGTTG
Source organism: Atractosteus spatula (assembly GCF_055471065.1). Classification (NCBI taxonomy): domain Eukaryota; kingdom Metazoa; phylum Chordata; class Actinopteri; order Semionotiformes; family Lepisosteidae; genus Atractosteus; species Atractosteus spatula. Next base: position 18,802,633 of record NC_142722.1, on the reverse strand, counting down.
GACTCCAGCAGCCAGACAGTGCTGAGTCAGTGGCTTTCCGTCCTAATGCAGGTTTTCTTTTATACGTTTTTTTAGACTACAAAGTTCATTTTAAATCACGAGTTTTGATGAACTAAAATGCATAATTTCTTCACAGAAGATTAATTAATTTGTCCCTCATCAAATGAATACTTTTCAAGTGTTTTTAAATGGCATCCCAATTTTTTTAGTGGAAAGTTGTATCTGAACTGACTGAACAGAGACCAGGAAGTAAATTAGAAACTTACTGTCTCATCTAAAGGACAGCAGGCAGTTCAGTATCTGGGTGTCGCAGTGTAAGTGGCAGAGTAGGACTTGAACCAGCAACCACCACATTACCGGACCTGGATCTTAATGAGGCAATTCGTCCTACGTAGCACCAGCGCTCCTTCCAGAAGCTAACATACGCTTGGGGTCATGTGTGTCAGATGCACAGATCCATCGTTTTTTAACATCAGACACTTCAGAAAGCTGCATTCGAAACTGAGCTCGGGAGGCTCTTCTTTTCTTCAGATGTCTCGAAACAGTGAGTATGAAACGAGCAGCCCGGCTCTGCGTTGAAGCTGATGCCCTGGCTTCTTGAAGCTTGAGATGAGATCCTTAGATCTGTAAGATACCGAACATCCAGATGAGCTTTCTGGGACAAATGACTTCCTCTCAGTTGTATCTGAGCAGCAGTCCCATGTGTTTTAGATTGGTTTTTGCAGACACTATCCAGGTTTGCCCGTGCTCATTTTCCCATTATGAGTTCCACTGGATCCGCACAGGGGAGCAGGGAGTAAGTGAAAGGAGTTGCGGTGTTTCTGCAGGCCATGGAGAGTGAAGTGAACGTCTTCAGGTCGGAGCTGCAGGGGCCACACCCAGGCCACCAGCTGCTGACCAACCAGCTGCAGCGCCTGTGCCTGTGCCTGGACGTGTACCTGGAGACGGAGAGCCAGGACGACAGCGTGGAGGGGCCCCGCGAATTCCCCCGAGAGAAGATGTGTCTGAGGACCGTGAGGTCGGTCCCCGGTGCCTGCCGAGTGCTCCGCGGAGCCCCTTCCAGGGCAGTTCACACCTGATCATGACCTGCCAGGTCCTCCGGGCCGGAGGGGCGAAGGCAGGCGGAGGTTAAGGTTTCCATTCGAGTGCATTGAGGCATAGACGCATCTTCCTTCTGTAGCTGTGCACTCATTCAGAAATGAACCGTGTCTTTCTGTATAAAATTTTAATTATATCCTGTGGACAGAATACCAGTAATCCCATCGCCAGTGCCCCAAAGAAGCCATCGCATGTTGCTCATAGCTGTCCTGGGAGTGCATTCACCTTGAACCCAGGCTATAATTGTGTCTGATAGAGCCCATTCCCCATGCAGTTTCTTTCTCCAGTGCTAGGTGTAGCTGTACTAAGGTTACTATATTCCTCTTCACCCGAGTTTCTTTTGGTGACTGAGCTTCTCCATTGCTGGGTCTCTAATTTGAGCTCTTGTTTCTTCCAGGGGTCCTAACCGCCTGAAACCATTCAAGTACAACCACCCTCAGGGCTTCTTCAGCCACCGCTGAGCACAGCCCCCTCGACCCCCTCCCTGCCCCTCCACAGCGATGCACATGGAGGGAGGGGCTGATGTGGACTGAAGTCTTCGCTGCTGTTCTGCATCTTTTAGATGGTGTCCTTACATGTCTGGTTTGACTAATAAAACTTCCTTTCTCACTCTCCTGCTTTATTCCTCTGCATCATGGCAGTCCTAATGTGCAGGGTATTCAACTCCCCCGTGTCAGATGGACGGTGGGAAGGAAGATGTCCACAGTTGTCTACAGGAGAGAAAAGTGAGGAATATTTTCCGCACATTCTCCCATTCTCCCGTTTCAAGGACAGATTGAGACTGTGGCTGGAATGTCCACACCCCTCTGCTCCCGTGCTCAGACTTGTTCTCCCCTTTTCCTGGCTGCAGTGTTTTACAGAAGATGCACAATGAGACTGAAGTGTGACCAGCTCTCCCAAAACATGACTAAAGAGGAAAATTCTCAATATCGGGCTTTTGATTCTGGGTGGTTTGTTCTCACAGCTGCTTGATTTCGCAAGCTAATAGAAGTGTGGTCACCAGCTCCTTTAGGAGCTCTCTTTTAAATCCTCCTGGTACGAGTTGTATATCCTGGTATCCTGTTTGATAAGTTAACCCAGAAGAGTCCAGTTTTGTGAGCCTTTCCTCCACCCTCTGAAGGTTTCTAATTTCAGTTCTGTTTCTTCTTTGAAAGCAACCCTCCTTTGAACACTTTAAACACCCTTCAAATGAATTGCAAATACGTCTTGTGCAATGTTTCCTTTACTGAGCATTTTTTAACCCCATACCCACATACAGTATGCAGCAGGAAGCTAAGCTATGATTGTTGTACATTATCAGTCTTTACCTGTTCCAAGACAGATGTGCCATAATAAGAGCGATGGAGAGTTCTCTCCAGTTAAGCCTGTCTCTCTAGAGGACTGCAGCCTCCCTGCTTGTCTCTGTCTCCCCCCTTCCTGTCCTCTCAGCACCACTGAGAGCAACAAAGCAGTTATAAATAGACCTACTGGGTCTGCAGTGCACCAGCGCTGATTAGCATTCTGACGTACTTCAGCTCTGCTGCTCGCTGAGTCATTGAAAAGAAGCCCTCTGCAAAACTGGGGAAGCGTGCAATCCTCTCCTTTCTCCTGGGACCCACTGACTGACAGAGCCTTAAAGATACCCACGCATGCAGTGGCACATGTGCAGCACAAGTGCTTCACGGCATTAAGGATATCCTTTATCCATAATAGTTATGTTACATTGATTCCTTTTCTGGTTCTTTACTCCTGAAATTGGAGTCAGCCAATCCACAGTCATCAACTCGATGTGACTATTGCTTGAAATTCGCTGCCTGTCTCAGGTACCTCCCTGAGATACTTGTATTTGCTCTGAATTTCTGAGAACTAATAGTGCACACAGACTGTCCATTCAACTAATTGTGCAATTTGTCAAAGTCATTTTTTGACTTAAGTTTGATTAAAATTCACTTCCATCAAAGACACCCATCTTTACAAGGGGGTAAATACTTTTGCGAGGCGGTACAGTGGCACAGTGATTAGCATTGCTGCCTTGTACTGGCACCCTGGGTTCAGTTCCTGGGCTGCTGTCTATGTGGAGTTTGTATGTTCTCCTGGTGTTTGCATGGGTTTCCTCCAGGTGCTCCAGTTTCCTCCCACAGGTCAGATATTCTGGCAGGTTAATCCGCCTCTCTGAGAACTGGCCCTGGTGTGAGTGTGTGTCTGTGTGGCTGTCTGTCCTGAAATGGACTGGCAGCCCATCTGGGCAGCACCCTGCCTTGTGCCCGTTATGTGCCAAGATTTATTTGGATAAAGTGGCTGGAAAATGGAGGGGTGGAATAGTTTCACAAGGCACTATACACAGCGAAGTCACTGTATGTGTATACCACCCAAAAATGAAACAGGTCACCACTGATAGAAATGCATAGTCCTGACAAAACTTCCACATATTTATTTCCGAGCTTGCACACCACAAAACGGCCATTCTTCACTCTTCTCCTCTTTTAGGTATTCAAATGTCCTTCTCTAATATTCAGAGGAGTACGGCTTGGCTGAATGATTAATTTTCTTTGCATAGCAATTGTTTCTACTTTATAATTTGCTGCGCTTTGTAAGCTTTAATAAATTGAAGCTGTATTCTATTTTTCTCATTTTTTAATTTGCTTCTTCTTGGCTTTAATGAGATTGATTGCCTCCAGAACAGTAGCTACTTATTCTTTCCTAGTGCAATGCCTCAAGATCTGAAACTATGCTCACACATGCAAGGCCACAGTGCACTATAACAGTACAGAACAAACTTCTCCTGAAATGTTACTAATAGATGGTGAGGTTTTCTGGCCAAGGGCAAATTCAGATGGTTATTTGCAGGCTGAAGGATGACATACATGGCAGAAGACCAAAATTGGATTTTAGGACGAGAAGGGAGCCCGTTAGTACTGTGTGTTTTGGCGCTGTCTACGAAAGTGAATGTCAACGCAGACATTGATGGGAGTCTAATTTTAAAGCTGTCTTTCGTGTGGTATTATCACCTACTGGCACAGATTTGAGGCCACTGAAACATTAACAAACCTCTCAGCTTCACTTTCTAAGTATCACTTGGCCTTCAAACATCTTATTGTCATCATTATGTCGGATCCCTGGCAAAGTGACATAAAAAGTGGGCTTTGTTTCAGTAAGCAGATGGATTCCAAGTATCAAAGACATCGAAACCAGAGTGGATGAGTCCAACTAGGTTTAGATTCTAATGTTAATAAATCAACCGAAAACCAGAAGCATTGAATTAGAAAAGGCCTGTAAGAACATGCTGGAGTAAACTGTATTGACATTGAAGGTTTTGTGGAGTTGTTTCTAGGTATGCGTATTGGAAAGCAAGGCAGAGTTGCTCTTGACTCGCAGGTGAAGAGATAGCCCCAGTTAGGACTCAAGTCATATTGCACGCTCAGACCACTCAAGCCAAATCCTGGTTATTGTAACTCTCTAGAAGAAACTGTGTTCAGTCCCCTTCTTTCCTCCGAAAAAGAGTAACAAAACCCTTTTCCCTCTCTCTGAAACAGCAGCTTTTTTTAACCTGCCTCATTAATCCTCCACAGGGCCTGATACAGAGAGTCTAATTCATCACGGGTCTCTATAAAGCCTCATCAATATGCATAAGGACCGGAGCCCAGGCTTAACTTGTATTCCTACAGACAGAAGAGCATTCATGATGAATGAAAACTGGGATGAACCAGTAATATAAGATCACCGGAGTTATAAATATTGATGTTTCCTATGACCCTTCTCTCAAAGGTATAAAGATTAATGTTTTGATACATTTCTTCTTTACAGCAGGCAGATGTTAAAGGCATAGGTCTGTCAGCACTGATTACAATTAGGCCCACTCTGGCTCACTTAAATTAATGTAAGTGGTCCAGTAAGTGATCATTTAAGTACTTGGAAAGACTGTCTTGCCTCACAAGGTGAATATAACTTTCATACATAGTGTATTCATTCAACGTAAAAATTGCATAGTGGAGGAATCCATTTGGTCTCTCTTGCACACCTAGCTGTTTAAAAGTCATTTTCTTTATTATTGGTATTATTAATATCATCAATACCTCTTCATTAAACCCACAAGATCAAATACTGGGCCTGTGTGAATGAACCACGTTTTTGAACTGAGACACTTTACTGCACAGCACATTACTTAGATGAGTTTGTACAGTGCCATACGGAAATAAGGTAATCAGAGGCAATACTTCAGTTCTTTTCTTTGTCAGTGCCTTTATTTGTCTTCATTTGAATTAATGATGAAGTATGGAGGGTGTTTCTTAAGCAGCCCTGATGAATTCTGGTGTGGCCCGCACTGATTTGTACTAGTCCCAGACTGGGCTCATCTGTGAATTTTAAGTACTAAGTGGTATTAAGATAGGTCAAGATTGAGTAGTAGATCCTGTGAATCCTAATATGCATGCAGACCTAAGGAAGCATTGCTTTGTACACAGAATTAGAAGGTTTCTCAGCAGGAATGGCTCGTCACAGTGTGTCTCCTGCAGTGTCCAATTCAATGCTGCCCACCTATGTGTAAAATACACTGTTCACAGTGTTTCGCTTATTGTTTAAAATCTGATCACCTAATTAATGGAACTATCCAATTTAAAATGTTTCTAGAGGTCAGAGTACCGATACCTAAGCAGCTCTGCTTCCCAGCACTGGAGACTTGCCAATGAGCTTTTCTTGTTTCGTATTATAATTTTTGGAGTTATGACATTTTGTTCAGTGGCTTTGAACCATGATTGTGTGATTGCGGTTGTAATAGATGGAAATGCAGATTAAAATTCACTTCTTTAACCAGTCTAAACTTCTATATTCAGAGCTTTTAAGACATCTTAGCTCTTTTTGTTATTTTTATACACTTTGTGAAGCTTGAGTCTGGCTCTCCTTTCCTTTGATAGGGCTGGAATTTCTGATAAGTATACGTATACTGATCCTATTTAATGCTATTTTAAAGGTTCATGTTCAATTTGAATTGGACAAATTTAAGTATAATGACATTCAATTACAATGGCACAAAACTAACAGTGTAGCTGAGATAATTAACAGAAGTAGGATTCATGTATATATTTATATAGTGCTTAGAACTGAGTAATAAGAAAACTAAATTTATTTCACATGGCTCCCTGTGAGTTTTTGGGTAAATTTTAAAATCCCTCTTGCAATTTATTAGTTTTAAATCTGTTTTTCTCTGAGCCCTAAATATTCTGTTTTCATCATCTGTTTGTGCTGGGGCCCTGGGTTCGATTCTAGACCTGGGGTTCTGTCGCTTGGCATGTATGCTCTCCCCGTTTGCATGGGTTGGGTTTCCTCTGGGTGCTCCAGAGGCATGCTGGTGGGTTAATCGGCATCTGTGAAACCTGGCCCTGCTGTGAGTGTGGGTGTCTGTGTCTTTGTGTGCTCTGCTCTGTAATGAACTGACGTCCCATTTGTGGTGCATCCTGGCTTGTGCTCGTTGCTTGCCGGGTTAGTCTCTGGGATAGACGCTGAATTGGAAGGAGCTGTTAGAAAATGTATGGATATCAAGTTCCCTTGTTCTAGATGGAAAGTGTTCGGATGTTTTAGACTCTCTCTATCTGGAAACTGATATTTATATCTAACTCAAAAGGTCTATACAGACCATGGGCTCAATTTCCTTTTTGCAGAGGAAGACGAGAGGAAACCAGACTCACAAACTGGATTTGGGAACACCTGCGTTCAACACCAAAGAAATGCAAGACAACAGACACGCAGGACATTTTTTTTCCATTCTTTATTTAGCTCAGCTTGCTTATTGAGTCATATATTGCATAATCTCAGCAGTGCTCACTCAACAATCATTTGGGGTTACAGTACAGTAAGTGCATTTTTTTTTCTTGAAAACCAAGAAGAAAATTGTGTAAGGTGCATGACAAGCAGGTACTTGAAATTCTCTTCTTTTGTATTTTTTGTAAATATATTCATATATATCCTGTGAGTCTAAATCAGAACTACCCTCAAAGGCTTTGTCCAGATAAAAGTTCTGTCTATGTATCTCCAGTCAGTTGGACATTTATTAAATGCACTTAATTGTTAGGGCAGTTGTCACATTCAGGTGTAATAAAAGAATTCCGCATTCACTACAATCATATATAGAAGCTATCATAACATGTTTGGCCATCACAGGTGTTAATTCCTAAAGACACTATTGCTTGTTTACTTGCTTTGCCACCCAGTTTTCAAAAGGCTACTTGTGTCTGTTGTGTTCCTCCCATCCCTCCCACCACCCCCTGTTTCCCAGAGGTCTTTGGCGTTTGTTTCCCCTGCCCCTAAGCTGTTGCTTCCTTGGCTGTTTTATTTATTTCTTGTCTTTTTCCTCGGTAGTCTTGGTCTCCTTTGTGTCGGTGCTGGAAGACTTCTCAGCTTTCTGGGTCTTGGAGTCTGCGGCCTCCTTCTTTGCTGGCTTAGTGGCTTCAACATCTTTCTTTTCCTCCTTCTTGGGCTCCGGCTTCGTCTCCTCCTCCTTGGGCTCCGGCTTCGTCTCCTCCTTCTTGGGCTCCGGCTTCGTCTCCTCCTCCTTGGGCTCTGGCTTCATCTCCTCCTTCTTGGGCTCCGGCTTCGTCTCCTCCTTCTTGGGCTCCGGTTTCTTCTCTTCCTTCTTGGGCTCCGGCTTCGTCTCCTCCTTCTTGGGCTCCGGCTTCGTCTCCTCCTTCTTGGGCTCCGGCTTCGTCTCCTCCTTCTTGGGCTCCGGTTTCGTCTCCTCCTTCTTGGGCTCCGGTTTCTTCTCTTCCTTCTTGGGCTCCGGCTTCGTTTCCTCCTTCTTGGGCTCCGGTTTCTTCTGAGGAGCTTCCTCTTTCTTAGCTGGCTTTTCCTCAGCTTTGGGCTTCTCTTCCTCCTTGGCTTTAGCCGGTGCTTTGTCTTCGGCCCTGGTCTCCTTGGGAGCTGGTGTATCTTCCTTCTTGGCAGGAGCAAGGGCTTCTTTGGGTTCAGCCTTAGGAGAGGCCTTCTCTTTCTCCTCAGCCTGGGCTTTGGGTTTCTCCTTAGCCTCCTCAGGCTTCACCTCAGTGGGCTTGGTGGGGGTCTTGGGTTCCTGGGCTTTCTTGGAAGGTTCTTCTGGCTTACTCTCCTTCTTACCTTCCTCAGGAGCAGGTGCCTTTTCTTCTTCTTTCTTTACTGCCTCCTTCTCCTTTGGCTTTTCTTCTTTCTTGCTGTCAGGTTTCTCCTCTGCCTTGCTTTCAGCTTCCTTCTTCTTGTCATCTTTGGGAGGCTGGGGTTCTTCCTTGGGCTTCTCTTCCTGGGGGGTCTTTGCCTTCTCCTCTTCAGGAGCCTTTGGAGCAGCAGGTTTTGGCTTCTCCTCAGCTGGGGGCTTGGCTTTCTCCTGGACAGGTGATTGAGGACGAGGAGATTTAGATTTCTCCTCTGCAGGAGATGTGACTTGTTCCTCAGTGGATGGTTTCCCCTCAGTTGGTGTCTCAGCTGGAGATTTGGGCGCTGGGGATTTGGCTTTATCCTCAGTGGGAGATTTTGGCTGTGGTGACTTTACTGCTGGAGACTTGGATTCCGGAGATTTCTTGGATTCATCTTCTACAGGGGGTTTTGGTGCAGGTGACTTAACAGCAGGGGTCTTGTCATCTGCTGGTGATTTTGGCTCTGGTGATTTTACAGCAGGTGATTTTGGTTCAGGAGATTTCTCAACAGGTGATTTGGGTTCAGGAGATTTCTCGGTAGGTGATTTGGGTTCAGGAGATTTCTCGGCAGGTGATTTCGGTTCAGGAGATTTCTCGGCAGGTGATTTGGGTTCGGGAGATTTCTCGGCAGGTGATTTGGGTTCGGGAGATTTCTCGACAGGTGATTTGGGCTCTGGTGATTCAGCTTTTTCTCCAGCAGGTGACTTAGAGTCCTCCTCTTCTTCTCCTCCAGCAGATTTGACATCCTCTTCTTTTTCCTCTGCTGCTTCCCCTTCTGCCTCCTCTCCTTCTTCCTCAGCCTCTTCCTCTGCTTTTCCTTCCTCCTCTGCTCCCTCTTTCTCTCCCTCTTCCCCATCTTCTGTCACCTCCTCTGTCACCTGGGTCTCATCTGTCTGCTCCTCCACAATGACTCTGTCCGATTTCTCTGCCACTTTGGTTGTGTCCTCTTTCTTGACCTTGACGTGAGTGGAGATCTTAGTGGTCGTATCGATGTATGAATAAGGGCCCAGGCCAGAGGTGAATCTGGTCTCCTCTCCTTCCAGCAGTTTTCTACAGGGAGATACAAGACAATAAAAGTTTGGAATATGTTTATTGGTTTGCTGCATTGCTGTAGGTCTTTTTATTGCTACCACTTCAACCTCAGGGAAGAGCGGAGCACCTCAGGCACCCTCTGTACACATCTGTCTCTCCCTGGCATTAAACTAGATTGCAAATAGTGACAGAATCTGACAGCTGGAGTTTTAACTCTGCAGGTTATTAAATTTAAAAGATTAACATCTCTGTAAAGTAATGTTCTGTAATGATTATCTACATCTCATCAGGGCAGTGAATCGTTCTGTAGCTTTGTTCTGCTGCAGTGGTTCTAGTATTATTATCGCTTTGCTGCTGTATTGCTCTAATGATCCAACAAAAGACATTTTGTTGGAGTAACATCATTTTGCTTTGCTATTTTATTGCACTGAATCAGTTCCAATATCCAAAATCAACAAAAACATCAAAGAACACCTCCAGAAATATAGGGAAAAGGCTTTTCTGCACACCTGTATGCAGCAATCTCAATGTCCAGGGCCATCTTGACATTGAGCAAGTCCTGGTAGTCCCTCAGCTGAGTGGCCATCTCCCACTTAGTGCTTTTCAACTCATTGTCCAGCTGATGGATGGTCTCCTGCAAACACAGAACACCTCTGTGAAGGATTTCACTGGCTTCATATCCATGCATTGAAACTACCATATGGTTCTGCCTTTTTCCAGCTGACAGCACTCAGGGAGCACTATAATGCATGATTCTCTACTAGAGATCTACTAGGCCAAGAGTTTCAGTGAGTTAAGTTAGGTCTACTGACATGCCATGAGCCAGCAAAGATGAGAACACAGATGACTTAAGTTGTCATGGGAGTCTGGAACAAGCTACCCAGCCATGATGTGGAACTTGATAACATCTCTTGTTTAAGAAAATGATGAGATCATTGCAGCACTTAGTGATTAAAAGCCAGATGAGCTTTCTTATGCTCCCGAGAGTCCACAGTGGGCTCTGTCCCCTACCTGGCTGCAGTACATCCTGTGTCTGGTGGGACAAACTTTTTAGACTCCCAGTCGTGGCAAAAAAATGGCACCTGCTCCATAAGGGTATCGGGATGTGTAAAACTTACCTGGTACCTGCTGGTACCTGGAAAGATCTTGCTTTGTTAAAGCTCGGTTTTTATTTTAGCTGTGCCAGATGAGTAAAAGAGGTGCCCTGGGAAATGGCCTCTGCAGTCATTAGCACGGAATCTGTGGGGCTAAACAAAGGCAACGGACAGAGAGACGGTGACCTGCCTGCAGGGACACAACATCACTGTGGTGGCGGTCTTCGATCTCACAGCGCTGCCTCTCCAGAGACTCCTTGGTGCCCTTCAGGGTCTCCAGCTCTGTGGTACGAGACTGTAGCTGGCGCCGGTACTCGGCGATCTCATCCTGGGCGCTGCGGATGGCGTCGTTGTTGAAGCGCGCAGCCTCCGACAGCTTTTCCATTCGCACTGCCAAGCAACAGCCAACACAGTGTGGTCACCACCTCCGCGCAGAGTGAAAACCCACCAGAAGTAAGATTACTAGGGAGGTGTGCATGAAACTGCCTGCAACTGCAATGTTTTCTCTGCAAGATGTTGCACAGAATAACGAGATGTCTGAGCTTCGCCTTTAACTAGTGTTTATGACCCTGGGCTCTACACACTCCACTCTGTGTATCGTTCAGTTTTCAAACTGGCGTGTGTTTTAGGCTTGGGAATGCACACAAAGGCATCCAGTTGATCTTGGATGAGCATGTGGCAAGTGACACTTCAAAATAAAATTAAACAGTATTTGAAATGTGTTCTTTAGCAAGTGTGTTTGCTGAAGAAACAGTGCCGTTCATGAAAACAGATGTGCTCATCCAAGGTCAGCTTAACGGGTTTGTGTGGATCACAAAAGACTCAATACACAACAGTCAATTAATCACACATTTGTTCTTAATTGTGCCAAAACAGCACTGCAAGGTAATCCAGTGCAGGATGGATCTCTTGATTTACTTTCCTACTTGCTCTACAGAGAGGTTTGAGGTTGTTTTTCCTCTACTTTTTCATGGGAGGAATTCTCTACTGCAGTTTCTTCCCCTGTCCCTTGGAGCCTCATTCTCTTTTTATCTTTAACATCCACAGTTTTAGTTCAGTTAGAAAAGGCAGCTCCAAGCCTGGACATGTTCCCCCTTTTTGCCTGTGTTAGAGGAGGAGCTACAGGACTTTCATTCCAAACACTCCAGTAAAACTCCAAAAAAAATATTGATTCACATCTATGTATCTTGTCAGCATGGAAGTCCTTTTTTTTTTGTTTTTCACACTACATTGACTGACTCTTCTACCACAGAATGAATTTAGACTGTCTCTTTAAGACTCTGCCTGGCTGAACTCCTGTTTCAATGTTAAATGCTCCTAATATGACAACAGCCAACTGCTCTTGGAGAAAGACGCTCCTTTACAGACTTCAGACTGTTGTAAGAAGCCTCATCTTTTGTTCACTGTTCTGGTGAACCAGCTGCTGTAATGCTGTGTCACCTAATGGGTCAGACATTAAACTGTGTTACTAAGATCAAAGTGTACTTGGCCCTGTTGTGATTGGTAAATGGCTGCTCCAAGAGAACATCAGTTTCAAGACCTCTGTGGTATGGAAGCCTGTTGAGTGGGTTAGGATTAACTGGGACAGGTAGTAGGGATGCTGCAGACTGCATGGCTGCTTCTGTCATTTTCATTTAACAGCAGCATTTGGCCAAACGTTCCTCTGTAGTCTATTAATATCATTTCAGGGATAGGACATATGCTTCCAAGGCATGGTAATTTTAGCCACTTACTTTTATGAATTACCAGCTTGTTGGTAATTCACAGTGGTTACATATAGAGATGTAGATTCAACATGCCTGCATTTCTGCTGCATCCATACAGTTTGTACAATATTCCAGAAACCTGAAATGGCTCAAACTGCTCTGCAATGGGAACCTTATCTTCTTCCCTGACCAAGGAAAGGACCTTCACAGCTGACAGCCCTGTTGTTTGACTGATGGGGAATGGAGCACACGGATTGGTCCGTGTCTCTGTTCCGTCGTGCTTCCCGCCTGCCAGATCGTCCTTGGAGCAGCCTATGTGATCTTGGCAGCGCAGAGGCCCGCGCTGTCATTGACACTGTGGGTAAAACCCCATGCTCCACACAGCTCACATGCTCCACCAGCAGTCTCACAGGCAGGTCCACACAGAGCACTCAACACCTGCACACTGCTCTCCCACAGGCATGTGCAAAACACAGAGAGAAAATAACACAGACCATGCACTGCTGACTGGTCACTCACAGTAACTCCACTAACACGCAGAGAAAACCTGCAGCCACTTCACTGCTGTGCTGTGGGTGCGTGTACTGTATGTGCCTGGGGGGTGGGACTATGAAATACTGAAGATAACAGAAAACAAAATCAAGTGCTGTCCTATCACTGGAGTTTTGACACTACAGAACATTTTATATATCTATTCATAGATCTGGCTCAATGGTTTTATGCCTGCATGGTTTCCCCCATTAATTCTAGAATCCATTAATACCTCGCTGCAAAGGATGATGCTTAAATAAGGAACAAAGGAAAATAGAATCGTATCACTTCACAGTTTAAGCATATCATCCAAGGAGGGAGTTTAATTAAGTGACTGAAACAGAAATGACCTCTAATCCTTCCTCTTTTTTTTAATATTGTACAGTATGTTGTTGTTGTTGAGTATGCCATAACCTCCACTAATATTTTCACTCACAGTGAAATACATTGGAAATGTTAAAAGGTCAAGGCTTGCACCTCTCTGGACAGCACCACACACACGTTTATATCCGATAACAGGCAAACACGCACTACACTGGACAGAACATGCAAGGACACACCCACTAATCGAGTCCCGTCTCACCCAGCCGCTGCTTGTGGAGCAGATGGTGCGAAGGGCTCCCCCTAGTGTTAAGTACAGGGATAAAAATGAATAGTTCAATTTGTTAAAAATCTGTGGCTGAATTTTTAACTTCGGAAAACGGACTGTATTGTACTTTTCGAAGAGGGAAAAATCAGTGGTGGTCTATAACACTTCTTATTAGTGAAAACGCGGTATTGATTTTAATAGAACGGGCAAGGCGGTCACGAAAGACTAACAGGGCCATCCTACGTGCCCCTACAGAACCTTTTTTTTTGGCTAACGCCGGGTCGACTGGCTTTTTGTCTCGAATACTAGATAACTTATGATATAGCGCAGATCACAACAAAATAACTGAGACTTAAAGGGCATTCTAACTTCTAAAGCCTGTCACGGCAAAAACACTGCAAATCGCACCTCCATTTCTTTGGGTTGACCTCGTGTCTTAATTGCCGAATTCCAGAGGAAGGTTAAGATCAGCCTGCGATTGCCTACGGAAAACCCTCAATTTTCCACTGAAAACGACACAAGGCCGCTTTAGAGTAAAAGGGAGAAGTTCAAGCTCTAACCGGTGATATTTTGCTAAAGTGTTTTTTTTTTACCAAATGGTCCATCTCAGCACAGGGAAGGCAAAAACCCAAATGCTTTTATATTGCAGAAATTATAAGAAAAGTCCTCTCGTCTTTATTAAACTGTATAAATAACGTTTAAGTGCACGAATGCCTACAATATAACCACAGCTTGGATCATCAAGCTCAGTTGCCTGCGGATGTACTGCGGGTACCGTGCAGGGTGCTGACTCACCGCACTGCGCTTGGCACGGTACAGCCGCACATCTCTAACTAGATTCGCCTGAAGGTCTCTTTGTTGTGTTTTTTTTTAATTCTATTGCTTCAGTGTTGCAGTTCATGACGCCACGACTTTAGGAGCTTGTAAGGCTAAAGCTGTCCAGTCACATGAACGTAGTCGTCCTCTTCATCGCCGTTTGTTTGTCCCGTTTGTCTTTAAAGTCTGCTTTGACGTGCAGCTCTCTTAACTAATAAAAAAACAATGTAACTACAAGAGCCTTTCTCTATTAACTAATAAAAAACAATGTAACTACAGGAGCCTTGCGCCTGGGACGGAATTGTTAACACTTATCGTGTCAGAAACGCTTTTCCACTCGTGACAAAAAATATTCCCCTGACAACAAAAAAACATATTGAAAAAGCTGCATAAAAAGGCGACATACAGCTGGCAGTTTCGGGTAGAGTCGGTCATGTTAACTAGAGCCCTGCCGGGATGGTGGGGCAGATCTCCGGGCGCTGTATTGCTGTATTGCGGCAGACTGCCTGCGCGCCGTGTCAGCACTGCGGTGATCCGGGGGCTCGGCGCCCGTTTGAACACTGTCTGAACCGCAGCGCCGCGCCTGCAACCCGCACCAGCAGTCTCTCAGAAACACCGTTAACGCGCCCGTCCGACAAGGGAACAGCCTTCTGTGAGCAAGGCCTTTCAAAGCGCCACCGGAGTTTCCGCTAGAATAAAGAGAACGAGAACGGAGACTGATTCTGTGATACGGAGATGCAAAGTGACTCCAGTGAGCCTGAAGCAGTTTAATATATCATTAAGATGGCACCACTCACTTTTTAACGAGGATCGAATAATTCATGCTTTTTCCTCAGTATTTTTTTAAATATAGACACGTTTCAATGCGGATTTCTCACCAGCTGGGAGAATGACCTTAAAATAAACGAGCTATATGAATTCCTCATTAATTGCTCTAAGATATTTAAACGACAAAATCATTTTCGTTTTACGAATTGATTTAAAGTAAAGTACTGCATTTAATTAGGATAAATTCTTAAGCATGCTACGTGGTGGTTTTTGCCCTTAAATATCCCAATCAAGCATCTGACGGCCTTGTGAAGTGAAGCGTTCGATGACAAAATTGCTAAGTATTCAAAGATAAGTGCCCAATCGATAGAAATGAGCAAAACCCTTAACTAAGCGTGTCCTAAGGACTGCAAGAAAAGACCTAACAGTCCACATGTTATGAGCACTACAATAGTTTAAGAGGAAAATGCCACTTCATTAACTTTTCTAAATAGTGCTTTAGTGTTAGAGTTAGAGTAAATCACAAATCATCTTTTGGAACTTTTAAAATTAATATTCGAGTAAACTCGTATTTCATTTTCTTTCCAGAAGTTACAACCCATATTCCTATACCCCCTATCTACGTGGTCGATTCAGACTGCGTCTTGGAACCGTTTTACTAAAAACTTAAAAAGTCTTGTTATTACTCGAGTACTGACTACGGCTATTTGTTATTCGAGAGCCAGCGTGGTTTGGCACGGGCATTTAAAGAGCCTAAATGAGGCTGCTATCCGGCGGTATTGTCACTAAGCCCCACCTGAGAGGTGTTTCCCTCACAGAAGCCTTGTTAAAGAACACTTCTGGAGACAGTGTCCGCCTGGCTGACGGGATACGCTCGGGCGGGCGCTGAGCGAGCGCGGCGGGGTGTCGCTGCGGCGCACTGGCCTGGAGCAGCCGGTGAAGGGGGCATCTTACCTTTGAACCACTCCTCCGCCTGCTGCGCGCTTTTGGAGGTATGTCCGTCCAGCTGGCTGCGGATCTCCCGCAGGGCGCTGGTCACGTCCGCCTTGAGCGCGTCCCTGACCTCCAGCGTCACCTGCGAGCCCTGGATCTGCGACAGGAGGTCCCCCACCTCCTCCTCGTGGTTCTTCTTGAGGAAAGCCGCCTCCTCCTGCAGCGACTGCAGCTTCTTGTCCAGCTCCAGGCGGGCCAGACCGGACTCCTCGATGTATTTGGACATGGCCCGGATAGCTGCCTCTAGCTCATCCCGCGTCCGGGTCTCGTCGTCCAGCCGCTGCTTGAGGTGCTGGATGTCCTCCTCGATGTGCTCCTGCTCCAGCTGCACCTGGGCTTTCTCGCTGCTCAGCTGCACCACCACGCTCCTCAGGTCGGTGATTTCGCGCTCGTACAGCTCCCCGATGGCCGATCTGCCAGCCTGGCTCTGGCGCAGCGCCGCGGCCTCGGCTTCCAGGTTCTTGTTCTGGAGCTCCAGCTGCCTCACTTTGTCGATGTAGCCGGCAAAGCGGTCGTTGAGCAGCTGCAGCATTTCTTTCTCGTTGCGGGACCTCATGTCTCCGTTGAAGGACTCCAGGCTGTCCGCGGAGGAGAGCTGGCTGTAGCCGCGGCGGCAGGAGGAGGCGGAGGATCCCCGGGACCAGGACTGCGAGTGGAAGCCGCTGGAGGTCAGGGAGCCGGACGACCTGGAGACATTGCGCTGCGGGTCGCCGAGCACCTTGCGGTAGGCGGTGGTGCCGTACAGGGTATCCAAAGTGTAGCTCATCTTTCCTCTGATGAAATCAGGGGCACTGCGGCAGGCTGAGAAGCGCTGCCGCTCTTTATACTGCGGCGGGGAGAAAAAACCCAATTACTCAGCAAAGAGAGGGACAAATTCAACCTGTCCCTCTTAAAGGAGTATGCTCAGTTTTCATTAACTCGTGCGGGCAGCGTCTGCACATCGGCTGATTCCACCTAGGGCAGGAACCAGAGGACTGCACCGCCCCCGTTTTGTGTTTAGAACTTGGTAAACCATAAAATACCCCAATTACATTTTTATTTTTACAAGCTAAAAAACAGTGGAAGGATGCAAACCGTAGTCCTGGCCTAATAATTCCCTAAAGAACTCAAGTTCTCTATGAAGAAAAGTGTTAAAGTGAAACATAAGGATACAGGGACCTTATCTTTTAACTGTTATACAAGACAGTATATATTTTCACACATTAATTGGGTGGCACATTGCTATCTTGCAGTGCTGGGGTCCTGGGTTCAGTTCTGGACCTGGGATGCTGTCTGTGTGGGGTTTGTATGTTCTGCCTGTGTTCACACGGGTTTCCTCCCACAGCCCAAAGACATACTGGTAAGATAATAGTCTTCTGGGAAAATTGGCCCTGTTAAGTGTGTGTGTGTGTCTGTGTGCCATGAGATGTGCAGTACAAACACCCCACCCAGTGTGTATCCTGCCTTGAGGCCTGTTACTTGCTGGGATAGAGTCTGCCTTGAATTGAAGAAAGAAGTTTAGGAAATGGATGGATGATTAATGACTCCATCCATCTCAGAAATCTACTATTACTGAAACTGCTTTCACATCTACTATTATAAACACAAACAACCCAAAGCTGTTGAAAACAGTATGACCTGATTTTATTGATAGAAAAAAGTGCATTGTCATTCACGTTAAAACATATTTAGAATAAAAATGTGTGGAGGTTCCGAGAAGAGCAGGGAGACCCGATAAACAAGAGGGCCAGAGGACACAGACCCTTCTGATTTAATCTGTGCTTCTGTCACGCTGCTGAAGCTCTCAACTCAGACAGTCTCTGCCTGCCCTCATCAAGTGCCTGTCCGGTGCTGCATCATAGTGTGGCATTCATACTTGTCTTCCCCCACTAGTCCAGAGGAGTGCCGCAGGTACACATCCTGTAAACACAAGAATTACTTTTGCACAAATCAGATTAACATACGAGAGTCTGATGAGCATGAGCAAACATACGTACTGTGCCTGATGACTCTTCCATGTGAAAGAAATGGGATCTTCAAGCTTTCTCTCTTCTTACTCCAGATTTGTATTTGAACATTGCAACCAACGATTTCACTCACAGTGTTTGCTTCCCTTAGAACCCTGCTGTCAACCGAAAAGACCCACAAAGCAAACTGTTCTGTCACCCCAGGGCCCACTGAGCCTCAGCGGTGTACAGCCATCATACCGCCGAAGAGCGTGAACATATTTACTTTACTTGTATTTGCTTTATTCCCCAGTCCCTTGAGGTGGGCTGTGGGTTTAAATGTCAAAATTATTAATTGCTATGAGGAGGGCTATAAATATCCATCACTGCGCATTTAAATAATTAAGTCTTTGTGTTATAGCTCAGGGCATTATTGGAGAAGCAGTTATGTTTTATTGACCTGAAAAACTGTAGGGATTCTGATCATTGTATTGTATTAATACTTTACAGACGTATGTAGTGAATCACAGCTATTGTTATTGTAATCTGGAATAATTGATCATGATAAAAAGGTAGTTATATGAGTGATTCATTTACTTTTCTGTGGCTCACAACTATTTAGACAATCTACTGTAAAAACATGCAGAGCACTTATTTGGGATGGGGTGGGGAGTGTTTTTTGACGTTTGCAGATCATTGTATTCATGTGTGAGGCTGTCACGATGTGCTTAAAGTCCCATTTGAGTGTTTAGCTGAAAGCGATCTCATTATGGGGGACACAGAAGGTTATCTTTTAGGGTTACAGAGAGTTTGGGCACAACTGTACAGAATTAAAATACTTCCTTTCCTTGCCTACCTGGTGGAGACATGGAGGTAAATATTTTTAGCAGGGAGTGTGAGGAAGCTGGCCCTGTATTTTCCCAAAAGACAGAAAGAGGACTTTGCTTTATTCAAGACACCTGTACTGCTTTTCACAGACGTTTACAGTGTAAATAACCAGGAGTGTTGCATTAAACTTGGGCTCACATGTGAGAGAGAGAATTACAAGTGTTGTACAGCAAATTAAGGTACCTCATATTTTTTAAACACGTGTTTTAAAAATAACGTTTTACACTCATGTTGCCTGTGCTGACTTGCAAGCCCTTTAAAATCAGTTACATGTACAGGAACAGAAAACACCAAACAAACTACTTACACAATTTACTGTAAGAACATTAGTATAATCTTGTTATCACTTGGTGTCAAAGAAAAGTGGCTTCTAAAAGCGCCTTAATTTTCAGACACATGGTACTTCGCCAACAACAGGGTCCAGAGCATGTACTTTTCCCTGAATGTTGCAAGGTTCGAATAAAACAGATTGCCAAGTTTTTTTTAAACAAATATTTCCGAAAAGCTTTCATTCAGAAGCACGCATGTCCGCCTTCAAAAGCGCTTCCTGCTTTGGCAAGTTTGTTGGCGTGTGTGCATATTTCTGTACACTAGTTTATCTGTGATCTTAGATCACACAAGGGCCGAAGGGTCCGGCGAACACCCCTTCGTTGATTAGGAGCACACTCGCGAAGCCGCACAGACACCCGTGCGGCGTCACTGCGCGCTCCCGGCTCCGGCAGCGCCAGTCCTCCAGCGCTGTACGTCACTGTCGTAGCGTACGGAGCCCGTCTGCGCAAGTGGCGCAAGTCTGTGTGTGCAGCTACCGATGACGAACAGCGCAGAGCCCGGACCCTGCAGGCGCTATGTTCCGCTGGTTTAAACCGAGAAAAAGCCGCTAAAAGCCGGACACGGGACTCGGTTGTAACGCCTCTTCGGGGAAATGGCAGCTTTTATCGTAAGTACGCGAGGGAGCAGCTCAAAGTTTCTGCGGAGCCGTTTCCGGGGCCCCAGCTCGTTGTAATGTTTACTTCTGTAACCAAGCAAGGCCTTTTGGTGGTTTACGTTTTCCAAGCTTTAAAAGAGCAAAAAGCGGGGGAGGCACACAGCTGTTTCTCCCGAAAGTCCGCAACATTTTAAAGCGCAACGCCTAAAATGCATCCGTGAGTCCCTGCGTGACGGAGAGAGCGCGATGGCCGAAAAGTGAAAAGACGGTTTTTTAGCGGAATTTCTGGAAAGTCAAACATGGACCCTGGCGAAGTGAAAGAGGGGAGAGCCGCTCTGTAGCGCAGGCACATGCAGGCGGCGCAGTTCGCGCTCGGCCCGGCAGGGGGCGCTGTTTCTCACGACGTGTTATTGTTCAACGCGAAACACGTACCGGGAGCTGCACTTGGGAAACCGACGCGAAAAAGTGCGTGTCCGGTAATCAGAACTGCAGTTATGAAGGCATGCCAAAAAAAAAAACCGGCAAGAAAAGGGCTTAAAAGTGCACTTTAAAATATCTTGTGTGTTGATTTGGACTGCTTTTCACTGCTGTAGCTGCTTGAGAGATTGGGCAGAGCTGCTGTGTGCGATGTATTTTAATCGTTGCTACCATAGTGTTAATAGGTATTGCGTAGAAATATTTGGTTTTAACGTGAGCCCTGTGAGGATGAGGCGCGATTATTTAGCGTACGATATTTCATTCCCACCGTTGAGACGTACTGATGCATTCTTCGTGGAAATCATTTTTTTTCTAGTTGCGTTTTTGTGTCAGAATATAACTGCTCTGCCCGATCAAAAATGTAAATGTATGTTTCTGTTTGCAGTAGTACACACCCACTTCTATTTAGCACAGTCATTCGAGACAGACACGTAGGGGGAGCACAGGAGCTGGGCTGTGGTTCGGCCTGAACTTTGTGTTTCTTTTCAGTAGACTAAGTGTGGGGAAACAGGCTCTCACTTGTCACTCTGTTTCTCCCCGAGTCTGTGCCACTTCGACACCCTTAAACACCCAGCTCCGGCCATGCTGGGCCCAGTATCCGAAGATTCAGCTGTAACAAGTATGTCACGGCACTTTGACATCCCCTCTTGTTTCAGATGCAGTCTTCCTGGTTGGACAGCCTAGCAGAAACGCAGTACAGTCTATCCATGCCCGGCTCCCAGCTCCAGCCCTGGCTGGCTTCCTTCCTGCAGGTGTTACAGCTCTCTAGGAATCCGCAGCACCTACAGAGCTGGCAGCGTGTCTGAAAGGCTGCAGTCAGGAGTTAGTTAGGAGTTGTGTTAGAATGAAAACGCGCAGGACTGCGTCTCTCCAGGACTGGGTGTTTAAAATCCCTCCTAATCTGAGTGTTGTAACGAGTCTGGGCTTCTCATTTTCGGAACATACGCCTGTCCTGACTAATTCGTCTAGCAAAATAGCTTCTTAGTTTGAAATGTAAAGATCGTGAAAACAAGCCTGGTTGTTGGTACCTACAGACAAGTCCGTACTGAGGTGTACGCATTTCTTCAAATCCCCTTCTAGTTAGCTTATTCGGCTTTGGTAAATCTTATTTGGTGGTCGATAGGTCTGTGTTTTTGATTTCCGAATAAGCAATATGCAGCAGTGTAAGAAATATGTAAAACACTGCTGCTGTTAACCTTTATATATTGAAACTTCTGGAGTTTTTGGAGATTGGTTTCTCTTTTAGATATTCTTGACATTTCACGCAGTTCCACTACTTACTAGTTTGAAGTTTTTTTCTCTAACGTCTGACTGAGATTTTGAAGGATGACTGTGCAGGTCAGACACTCACAAAACTGCCAAACTGTTTTTAGCTGGTGCCTTCCAAAATGATGCTTTGTGCAGGCCCTGGAGATAGGAACTGGAGGAGCCCAGTCCAGTTCAGAAGGGTAATGGTGTTTCCTTCCAGGCTAATTGGGTTTGCCAGGAATTCACCCACATGCCAGGTATTTGTGGGAAACTGGAATTGTGGCGCTTCCAGAGCAGGGAAATCATTAGTAATCACATCTCCGATTGCATTTCTTGTGTCATTGGGGGGAAATATCTTCACCTCAGGTGGTGAAAGCGTTTTGCCATGAGTATATCTATTTCCCTAATAACGAGATAGTTGTGTTCCTGAAAGACACTGCGTTATTGGAAAAAAGCCATAGTAGTAACCATTGATCCAGTGGGAGTTAAGGGATTAGGGGATAGAGAGTTCTGAGCCAGCATCATGACTGAAGATGTTCTATGTAGTTTGTCATACTCATTATATTTTGTATACAATCTTATATAATGACAGGGTTTTGGTGCTAATTAAAAATCCATTAAACAAAGACTGTACTTGTTTTTCTGACGGCTTCAGTGGTGACAGATGATGACGGGGCTGCTCTGAGTGCCGTGTCGGTGTCGCTGTGGTCGGTTCAGGGGCTGTGAGTGCGCTGCGTGTGTCGGTGTGCTTTCCATGCTGTTCTGCTGATGCGCCCAAAAGGACACTGCAGTACTGTTGCAAGAGAGAGTAGCCCCCTGAGACTGGCAGCTGACGAGGAAGCAGACAGAGCCCTTCTGAGTTTTAATGCTTCTGTGAGCAGGAAAGGCTGCAGGATATTTATTTTCCATTTGTTGATGGATTGCATCTCAGTCAGGCAGGTTTTTTTTTTGCAGATAACGTCTGTCTGCTTGATGTCTTCATTTGAGGCTATAAGCTCAGTGTAGAAAAATGCAGGTACTGCTGCTGAGAACTGCCTTGTAGGGTTATGTGGTAAAACATACTAATTGTATTAGGCTTGTTTTACTAGAAGAAAGGAATATGCTCATTTAAGCTCTGTTCTCAGACAGAATGTGAAAGAAGCTCATGACTCAATCTGTCCAGCCGCAAGGAAATGCGACATCTTCAGAACTACAGGGAAATTTCTATCTTTTTATTATCTCAAGGAAAAAAAAAAGAGTTTCACTTTTTATAACGTCCTAGCTATTAAAATTCTGTGATGGTTTTGTATTGGGTGGTCCCATGCTGTTTGTGAGAAGTTAGGAAGGTCTTTGCACTGGCTTCGTGTCGATTCCCTCTCCAGAGGAGAGTGTCTTTGTTTCCCGAGACTGGATCTCCGAGCCCCTTGTTGAAGGCTGCAGTCCGGCAGAGAGGTGGCAAGGGGTCAGAGCTGGATCGTGAGTGCGGGAGGGGGCAGTATTGATTCCCCCCTCGTTTGCGCAGCAGGAGCAGGATGAGCTGTGCGCTGGGTGTTCCTCTCGGGAGCTTCACGCCCCGTCACTCCCTGTTATCCCCGGTGTCATCCGAGCCCGCTGCAGCGCTCCGGGCGGGCGCCAGCCTGACCCTTGCCCGGCTGTCCTTGTCGCAGCGCCAGCCTGAGCATGCACTCGCCCGGGAAGAGCTGCTGTCGGTGCTTCCCAGCCTTGTGCTGAGAGCTATTTCCTGCACTGTACAGCTGGAAGATTTTCCCTTCATTTCCTTTGAATCTTGCCTGCATCTGGGTAGTTTTCAAATGGTTATGGATAAGTAGGGTTTCATCAGGGAACAGCGTGTATTTCATTGTTGTCAGTTGTCAGTTCCCATGGCTCTGAGTCTGTAGAGGCGGTGTGCAGTAGTCGTTGCCTTTATCAGTGCTCTATGTTATGTGACGCTTCTAGAGAAGATGCATGTCTTCTAGGGTTGGATGATAGTATGTTGTATATCATGTATCACAACATGACTTTTTAACAGTGATATTGTTTGGGAAAATAAGTATTGTGATAAAGGCTAAAGAGATTAAAATCTTTTCTATATAGCTTTTTTTATAATCTATAACCACATTCTGATCAATACATTTCCCTTTATTTTGGTTAAGACTTGTTGGTAACAAAAGTTAGCAATTACACAAAAGGCCAAAAATTGCAAAGATTGTAAAATACTGTGATATGAATTGTATTGTATTTTGCTTTTTATCAATAAAATATTTCTGAGTTAAAATATCGTATCATGCAAGCAACATACATCCAGTTGCAAAAATGTGAAAGAGGTGAAAGTAAAACATGATCTAAATGACACATTATTTTAATGTATATTTGTAACAGCTTAAAATAATATGATGAACATTTTTAAGTTTATCATCCACCCTTAATGTCTTCATGATAAATATGTAATGTAATTATATAATCATTTTCAGTGTACCTTAATTGTTCTTAATCAAATAATTTGTGCTAAATTGTTCTTTTTACTATAGTTACTATAGATAAATGTGTGTGAATTTATAAAGGTTCGGTAGATATTTAACACATTGTAATAGGATTTACATTGTACAGTATATTCCCCATATAAACCTGTTCCAGACCATTTTCAATTTTCATTTCATCTTCATTGTTTGGATTTCTTAATTTTACGTATTGCTTCATTAGGTCCGATCCCTCTAAATACACGTCTCTATGGAGCAGGCATACCTATTGGAACCAAACTCTCGCCTGCTCTTCCATGCTTCAGGCTGCGGAACGTGCTGCTACAGCCCTGAAATGCAGGTTTTGTGCAGAGGCCTCTGAAGGAATAGTGCAAGGCCATAAAATTAGGAACATCTCCCAGCGACTGAATGGGCCTGAACAAGGCGGACTGCAGCCCAGTCCCGTCCCGTCCCATTCGTCTGGCAGGAGGGCTTTCGGCTCAGGGCAGTGGTCTGTGGGCTTGGTGGACCTTCAGCCAGTTCCTCCAGCTTTCAGCAGGACGGGCACCTGGGGACAGGGCGGTCAGGGAAGCTCTCGTGCAGCTGTGCACTGCCTGCTGCTGGGAGATCCCATTCAGTCGACTGGCTGCTCCAGACATGTTGAGTGATAAAAGCGAGGCGAGTACAAGAATAGCGTGCGGGCTGTTTTAAACCCCATTGTTTCTCCTACGTTGCAGGCAATTGTAACAGTACTGTTCTGCACATCCTAGGCGCACCCCTCTGTGAGGATCAAGGGCACGGAGCACAGCTACAACCCGGTCCTGTGCCAGGATGAGAAGTGCACAGCCCGGGCCAAGGGCTCCCACATGCACTGTCCCTTCTGCAGCATCGCCGAGGCCTACCAGGACCCCGTCATCCTGCGGGCGCACTACCGAGTCAAGCACGTGGACAAAGGCATCGACTTCGCAGGTGCTCCGCCCCTGTTCCGGCAGGGCCTCGGCGGGGGGCCCGTTGGCGCTGCGTCGTGCCGTGTGTGCGAGTGCGTGTGCTCTGCCGTCACAGAGCGTGCAAGGAAACGGCAGACTCCCTTTGCGCAGCAAATTGATTGCCTTGAGTTTTTACAAGCCTGAGCCTCTCCTGTAAACCGACACAAGGTGCTGGGTATTAGAAGATTTTTAAAGTATCTCAGCCTGTGAAGCTGTGAGGATATTGCTTTTCTGCTCAGCCAGTGTAACCTCGAGATCTTGCCTGCTTGGTATTCTCGTGGGTGGTTGAGGTGTCGTTTTCATCCCTGTGTCGTGTCCTCTGTTGATCAGGTCTCGTACTCGTACGTCCTGATGGGAGGGAATTACTGAAAACTGATGGATATATTGTGTTTCATTTTTTAGACCAGTGAAAAGCTGGTGGGAATAATGTTTATGTAGTTGTTATTGGTTTGTATCACAATTAATAATCATGGTTCAGAAGGATGTTTAGTAGCAAATGACAAATGTTTCTACCGCTACTCTCGATCCCCACTTTCTGTTCTATTTTACTTGATGGGGGCGGCATGGTGGTGCAGTGCTCAGCATTGCCGTCTCACAGCACTGGGGCCCTGGTCACAGTTCCAGGGGTGCTGTCTGTGTGGAGTCCGCATGTTCTCCCTGTGTTTGTGTGAGATTTCTCCAGGTGCTCCTGTTTCCTCCCACAGTCCAAAGACCTGCTGGTAGGGTAATTAGCTTCTGTGTAAATTGGTCCTGGTCAGAGTATGTTTGTGTCTGTGTGTGTCCTGCGATGGACTGGCGTCCCATCCATGGTGTACCCTGCCTTGTGCTCGTTGCTTGCCAGTATAGGCTGCAGCTCCCCTGTGACCCTGTAATTAAAAGCAGATGGATGGATATTTAGGTAAATTTAGGAGCACAACACAAGTGGACAGTGGCCATTAGTGGTTAGACAATCTAAGTCTCAGTTTAAATGTGTGAAAATGTAGAATTCAAGGGCCATGTGTAGCTAAAAGTAGATGTTTCTGCACAGATGTTATTTCACTTTTTGGCTTGATTTTAAGCAGGCCATAAAACTCTTGACAATTGTGAGATGAGATTGTGTATCAGTGAAATTAGGCTTATTGTTTATTTTATTGATTTGCAAAGGAAAAAAAGTTGTAACTTGAAATGTTATAGTTAATAAAATTAAAAACTAGTAAGTACTTATGTAAATATTTTTGTGATAAAAAATGGCAAACAACTTCAAGATGAGATAATATGACAGTTCTTTAGTTTAGATCAAAGTTTTGTACTGTACAAAGTTAGAATTAACCTAACCAATGCAGATAGTGCATTTTAAAACACTAATTCTTAACTGCTAAATACCAAATAAAGATAGTTCAAGATGGGCCAAATGTCTTTCTCCTGTTCGTAACATTTTTTATGTTCTTAATAACCTCAAAAGTGCACTCGCCTGCACTCACACTAAGGAACTTATACTTGTTGATTTTGACACCTTCAGTAAATGTTGGTTGAACTGTTATATTTAGAAGGATTTTTTTTATCTTTTGAAGGAAAGTTAAAATGTTGTATTTCCAGCGGTCTGTCTAGTTTTGATAAAGAAAATGCACTGTCCGTAACTATTTTCTACTGCAGTGCCAGCCTAATTGTGTGATATTGAAAAGGTGAAAGAGTTTCTCCTTCGACTGCTTGGTTTGTTGTTTAGTGGACTCAAATTTGCCATCTGATTTTTGGAACACCTTTATTTTTGCGTAGTCTGGGTGACTGTAATCGTAAAAAATGCAGGTGTTGTCACGTTGAGGGGATGCATGTAGCTGTGTAAAATTCCTCTTCTTCCCTAGTGTGAGAGATTAGAATTGCATTTTCCAGTAGAAAGTCAGAACGTTGTACTAGTTCATGAAACCTTGTAGAAAATATATTTAGTCATATAATAAGGAAGCCTATCTGATTGGATTAGTGAAAGTCATTTTTATTCAAAGTGTGAAATTGCATAGGGACCATTCTGCTGCAAACTTAAAGTCAGCAGGGTCGTGTTTTTCAAAGCGATGCACTCATGCAAACCCAGAGGAAGTGATTAAGGGCCTGTGTTTGCATCTATGCAAACCGTCAGTCCTGAGGGTATCATTTTCCTGCCGAGGAAAGAGAATTTCGTGCTGTGTGGCTGAACTGTGAAATTTGCATAAATGAAATTTTGAAACCCACTTAACCATTCAGCTTGCATTGGTAAATACCTGGGACCAAACACATTGAAACATTTTGATAACATTGTGAAACAATCATGTTAACATTGCGAAACAATCTGCTGATTTGGCAGAAAGTGACCTTACTTGGTTGGTTTTGTACAGTTGGCCCGAGTCTCCTTTGCCAGTTGACCTCTGCAGAAATGAGCAAGCCCAGGTATTGATCAGCTGTGATCGCAGAGCTTCAGACACTGCAGCTCACCGGAGGAAGGAGACCGCAGAGGCAGTTAGAAAGGCACGAGATGGGGCTTGAACCACTTATATAACTGCCAGTTTTCCTCTTATGTCACCTCTTCCTTGTTGCGTCTTCTTGCTTTTTATGTTCTTCATGGTTCTCTACTCTTTCTAGCTTGAGTGCTTTTTTTTTTGCCTTGCCAGCTTGAAAATAGCATAAAAGTAGCTTCTGTTAAGTCTCCTCTAAGGTATTTGAGAGAAAAGCAAACTTTTCTTTGGTGCCCTTTGATAAAGCTCAGTCAGAGCCTGTCCAGCTATGAGCAGAGGTGCCTGCTGGGGGAGTTGTGTTGAAAGGAAATGGAATTCAAAGATGAATCATTGCTTACAGAAAAGAAGATGGCATAAAGTGCCTTTCTAGAAATCTGTCACCCTTGGATCAACACTTGGTAGAAAGCCACTTTTACAGCTCTATACTATATTTCGTCTCTCTGTTTTCATTGTCCGATCTACCAGATATATTAGTCCTGTTTGTTGTCATCTACAGTCCATTCTTAATTTTTATACACTTGTGTGTCTTTCTGGCCACGTTGGTCCAGCATGGTCTGGCTCCAATAACCAGGCAATACGGACAGCTGGGCCTTGTCAGTCTGCAGCCGAGCTGTGTCGTAATCTGCCTCTGCTCTCTGCTCTGGTCCTCAGGCTTGAAGGTGCTGCGCTGCTGCAATCACTGTGAGATCGTGGGGACCATCAAAGGGGAGAAGAAGTTCAAAGGGGCCCACTGGCACTGCTACCGCTGCCGAAACGGCTTCAACCGCCGCGACGAGGCCGTCAAGCATTACAAGACCCACTTCCGCAACCCGCACACCACCTTCCAGATTCAGATCACCCAGGTACCGGGGGGCCGAACTGTTAACAGGAGCTCCGCTATAGTACCGGCAGAGCCCGAGGAGTGTTTGCGCCGAGCACCGTTTGAGTCCCGTGGGTCTCAAACAAGGGTTCGAACCTGGCCACAGCATGAGCCTCATGACCTAGATTCATGGCGGGTGCTAGTTGGCCAGGGGTCAGTTGCTCTTGGGAGAATCGCAGGTGCTGCTGTTACACCAGATGTCTGCGGGTTTGCGGTGACGTCACCTGATGCTCCTTCATTTGGCACTTCTGCACCAGAGAGGCACTACGGGGCTTCCAGCATGTCTAGAGCTCATCAGATCGAAGCAGGGCTGCTGGTCCTCATTCTCTCTGTGTGTTGTAAGGGCTCTTGCCAAGTCTCAAACTGTAACAGATTTGATGAGAATGTAATGAAAAAAATCAATTTCATAATTACCTAATTTTATTGCTGGAGGCAGCCAGGAGTGTGTAAACTATGAGTTGTGTTTGTCTTTCTTGAGATCCATCTGCCTGGCTCAGAGTTATAAAGGCAAAGCTCAGCACTTTCCTGACAGACAGCTGTCCTCCCCTGCTACAATATGGGACTGGGTATCGATACCACTGGGTTTGTGGGCATAAATAGTGTCTTTGTTAGATTTGCTTTGAGCAAAAAAAAAACTTTTTTTTTTAAATGATCACATTTTATGTGCTTACGATAGTGTTTTATTGGCTATTTTGGCAAGTTAAGGACTGCTCAATTGATGCCTTATCTATTTCAGAAAAAAAGTCTTGATTCACCACTTGAGTCAGCATTTGATGTAGCATTTTAACACAGAGGAACTTTACGTGTCTGTCGTATTTAATTTTGTGTGGGAGGAAGGAATTTCAGACACTTTCGGTTTAGGCTGTGGGATTATGGTATTCATCTGACAATCAGTGTCTAACTTACATGGTTAATGTGGTGTCCATTAATGGTGAACTTTAATGTTCCTGGTGAGTGACTTTTAAGCAGTATTGTAACTTTACCCCAAAGTGTAACAAAATAAATAATGCACTGAGTCCTGAGTGCTTGACAATATTCTTGATGCACACCGACAGTGAGATGATCCTAGGAGTGTTGCAAACGTGTTTCCAGTTTTGGTGTTTAGCCTTTGATTGCAGACGTGACCTTGATGAGGCCGTCGGGGTTCCAGGACCCAGCTGGCCCTGTGGCTGTGGGTGGCAGCTGACAGGGGCCCCTGGGCTCTTGTGGTCTGTCTGTTCCCAGGAGGTTAACAGCCGGCAGTATTATGAGCAGAGTGCGGAGGCACATCCCAAGGCCTACAGCGGACTGCCCGTCACGGCTGGCTCGAATGGAGACTACAGCACCATCGGCTCCATTTTGGCACAGACCGTTATTGCCACAGCCGCAGGCACGGAGACTCTCCTCACCGAGGTGCCCAAGGTACGCCAGGGGCCTGCTGTGGCGCCAGGGTGGAGGGGGAGTTCAGGAACTGGGTGTCATAAAGATCAAAGCGATCAAAAATGTCCCGGCCTGCTCACTGGCCAGATGCACCTCATTAACACGTGAACGATGGTGCACATGAGGTTAATACTTTAGCGCAGTACAGAACCAATTATCATCCTCCTGAAAGGTTACATCCACTACATGATATACAGTATGCACAGGTAGTACATCAATGTACCGTTCATGCAGTGCAAAACTCAAGCATCGCATGCATGCTGTAATTGATCTAGCCTAGATTAAAGATGTTTCCAAAAGATTAAAGGGAAATATGTCCTTGTTGAAAAATTGTTTTTTTTCTTTCTGTTTAAATAAGAGAACACGTGTGTGCAATGATGCAAATTTGATAGCCTTGTTTGCACACTTACATGAATTGTGGCCTAGCAGCAGTCTGCAGCTAGAGGTCTTTAACTTCCTTCTGCTTTGAGTTTCTGATTTCTGAGACTCACGCAGGCGCAGTTTGTGCAGTGTGAGATGTTATACATTATATATACATATAATACATCTAAGCTGTGCTCCTCAGCATCAATGGGTGTGGGTCTCCTGACTGAATGAACCGACGTGGCCGTCTGTGGTCTCTGCCTCTTTAAAGGACAGCAGTGTGAGCAATGGCATTGCAGTGGGAGCGGAGGAGACAGTGGGGCCCTCCCCACAGGCCACGGGCAGACAGACTCTGGTCCTCATGGACCCCGACGGAGAGACTGGCAACCTGGTCTATGAAGAAACGGCCAGCGTGGTCACAGAGCAGGTACCACCTCCGGGGCACTACTGTCCGTATGCAACAGAATTTCTCCTCGCTGGTGAGGTTTGCAGCTACAGCTTTTTTAAAATTTAGATTTGCCGATTATTTTTGTTATACCCACTCGATTCTGTGTTGTCAGTTGCGTGTTTCTTGCAGCGGAGAGGCCTGTGTTTGCACAGGCGTAGGCAGACTCCCCAACCTGCCCGCCTTCAAGCGTTTGTCATGTAGCCCATTGCAAGCTGTGTGGCCCCACACGTCCCTCCCCCAGAGCCCCGCATGCTTGCCAGGTGACTGGGAGGCTGCAGGGGTCACCAGGGCTGAGGGAGCCCTACGTGGGTAATCCCAGTCACAGTCGGCTAGTGACGGGACCCGGGCTCGAACCCTGTGCTCAGACGAGCCCTTTGCCGGCTCAGCCGTTCTGCGGGCCTGGTTTCCTTTTAGCTCAGCTGGAGAGAAAATTGTTTTCAACTCCGAACGGTCTGCCTTTGGGGCTGATGGGACGCACAGCAAAGCTGACCATGGATTTGTGAACTGTGGAAGTTTGATTGTGAAAAAATGCCTAGAGAGATATGTTTGAGTCTGTGCCATGCCAGTAGCAGACAGTGAGCTGGGCTGTTGGCTGTGCTGCCAGGCAGGGCTAGGATTAATTGCACGGGACCCTCTTGGCAAAACTACAGCTCCTGCTACTTTCAGAGGCCTGCAGGCTTGAGGGACAGACAGGCTGCTCCTCCAGCCTGGGCTGTGTGTCGTTGTGTTGAGCGTGCACCATGGCTCTGCAGGTGGGGGTGCTGGAGCGCGCACACATCTCTACTGAGTCGGCAAGGGAGTGGCTGCCAGGGAGCTCAGACTGGGAACTGAGCCAGTGCATCATAAAAATGAATTAAAAATAAATAATCCACAATTTAAAATGTCTCTGCACCACAAGCTTGATTTGTTTTGAAGGAGACACGTTTCAGTCATATTAATTTGTAACCTGGGTGGCACGGTGGTGAGTACTGCTGCCTCGCAGCGCTGGAGCCCTGTGTGTTCTCCCTGTGTTCACTTCAATTTCCTCGAAGCGCTCCAGCTTCCTCCCACACCTCAGAGACAAGCCGGTAGACACTGGCTTCTGGGAAAACTGGCCCTAGTGTGTTTGTATGTGTGTGCCCTGTGATGGACTGGCATCCCTGCCTTGCACCCGCTGCTTGCTGGGATAGGCTCCAGCTCCCCTGTGACCCTGTATCGAGTAAAGTGGTTAGAAAATGGATGGATGAATAATTTAGAACCTAAAAAGACAAAGGCAAATTGTGGTGCATAACATGAAACCAGAAATAAAAAAACATTATCTTGTAGTTGATTTAAACATTTTTGCAGTGCTTTTTAGAGCTTCCAGTACTGTAGAGACACTCAGGTGTTTAAAAGTTGGAACAAATCAAGACTAAGTGTCAGAAATCCACCACATTTATCTGAGCACCACATTCGTAGCAACAGTTTACCATATTGCTGTTAAATTTGATTGGAAGAGCACAGTTTAGTCTAGGCTCAAAGCAGGTCGCACTCGATTTCTTGCGCCCCTGGAGTCTCGAAAGCGGCTTCCCAGGGCTGCTGGGATATATTTAACCCCAGTGGTTGTTTGAACGGGAGAGGGAGGTGATACCAGTCACCTTGGGCTAACACGGCTCTTGCAGCAGGAGGTGAGTCAGCAGCATTTTAATTACTGGATTGCACTTCCTGTCTCGGAGAAGGATGGGGGGGTGGCTGCCTGCAGCAGAAGGAAGAGACACTGCAATGTGGCTTACAGAAGAAATTGCTGCATGGCACCTCCCCTCGAGCAGAGTTCGAGTGGCTCCTTGCGGTGCCCCCTGCGCTTTCACTGCATGTCGCGCTAATGGCTTCGGCGCAGGGACAGCCAGACAGCCGGGGCACCAGGGAGTCCGAGAGATCTCGTGTTCTAAATGTTTGACTGATCCTACAGACCAACGGAAACGGAGTGCAAATCATTTCAGGTCTCATGCCTGTGTTCTTTCGCAGCACAGACAAGTGGTGCTTTTTCACTTCAGTTCAGTTTTTTTTTTACATCTAGTCTTTTTCACAATGTCTAAGTATTTCACATTTACTTCTTGCATCAGTGTCTACGTACACTTTTCTGTATGATTTCAGAACGTTCCAGCACGCTGCAATCATGCAGTATTGTGTTACTAGTAATATTTGCTGGCAAATAAAGGTTCATTTGTTTTTCCACTATTGCTTGTACATGGAATGGTGAAACTCCACTTGTCTTCTCAGATTGCTCCCTCCCAGGCATTCTCCCTTCTCTTCGGGAAAGAAAGCTCTTCGTTTCACACTCGCTCCGTTATATTTCAAGCAAGTAAACTGTAATAAGAAAAACTGAGACTCGTCTCTAAAGTGCGGAGCTGGGAATTTAAACTTTAAGAACATGAAATGTCTTCTGTTCCTTCCAGTCTAGTGTTTTACCTCTTGCTTACAATTGCTTTCCTCATTGCTCGGACAGCCATTCTCTCTAGCATTTCTAAAATATGTATAACAGTAGGGGCTTGTGGTTTCCTGTGGATCTAAGGGCAGTTTTCAGCTGCAGTTTTCCAGCTTCCTACTATTATATGTGTAATAGAGATTTGAATGCTGCATAAGAACAAACTTATATTTGTTTTTATTTGTTTATTGCAGAAGCATTGATTTCCATTATAAAAGCTCCTCTTCCACCCTTCATCGTTATTTTTATGGTGATTGGCTTTGGTCCTTTATCTTCTCTCCTTCTGTTGGACCCGGGTTCGGGCTTTAGGGCGGGGAGAGCCTGGACCAGGGCCTGCTGCTGGAGAAACAGCTCCTGGAGCTCCACCAGCAGAACCAGGCGCTGAGGCAGGAGAAGGACGAGATGGAGAAGAAGCTGCGGACAGAGATCCAGCAGCTGAAAGATCACGTAAGCGAAGGGGAGGAGGGACAGGAGGGGGAGCAGCTGTGCTGGGCTGACTGAAGGGGAGAGGAGAGGAGGCTCTCCTGTTCTCCTGCAGGCTGGAGGAGGCGCCGCGAGATTAGAGGTGAAGGATGTTTACTGAAGAAGAGCGCTTCAGGGGCTCAGGGGAGTGGGAGTGAATGGATTAAAATGGGTTTTCTTGTCAGAGTAGATTAAAGGGGTTAGAAAGGCTTAAAAAGATTTGTTTCTTAAATTCAGTCCGGTTTTACCTGTATCTGTTTAAATTTTACAGGCAGTGCATGATTGAATGGTTTATTCTTTTTTTGTGATTTTCTTTCTCACATCTGGACTTTATAAGATTAATGCATAAATAAGATATGTTAAATCTTACTGGCAAGGTCTAAAAACAGTCTGATGATAGTCACTTTTCTAATAGTTTTACAACGGTCGAATTGCAAAGTCAGTACCTGATTCTGTACATGGTGACAATCCGATTAAAAATAAATCATCTTGTGTGTAATATTACCCCTTTTCAACCGTTTTAGATTATGTTTCCTAGTGGAAGTAGCAATTCTTTTTCCTACGGATTAGAAGGTGAAGTTTTATGCCAAGCACAGGCAGCGCAGCTGAAGATTCATCTAAATCAATAAGAATAACCAGGGGAAAGAGGAGAAATGTAGAGCGCTCAGCCAAGCAGGGTTACAGCTGTGGGATGAGAGCAGAATCTCCCACAGTGCTGTAAGTTGGACTGTACTGTATCACATGAGGGTTGTCCACATGTCCTCCTTGACCCTCTCCTGCCATTTCTCATCTCCTCACCCCTGCAGATGACTGGTCTGGTTCAGGCCAACATCAAGATGT
Organism: Atractosteus spatula; assembly: GCF_055471065.1. NCBI lineage: Eukaryota > Metazoa > Chordata > Actinopteri > Semionotiformes > Lepisosteidae > Atractosteus > Atractosteus spatula. Next base: position 18,768,696 of record NC_142722.1, on the reverse strand, counting down.
TTGAAGAGCTGCAGCTGTACCGGGCCAAGGAGGACACAGAACAGAAGATCAGTAAACTAGTGAGTCCAGTGCCTGATTGTGAACGAGAGGTGGAGATTGCACTCCAGGGTGAAAATCTCCACAGTGACGTCTGGGCCTGTGAAATCTCTAGAGCACATGCTGCTGAGTGTTGGTTCGTATGTACTAGTGTATGCATGCAAAGATTGTAGATGTTTTCTCTGCATTCATTCACTCGTGCATACTAGTGCACAATGTGTGTGGACCTATGGTACATGCAGAAAACTGTACGTTTAGATGTATATATCAAGGATATGAATTGTTCCCCCACTTTTCTTACCTGCGGCCCAGAATCTTTGGTGCAGAATAAATGTTTTCAGTGCCATTGTGAACATGAATTCTGTAGCCTTGGTGACGGCCTACTGCATATGTCTTTTCACATGCCAATATTGGGCATAAAAAATATATATGTTTGAGGCTTTCTGGTGAATGAGCACCAGTAATTTGCTTCCTGTTCCAGGAATCACCTGATGTAGTTGTTGGGGCCAAAACACATTTAATTGTACATGTATGTGCAGATGCTCTGAATTAATGTTGTCCGAGTTCACTTCTAATGTTTCATAGTGTTTGCAGCTACAGCACATTATAGATGAACACAGCGGTCACCTTGAAGGTACTGTATAGTTTACTATTATACAGTAAGTGGAAGAAACTTGCTTACATGCGTTTTTTGACTGTCCTGTATTGGAACTGGATATAGACATCGTTGGAAAACCACGGTGTGCTTTTCTGCTTTCTAACACAGTATTTGTTTTGTGAGGGGTTTACTCAGTTGGATCATAGCAGGTTTTGGAGATCAGACTTTTTTCATGTATCATAAATAATTCAGATTTGTGTCCCAAACTAACATATCATATGACTGAATAAGAAAATTGAAATTGTAATAATGCTACATTGATGAAAAGAAGGAAGACTATGCTAAATTAAGAAATTTTATTTTTTACAGTCACATTTTACATAATAAAAGAAGAATTTAAACACAAATGTTAAACTGTTTAAACCAATTCATCTTCATTTAATGCATGGGGGTTTGGAATTGTTTGATCCACAATATCACTTATACTACAGTTAGGGTTCCACATTTTGGGTATTTTTAACTGACATAACTCTTTAAAATACAATTAGCAGTCATTGCCTCTTCTGTCCCAATCAATACTCCCATTGAAATCATTGATTAGTGTCACCTGTTGATTATGGTGATGAAAACACTCAGCAGCTGTGACATGCAGGCTGGCGATGGCTGTGTGTGGGGTGTGTGTGTGTGGGGGGGGGGGGTGTGTGAGAGGCAGGCTGGCGATGGCTGTGTGTGTGGGGGGTGTGTGTGGGTGTGGGGGGGTGTGAGAGGCAGGCTGGCGATGGCTGTGTGTTTGTGTGTGTGTGGTGGGGGTGTGAGAGGCAGGCTGCTAATGGCTGTGTGTGTGCAGGTGGAGACGCTGGAAGCTCAGCACCGTGAGCTGCTGCAGACCCAGCTGGCTGCGCTGCGGAAGGAAGTCCTGCGGGGGGCGTCGGCCCTGCCTGCCAGCGGCGACGGGGGCACTCTGCAGCTCAGCCTGCCCCAGGACGGCGAAGCCGAGGGCGAGGGGGTCATCTCCTTCCTGGGCTCGCCGCAGGGCAGCGGGCAGGAGGGCGAGGAGGGGGCGCTGGCCGGGTTGGAGATCGTGGAGGTCCAACTGGAGCCGGAGCCGCACCTGGCCAAGATGGACAGCCCCCCCCCCACCGTGGCCTCCCTCTACCCTGTGGATGTGTTACAGGACCAACAGGGGGCGCTCTCACCGGGGAAACGGTCCCCCGAGGAGCAGCCGGAGGACTCGGGTGAAACCAAACGGCAGCGGACCACCTGAGGTGGACGGGCCCGCCGCATTCCTCTAGTTCCCACAGACCTGCCGCTGCAGGCCTGGTGCCCCCTGGCTGTGCCAGGGCGGAGCACGCTGGCGCCTCAGGCAGGGGAGACTGAACTGTTGAAGCAGGATCGAACTGCACCTGTGAATCCCCACCTCTGGCTGTTCCCACGTCTTGAAAGCAGCAGCTGCTTCACTGCAAAACAGGCGATGGGAGCAGCGTTGCTTACAACATTCCCACAACTGGGCTTCGACCTGGACTGTCAGAAGGGGTGGTTCACAGAGGATTAAAGATCATATCTGAAGCAGAACTGTGGTTATTTATTTTATTGTACTGTATTTTATTTTTAATATTTTTAAATAGAAGGCATTGTGGAGATGATCTTTCATACCTTGTGCTAAACTCTTCCTCATCACTGACCCATTAATAAATATAATCAGTAAAGAAGGATAAACTGCCACTGATCCAGGTTAGTGTTTTAGAAGATGCACTATTTTAAATGTGTAGCAGTTTAAAAAATCTTTGAATATTGAATATGTATGGCAGAAGAGAGACTCAAGGAATGTTCCTTGCTGCCAGCTTTTCAGTGCCACAAGCTCACTGTGATTACTGTACATTCAGGCTATTCACCGAGAGTAACGTGCTTTGTAACATGCTGTGGGCCGATACCCACTGCCGTCTAGGATGGGATAAAATGAGGAGATTCTGCATTTAACGAGAAATGGGAGTCTAGCTGTTCAAAGACTGCTGAGGAAGAAGGCCTCAGTCTGCTGTGCCAGCAAGCTGCTTTGATTGTACACTGGCCTGGGGTTTGTCCCTCTCATGGGAGTGTCATGATCTGGTGTCGAGTTGAGCCAAAGGATAAAATGATCAATTCATTCTGCATCCTTGAACCAGATATTCTTATCATCTTACCCATGTTCAGTATGACAGTGTAGTTCTTTTTAAAATGTACTGTATTCCTGTTGATCAAAATACCTACAGTACTGTTTCCAACAGAGGATGAACGTTTCTGTAAAATGTTTTCAAATGTGTGAAATTGATGGGTGGAGTTGCAGCCTTATCAAACTTTCCTGTGAGGACACTGCCTTCTGAATTACTTCCATAGTCTTATTATTAAAAAGGAAACTGTATGTCTTAGCCTTAATCTGAAGATGATTTTTGCTCTTGGGTGTTGCAGGGCAGCCTCAGCGATGGCAGAGACTGGGAGTGACGGGGGGGCCTATGATGTTGGACACATAAGAACGTTGTGTAATATATCACACGTGTGTGCTGCTAATTTACTTCCTCGTGTTCTTTCATTGCTCACTCAGCAGGATTGTTGCCTCTATAGTACTAGTCAGCAATGACAATAACGTTCTAAAAAGAAACAACTGGAGTATCTCAACACAGCTCCCGCTGGAACAAAGTAGGAGCTGGATTTTAGTGCCTCGCTGTTGCCAGCTCTCTTACTTTCTCGTGTCGCACAAAAGCTCGTCCCGGCCGCGGGAGGCAGACGTGCTGGGAGTGGGTGCTGTCACAGGAGCACTGAACAAAGCCGTTCTGTTATTGTCGGTAAGAATTGTAACAGCCACTGCAGTGAAAGACTGATGAGGGTGGGTGTTTACCTTGGAAATGTAATAGACATTCATGAATAAGCCTTAAGAAGTTTCTGTCTTCGTTTGTGAATAACAATAAAGCACCGAGACGAAGATGTTACAGTGTAGTAGCTACTTGCAGGTTGTTGGAAGAACACTTGATTTTGGGCACGGCCCTGGTGTGGCTTTGAAATGTCTCTGTAGCTGTTCGTGATAGAAGACATTTCTGAAATCATGACTTCCATGACCTTCTGCCAGTTTAATGCAAAGTTCTCAAGCTTAGCATTTTTACTAAATTTATTAAATCAAATGTAACATTAATTGTACTGCAACTTACGAAACCACTCCTGCCATTACTGGAATTGCAAGTTCTTTATCTGTTAGTCTGATTAAAAGTAATTTTGAATTAGTGGTGGTCATTCGTAAAGAGAGGATAAAGATTAATAAAAATTAATCTCCTGTGATCTGTGTGTGGTAGAAATATGCTTGGATAAGAAAATGATCATAATTCACCTTTGGGGGGAAAAATAGTATTCCATATAATGGCCATATTAAAACACCGGAAAAAAATACAGCAGCCTAAATTTGTATAAAAATATTAAAAAATGTATATTTTTAAATTGTTGTGCCGTCCATTTACACAGTAGGTCACAAAATATGATACGTTAGGTGTCTCCTCGTTCTTTTGACTACTTCTTTTTAAATGACTTTGATATACTTTGAAATCTCCCAGTTAGATTGCAGCAATAAAAATGCGCTATTTGGCAAATATATGAGTCAGAAATTGAATTTAGCCATTGACAGCTAGTATTGATGAGGACGTTCAGGCTGAGGGCATTACTCTTCTTCAGGGAACGATTTTTTACTTGCCAATATATACCCAGAGGTAAAAAAAAAAGCTCTGTGTTGAAATACCCTACTCTCCTACGTGTACATCTCGATTCTTACCCTGTAGATCACAAAGCACTGAGACTTGAGAAATGTCAGCCTCAATGAAAAGCTTTTAGATGTTTGTATAATCGTTCTGGCAATAGGTTGTTTTGTCCAGTCATGCCTGACATATTGAACACTACGTTGATCTGTGATAAAAGTCAGAGAGCATTTTGATTTAATTCTTTAGCTGAGTGCGTTTCTTAACTAGAAACGGAACAATGTCTCTCCAGAGGCACGGCTCGGTGATAAATGCAAGTTGACATCACCATGATAGTGATAAACGCGTTACACTAAATTTCTCCATTTAATTTCAACGACGTGCCTGCTGCTCTTGAAATATAATCACAGTTAGACATAAGGAACGATTATATCCTGTTTTTGTGAGAAATGGAAGTTATATTTGGGGCGAAGTTTATGATAGCTGGCTTTAAAACAGAGAGCAACACCCGGTGATCTTTTTTTTTGTTGGCAGGTGGACTAAAATTCGTTTAGTGGAATTTGGCTCCCTCTACTGGACGGATTGGACGTCCAGATTTGGTTTATCGTCCAAAATCAAATGTCCAGATGTTATAATAATACTAGCTTACACTTACATAGCGCTTTTCTGGACACTCCGCTCAAAGCGCTTTACAGGTGAATGGGGATCCCCTCCACCCCCAGCAATGTGCAGCCCCACCTGGATGAGTTATAGTTGTACATTTTTATTTCAAGGTATATAGGTACAGTATGTGTGCGGGTATTTGAAGTTGTAGACTACAACCAAATTCGATCTTGAAATCTATGCAAATGCGACTGATTTATTATGGTAGGATATGCCTCGGAATTATCCATGTTCAAATAATTCTTGTTCTTTCCTAATCCATTAAAGTCCTTTATCATTAATTAGGCTGAATCTTGTATCCAAAAAGCGACATTCATCAATATACATTTGTAGAGCTAGGTATATAGTTTACTCTAGGGTACAACAGGAGTATTTTGGGATTTGGCCCGACAGACTTTCTACAGGTCTAGCGAGTCATTATCTGCTGTTCATCAGAAATTAGTCCAAATTGTGACAGATAAACGATCGATGTAATTTTTATAAATCCGTCTGTGTGACGATAAACAGTGGAGTCAAAAATGGACAACATTACCAACCACGAGTGGTAACATTGGAGTTATTTTAGTTCGACGAAACAACAACAAATTACTAGAAGCAGATTTAGCATAATTCAAACAGAAAAATGCATTATTTTATTCGTTTATTTTTGGGAAAAGCGGAAAGCGAACTGGAAAATAATCACACAATGACATGTAACTTCAAACATTCTTGATGTTGTCATTCAACATGCCTTTTGTTAAAAAGGTTATCATCTTATATTATTTAAAATATGTGCATTAATGATTTAAAGTAATTTTAAACTGGACTATTCCGTCCAGCAGTGGTTCACAAGGCACACTCTCTGCATGAGGAACTGCGGTGCGCGATCGTGTTTCCACTCGGCTCGGAGTGTAGAGGAGCACAGATAGTTTCCACCCGACACACTTTCTGGGTGGGACCTGCGTCGTTACGGAATTGACAGCTGTGTTATCTTTAAGGTAAGAAAAATATACTCTATTAAAAATGCCAGCGGTGCTATATTTCAGCACGTTGGCTGAGTTAGTAAAGGTGATGCAGTGCGTTAGCCTTAGAGAGTTTGTTTTCCTTTTTGTAGACCGAGCGATTTTCTTGGATTTGCATTGATGAAGCAATTGTACTCGAGCCCTGTTTTCAATTCACACGGAGTTATTCAGAAAAACTCTCATTGATTCGGAATTGGTGAGCGGACAGAGACGAATATCTGACTGATTCTAAAAACAGGTGATGCGGAAAACGTCCCTGATTGGTGTGTGATCCGCTTTGACCACCAGTAATAAACAGGATTTTGTGCTGATCTCTGCGATCTGCCGTTCATGTTTGTGATACAGCCTAACACGAACGTCCGTAGAGCAAGTTAGAAAACATTATTAGACATTATTCGTTAGGGCTTTTGCAATAGCAAAGCACTGCGAATATGGGGTTAGAGAGGCATGATAAGCAAAGATTCAAGACACAAGTCTTGTCTATAAGATATGATTTTTAATTAAACGAAACAAAAATACCTATGCGTTTTTGTATGGAAAGCTAACAAAGTACGGCATTTTCAGTGGCCTTTAGTGATACGTTTTGATTTCTCTAGGCAGGGGTGTAAATATGGTCAGATTTTAGCTAATACTTTGTGCAGGTGTCGATGTTTCTGCTCATACTCGTTAGTCTCAATTGACAACGTGCTGTGCAGAAACCAGCAGCGACGGGGTCTCTCTGCCCTGCCAGGGGATGGCGCTCTCTCAGCAGGCAGCCGCTCTGGCGCCCAGCCTGGAGCCGCCCGCCCTGGTGGCCACAGTGAGTGGGAACGTCCAGAAGTTCGCCATGAAGAAAAAGAAGGTCCTCAGTGCGGAGGAGACGGACCTGTTCGAGCTCGCGCAGGCGGCCGGGATCACTGTGGACCAGGAGGTCTTCAAGTAAGGCCCAGCAGAGCACACGCACTGGGTTCTGTACTGCTTGCTTCCCATCTGTCTGCTTGCTTCCCCTGCTGGCCTTTCCAACAGTTCATTTGTCATGTGCACAAGTGCACTGAAATGCTTATTTGCATGTGCGCTCCAATACAGAGTGCATCAGTGTGAGCCGGCGGTAGGGTGGAGTTCAGTGATCTGATAGCTTGTGGGACGAAACTGTCTCTGCCTCTAGAATTCATCCAGCTGTCTTTCAACCACTTCTTCCAGTTTAGGGTCATGAGGGAGCCAGAGTCTGTCCCAGCAGCACACACACAGACACACACACACATTCACACCAGTGCCAATTTCCCCAGAAGGCAATGAACCTGCCAGTATGTTTTTGGACTATGGGAGGAAACTGGAGGAAACCCAAACACAGGGAGAACATACAAACCACACAGACAGCACCCTGGGTCTGGATTGCTGTCCGATCCAGCGACACTAATCACTGCACCACCGAGCTGCCCTACTGAAACTCACTCGCATACAAAACTGAATTAGAAACGCAGTGGGGAGGGTATAATGGATTTCTACATAAAATGGATTTGCAAAGATACAGATTTTTGATCCTTTCTTAATGTGGGTTCTGAGAGCCATATAAAGGCCTCCACGCTGTTGGAAAGCATGTGGTTTATTCCAGAGGTTATGTGTTGAGTCACTACATTAGCTAACCGGAACTAGAGTTTCCCAAGGGGTGTTGTACACATTTGCAAACAATTCCAGGGTTCAAGTCTATCTGAAATACCCTCACCTTGTCACAAACGATGTCAGCGCTTAGCTGGAGCTACAGCTGAGCTGATGGCTGATCTGTGTGTTTCATAACCTTATAGTGTGAACAGAAGTGAACAGCATGCCCAAGAATGTGTATATATTCACTCAATTTCTTTTGTGCTGATTCATAATGCAGTGACTTTTGTGGAAGAACAATTGTTGATCCCCAGATTTTGGGGATACAGAAAGGAACAATTTAAACAATTTTTTAAAACGGCAGAAACCTGGAGTATGGCGTTAAACAATCTGCGACAGTGTTAATGTCTCTGTAAACGTTCATGTGGTCTGTCCTCAGGATCATTGTGGACCTGCTGAAGATGAATGTTGCTCCTCTGGCCGTCTTCCAGATGCTGAAGGCCATGTGTGCTGGACAGAGGATCGCTGACACCTCGGCTGGGGAGAGCTCGTCTGGGCCCCAGCACGTCGCGGCCCCTGAGCCCAGAGGTTAGACAGTGGGGGCCAGACAGGTCATGGTCAGGCTTAGGGGCTCCATGCCTTCCTCTGTGAAAGTTTACATTAGTACCTGTTATTGGAGTGTTGCACTTTTATTATGGTGTTCATCTGGTTGCACACAAACTTACCTTTCCTGTAGCCTTGCCATGCTGTTGGTGTGTTTTATTATACTATGTTAAGAACGTGCCATAATGTACTGTAGCAGATGTTCATAAGTGTGTGTAGCGTTCAGTTAGGGTCTAGGGTAATGGACCAAAGTGACATGATAAAAACGTAGAAAAACATTCACAATACCCATGTGAATTAGTGCTGAACACCATAGTAAGTAAGCAATTATCATGCAGCTTTGCTATGGTGATCACTTGCTTTTCATCGCTACAAGCCTGGCTTCTAATCCTATGGAAAAATATCAGAAGACAAATCTTTAAATATATAACGTTATCCCACAGCATCTTGATCCCACCAAGAAAATATCAGTTTCTTCAGCCTGGGCTTAAGCTGGAAGGGCTCGAATTGTACAACATTATTTTGGGTGATATTTAAGATTCAGGCTTTAGGATCTTAGTGGGATTGGGGGGTCTCTGTAATAATGCAGGCCACCTCCTGCCTTTGACATGCTAGGTGGGTATGTGACTTGAACGGCAGTGCAGGCTGGTGATTCTGCCATTGCATTTGCCTTTAGCACTGTGTTCATTTACAGGTGCTGCTGCCTGAGCCGTATCTGCTGTGTTTCTGTGCAAGCAGACCGATGGAGCTCAGACTGCTTGTCCTATACTCGCACATAGCTGCAGCACCCATTGCCTTTGCTAGACAGTCAGAGACTTGCTTTGCTGTACCATCTCTTACAAAGAGCTTTCCTTTCACCTGTGCTGCTCATTATGACACAGATCATTTTCCCAGCGCTTCTCTTGATTAGTACGTACAAGGGCAGAATCACCTTCGTTGTTTGGAAGGACTCCCATCGCTGCTGCAGCATCATAAACTCTGCTCAAAGGGCACAGACGGCTTCTGCTGCCTCTGCTGAGGAAAGTCTTGACTTCAGCTCCGCAGCTTGCAGAGTGATGTTTCTGTCCCGCATTTTGGAAGGGGGCCAAAGAACAAGCACTGTCACTCATACTGCCCCTGGCTGCTTCTGTCTCCCACACCATGCTCGTGCGCTAAAACAAGACGCTATCAAAAGGACCATTCCAGGCTTTGGCTAGAAAGTGACTTTCCCCACTGATGGGGAGCTGAGGTGTGACAGGGATTATGGGGAGGCAGTCTTCTGAGAGTGAGAGACTGTTACAAAGCAGAGCTTATTTTAGTTTTGCTCATTTAGAGTTCTGTTTGTTTTGAATTAACAGCAGGGGAATGATTTACAGGCATAGTGCCTAGCAAGTGTTTTCTCACTGTGGTGGCCACAGTCAAGCAAATGTGCCTTGATCGCTGGACCCAGTTCCTGAAATAGGAACTGTGGTCATTTTTTACTTGAAGAGAGAGACAAAAGTTGTGTTGCCCATGCCAACATAACCCATGAACTCTGCTTGAAACCATTAGTATAGTCTTGTTTTTTAAAATATCTTTACAACCTTTGTTGCTAATGATCAGTGAAGTCATGTTTGTACGGAGATGCATTATTGGGCTCTCTGTGAGGGGGTATTGGGGAAATCCTTGAAAATGTAAACCAGCCACTGTGCAATGACTAAACTGTGGCTTTGTAGGGAATACGTCTTTCAGGTTCAGGTGAGCTCACACCTGAAGAAGGCTCCACGGCCGAAACGTTGTGTTTTCTTTCTTCTCTTTTCAGCATGGAATAAACCTATTACTTGTTCCTATATGTCTTTAAAGTCAAGCTTAAAAGCTGTTTAAAGCTGTTTTGTAAAGCTTAATGATTTTAGATTACCCTTCCAATACAGCAGGGTGTGCTGTGAGATTTGGAGAAGTAAAATCTGAAATTGTCACCCAGATGCAGCCCAAAACATATACATCTATCTGGCTGACTAGCAGTGTCTGCAGAGCCCTCAGCATGGATCACAGGGAAATGTGTTAAGTAGTTTTGCACCTGATAGCGCCTAGACTGGAATGGTCTTTGGTTAGAGCACACCTGTGCTTCTGGTGTATTTCCCTGCTGTTGTAGATAGATGGGTAGCTATCTCTGATCCTCAATAGTGAGTGTTAATGTGTTTTCTGCCATTCTTTTTTTATTTGTTCTGGTGTGTGTGTCTGTGTGTGTGTCTTTTCCTTTTCCTGAAGTGGACGACTCTTTTGTGTCTGGAAAGAGCAGTAAAATCCCTGCACCTCTCTCCCTGTCCTCTGGCCTGCGGCCTGCGAGAGTTAACACTAAGATTGTGGTCTACAGTCCTGCCGACACTTGCTCACCCATCTCTCAAGGTCCCCCCGGTTCCTTCCAGTATACTTGCTGCCTGTTCTCTCCCTTTGCAGGTTGCGTTTATTAGTTTATCTGCTGGGGTTGGTCCGGTCTGCTATCGCACTATGAGCCAGGACACGGGGCATCCCAGGCATGGCTGCTACTCGACTGCCAAGAGGAAATTCCTGTTTGACAGCACTGGGTCAGCCCATGAATACAGCAGATCAGTGCATTTTGTAACAGCCTTCAGTGACTGTTACCAATCGATTTCACTGATGAAAACAGGGGGCATGAAGAGTAGGCCAGAAGGGTTCTGCTGGCTGAGCTTTGCAAATGCTCTTTGGATTTCTTTTCAAATTTTCCATTTCGAGTTGGATGGCCTTGAATAGGAGCAGATTGGAGCTGTGGTTGCCACTCAGAGATGGTCCCTACAGACAGAACAGGAGCCTCTGAACATTTGCTTTCCCAATACATTTGATTACATACAGTACCATAGTGAAGCTCCCAAAGATATTCTAAGGATGCCCAGTACTACAATGTTTAAGTACTGAGCCCTGCAAGATATGCTTCCTACGTTAATGTATTTGAAAGTATGTGCACGAGCAGTGGAAATAGAGCTTGTGAGCTGTACTACATAAAAGTGGGATAAAACACAAACAAATATTGATGTCTTTCCTAAAAGCAAATCCGTAACTCTCTAGTTTTTTGGACAGATGTATGCTAAAACTTTGTGACTAATTATTAACATTCTGTTTTGTGCTGTTTACTACTTTTAAATCCCTTCTTCTACTTTAGTAAGTAATTGCTCTGGTCTGGAGTTCTCCTGCGTCTGAGCTGAGTGGTGATCCCAGTGTCTGGGCCAATAGCACATTGCGCTGCTTATACCTCCGCAGTGTAGGGAATTCTTGACAGCCGTCTGCCCTGGGAAACTGGCTCCTGGTGTGATCAGGCTGGGAGGGATGGGACGCTGGGGAACTCACAGTTCAGAATGTGAACCCTGGTAGGGCACAGGTGTGCAAATAGTGCTGAAAGCATGTTGGCCACCGCAAGAATGGCAGTCTTGCTTACAGCACTTTAGTTGAACCAGTGTGTGTTAAATTCACTCTAAAGGAAACATGCTGAAACCATTTCAAGTAGTGAGTAGTTACTGCAGTGTATCGGAAAGACTTGATCATCACACAGCCTCTACTCAGGTATTTCATTGCTCCTTTAATTCAAATTTAGAATTTCAAAGAATATTCCAACCCTCAGATGATCTGAATGCATCAGTGATAAACTAATAAACTCCTGTCTTTTCCTTCTGAACTGTGTGTAGTGGCTGTTTTGAGGTGTGAGTAGTATAGTCTCATTGTGCCTGTGTCTGTGGTCAGCCCTGTTGTGTACTAGGTTCTGTAAATGGTGATCTCTAGTGATGTGCCCTTATTAACACTTACTAACCATGCTGTACTGCTTGCTTTTAGTGTGCTATCTGTCTGACAAATTATATCCAGCTTACCTCAGGTGTGTACACAGCAAGAATTGTATGAGACCAAAATGTTCTATGGGACACACAGGACACGGTCTGTCAGGTTGGGAGCAATTAGACAACCTGAAAAAAGAGGAGCATCTATTTTTGCTTTATAACATTAGATAAAGTTTAAAAGATTGTGTTGGTCTGTAATCTTCATCGGGACCAGATCTTTAAATACCTACAACATCTGGAAAAACGTTTTGAAACCCTCACATCTGAGAATGGATACCTCTTAATCTGACACAGTTCTTTCAGAAGAAGCTATCTTGTATGGAGCAACCTCATATTACAGGAGCAAGAATAAGACTGAATTAATATACTTGTGACACACTACCAAGCGTTAAACCAAGTAGGCACCACCAACAGCAGCAGCCGGTAGCTTGGTCTCATGCAGATAGGGGTGAATTCAGCAGGTTTTGGAAGTGTTCTTATGGCAGAGATCTGTAGTTTTGTGTGCTTTATATGACAGAAGTAAATTGAAATAGTGTTATTGGAAGAAGTGTGAGAACAACACCAAGATACAGGGTGTGACCGTCGTGAGATTGGACACAGGTCCTCCAGTCCCTGCTCCCTGATCACGTGGAGGTGATGTTCTTCCAGGACTGTCTCTGCAGACAATGGCCACAGACAGTCTTGACCTCGGAGGACTTCATCAATGATGTGACGCAGCGCCAGCCGGCGTCGACAGGGGTGGGCTCCGGTGACCCCGAAAGCAAATGAAACAGCTTTTCACCCTTTGAATCTGAATTTGGACCAGCGTCTGATGACAATTAGGTCAACATTGGGTGCGAAGAGTGTTGTGTCAGCTCTGCTCCTAAGAGCAGTGATGCTGCTAAGTTTATATGCTTTAATGACTGGTCACCCTGTATTACCGTTCTATGTTGTAACAAATTTTCCTTTCTGTTTCCATCTTTCTGCTGTCTGTGCACCCTTGTCTGCACAAGCAGGTTTATGTAAAAACAAAGGCAATGAGTGCTGGGCACTAGGCACTATGCTGCTGCTTCCTGAGTTCCAGGCCCAAGTGATGTTAATTTGCAAAGGGTAGCAAACATTTGCACTATATTCACATGCACCTTTTACTCAACATGTGCTGAGGTGATGGTTGTAAAAAAGATGTGATACTTTTGGACAGCTATAACACAATAATGAATACCCTTTTCAGTGGTGAAAGACTGCTAGTAATGCAGGTGTCCACATGTAATCTGTATGCACCGCTGACAAAATCCTTGACAGCAGATTATCCCTTTCCTATCAAAATCCCAGTTACAGATTCATTAACAGGAAATGAAAATCTGTTGAACGAGCAGTAATCATAGTTTTAGGCTTCCATGGTTCTAATCTGATCCAAGAAAGTTGACAGAGTAGGTGGAGCCCTACTTCCTGGAAACAGCAGGATCAAAGTCTTACTGGCACAGGATCCCAAACTGCTGTGCTGATGAGAACCTCCCACCTTCTGCAGTTAGGTAGGGTCTTATGGTAGTATTTTAAAAGCTAGGTAAGTAGTATATTGCATGTATTTTTGAAAGGTAACAAAACACCTTTTTCTCCTGACATACCTATCAGACCGTTTAAAAACAAGTATAGGTTTCAATGTCAACACAGCAGTACGTGACACTGCCTTTTTAAAATGAGCACCCTTTCAGCAACGTGGAATTGTTTCTTTTTCCTGTCTGTGCGTGCTCTCTTGGTTGCTTGGTATTCTGTCTCCTCTGCGAAGGCTGCTCATTTTAATTTGGCCAGTTTTCCAGCTGGGACTCCAGTGTGGCTTTTTGTTGTTTGGCTTGGCCCTGCATGAAGAGTCGGCTTCCTTGCTGGTGCTGCGCTTGGCTCTGGCTCTTCAGAAAAAAAGAAACAGCCAGATGACAGAAACCCCTTAAGCCACTGGTGAGTCCTAAATCCCAATCCGACATTCCGAAGTTGTTTTCGGAGGGAGGAACAAAAGAAGGGATTTGGAATGGGAGTGTTGAGACGTACGTGCTGGCTTCAGGGGGTGTCGGTGTAGTGATGGTCAGAGGCTCGAATCTCACCCGTGCTCTCTTGTTTCATGTCACGTGTCCCAGTGCGAGCGAAGGCCGGCTCCGGGGGAGCAGGACAGGCCCACGGGGAGAGGGGCGGCCGGGATGGGTCCAGCCAGCGCGTGCCCCGCCAGCCCAGCGCCTCCCGGGGGCAGAAATCGGGGAAGAGCTCTGGCAGCAGCAGCTCCTCATCGCAGCTGACCTCCAGCTGAACACGCCGACCGTCCGCAGCGCGCCCCTCTGCTCGCTGGAGTCCGCGCCGCTGGACCAGCTCCTCCGTCTTTCCTCCTTCAGCTGGGCTCTTCCGAACATGAGGTCCCACTCACTGCAACCGGCCGCTTCGCACAAACCACCCTGGGTTGTTAGACTTGCTTCCATCGGAGATCATGAACAAGAGAACTGTTGATCTTTCTTATCGAGAGCTAAAGGAGGAGAGACCCAACCCAACCGCGCACCAGGCCTGAGCCACTGGTCGTGGGGCGCGGTTTAAAGCTGGTCATTTTTCACAGTGTTGATATCTTATTTCTTCCCTAAATGAAGTGTTGAAGTCGAATCTGACTTGCTGATTAAGACAGTCTTCCTCTCTGCATTAGCCATTGGTATTGAGGTTGTGAAAGAGAACTCTAACGTGCAGCTGCAGCTGCAGAGTGTAATAACATGATGCCCAAGGAGCAGACAGCACCTCACTGGTGATCCGCAGTAAATTCAAGAGCACTGGTGCTGTCACCAAGCTGGGAGGCTACATGACAGAAACCTCTTAAAGAAAGATGAGAATAGATGTTCTTCCCTCTACAGTTAGAGTGAGACTTCACCTGTGCTTCTTAATATAAAATTAGGACCAAAAATGTAAACTGCTATGTGCAGGAATCTTAGAATCTTATGTAATTGAACATGGGGAAGGACATAGTGTAATGTTTGAACTGGGCACTCCAGAATTATTTTTATTCCATGACAGGGTGTGAACACATTTCAGCCAAGAAAAGGGGACAGCTTGTTTGCAATTTGGTTTTGCACAGCGTGGATGTTTTTTATATTTGTGTTGTATTCTTTATTTTTGGAATTCTTATTTAGCTTCTTCCAGGAGGAGTGTTTGCTGTATCTTCAGGAACTGTTTTTGAGAGATCCGAGTCTCCTGTATAGAAGAATAAACTGTGGTTTGTGTTTTGTCTGGGTGTATTCCTTCATTGTGCAGCTCCTCTGTAGCCAGTGCAAGCTTTTTAACACAGGAGAAATATGTTCACAATCTCTAGTGTTGGCCAGCCCTTGAGCAGCACAACTCTGGACCTATTGTAGTTTCTCACAAGACTTAAGACTTAACGTGAGAATTCACACTGTCCGTCTGTCAGCTGCCTCTGTGTCCCCTGGTGGAAGGGCAATAGACAGGAAATCCTTCATCTCTGCCACTTCACTCTCAAATAATGTAAAAAAAAAAATATCTCTAGAGGCACTGAATTCTGGGTTGATGATATTTGTTTTTATCGTGTTGGATTTGAGTTGGGTTTGAGTTTTCCTCGCAGGTCTTAACTGCTTGTCTTAAGTCTTCTTAACCAGCAGATGGCAGTATCGGTAAAGAGCGGAAGCAGAAGCACTGTGAGGTTAAAGGTCAAACGCCACGTGATCCATGATGCCTTGTGGGCAAGATGGCAGCGTTGTGATAGCTGCATGCTTGTTTGTTTGTGTGTGGCGAATTTGTCGTTTCACTGGGTTGTTACACTGTAAACACCAGTAAACATGTCCAGGCTTATCATCAAAAACCTCCCGAATGGGGTGAGTGTTGGGTGATCAAAACAGATGTTATAGGTAACAGGTCGAAGTGTAAAAGACAGGTCCTATCACTTAGGAATCTAGGAGGGAGGACTGAACTGATGTGGAGAAATTCAATTTATGTACAAAGAGCGTGAGTTCCTGTAATATACTGGATGTTGGCATGTTTTGTCGCTGCCTACTGTAGGTAAACTTATTCTGAATGGATTCAGCTGCTGTGACGGCCCCGTGCATGTTTTTGAGACATCGACAGCTTTCCTTGATTCCATGCTTTTGCCGTTTTAATTGGAAGCTCAAGTACGTTTCTGCATTGAACAAATTATCCGTTGTCCAAAGTATTTTGGGAAAATATGTAAACCAAAATTGATAACTACGGCTACAGCTTGTAGACTTACAAATGGCAAATACTGGAGACGGCTGTTTTTTTATTCGGCAACAGCTCGTGTTGTGGTTATATAATAATATATTAATATAATATACTTACGATAAGCTTCACTATGCTGAATTTTACCATGTTGTTTTCAAAGCACCTGGTTTTGAAAAAGAAACCACAGATACAAATGTGCCTACAAAGACTTTTAATTTTCTCCAGTGATTTTGCTATTTTTTTATCTGGTCTTATTTCGGTCACATGAGTGTTCTTTACTGTTATCAACCCATCTTAACCAAGACTCTTAATTATCTTTACTAACATCATCCACCTCTGTGGAGGTAAACTGTCATATTCTTGTGTCCTTTGTACATTTAGAAATTCGATTCTAGTTATGTTTTAGATTATGAAAATGCAAGTTCTTCTGAGAGAGTGTTTGAAAAATGCCTGCTGCCTCAGGAATTCAGGGGGTTAATCAATTGGAAATACTGAATAAGAGGACTTTAGACCATAATTGCCAACATATCCTACAAGTCACTTTTGAATATCTTCCTTGAAGATGTATCTTTTCACATTCACAAGACCTTCTGAATTTGATGAAGTACATAAGATGATGGAATATTTTCTTTCAGAAACTTGGAACTGCAGTTCAGTTTCTATTTCTTTTATCATGTACCTGTCTAGGGTGGAATCATCACTTACTTTATAGCTCAGCACTTTGGCAACAATGCCAGTGCCTGTGAGGAGAGAGACATCCCTCCATCCTGCAGTGCTGTTTGGCATTTGAGACACTGCAGGCTTTAAACAGTTGTGGTTCTCTAAATCCCAGCCAGCCCCAGGCAACTCTACCAGAACATATCCCTACTGCCACTGTAGGAATCACAGTCCCAGTCAGCTGGGAATAAGACTGTAGAATCTCAAATTGTCAGGGAGCAGTAAAATGTGACGTTTCTTTTGAGAAGTATGGAATTGAAGTCAGTTGAGTATTGTTCCTTGTAATCCTAATGGCCTTGATGAAGATCGGGTGGTTGTGCACGTCAGAGCGCAGGATTGCAGTCTGGGGGTCTCAGCTGTGTCTGTTCCGGACAGATGAAGGAAGAGCACTTCCGCAGCATGTTTGCTGCCTTTGGAACTCTGACAGACTGCGGCCTGAAGTTCACCAAGGAGGGGAAGTTCCGGAAGTTCGGCTTTGTGGGGTTCAAATCGGAAGAGGATGCAGAAAAGGCATTGAAACACTTCCACAGGAGCTTCGTGGACACCTCGAGAATCACGGTGAGAGTGTGTCACATACATGCACAAGTCCACAAACACTCACATGTACATACAGTTGCAAGAAAAAAAGTTTGTGAACCCTTTGGAATTACCTGGATTTCTGCATTAATTACTCAATAAAAATGTTGTCCAGTCTTCAACTAAGTCACAATAATAGACGAACACAATCTGCTTAAACTAATAACTCACAAACAATTGTACTTCTTGTCAATATTGAACACCGTTCAAACATTCACAGTCCAGGCTGGAAAAAGAACCCCTGTATTTAGTAACTGGTAGAACCTCCTTTAGCAGCAATAACCTCCACCAAACTTTTCCTGTAGCTGCTGATGAGACTTGCACAACGGTTAGGAGGAATTTTAGGCCATTCCTCCTTACAACACTGTTTCAGTTCATCGATATTTCTGGGATTCCTTGCGTGAACAGCTCTCATCAGGTCACGCCACATCGTCTCAATTGGGTTGAGGTCTGGACTCTGACTTGTGTTCTGGAATGGCCAAATTTTCTTCTGTTTTAGCTATTCTGTTGTTGATTTACTCCTGTGTTTCAGGTCATTGTTTTGTTGCGTCACCCAACTTCTATTAAGCTTCAGGTGACAGACCGCTACCCTGACATTCTCCTGTAAAATTTCTTGATACAATTTTGAATTCATTGTTCCCTCTGTGATAGCAAGCTGTCCAGGCCCTGAGGCAGAAAAGCAGCCCCAAATCACCATGCTCCCTCCACCATGCTTCACGGCTGGGATGAGGTTTTGGTGTTGGTGTGCATGCTTTTTTTCCTCCAAACATAGCGTTGCGCGTTTCTGCCAAAGAGTTCAACTTTTGTCACTTCCGTCCACAGAACATTGTCCCAGAGGCGTTGTGGAACATCCAGGTGGCCTTTTGCAAACTTGAGATGTGCAGCAATGTTTTTTTTGGAGAGCAGTGGTTTCCTCTGTGGTGTCCTTCCATCAACACCATTCTGGTTCAGTGTTTTTCTGATGGTGGACACATGAACAGAGACTTTGGCAAGTTCAAGAGATTTCTGCAGGTCCTTTGCTGTTACCCTCGGGTTCTTTTTCACCTCCTTCAGCATTGCACGCTGCGCTCTTGCCGTGATCTCTGCAGGACGCCCACTCCAAGGGAGAGTAGCTATAGAACTGAATTTCCTCCATTTGTAGACAATTTGTCTTACTGTGGATTGATGAACACCCAGGCCTTCAGAAATGCTTTTGTAGCCTTTTCCAGCTTCATGCATCTCTACAATTCTTCTAAGGTCCTCTGATATTTCTTTTGATCAGGGCATGGTTCACATGAACAGCTCCTTCTTGAGAAGAGCAGACTCTGTCAGTAACCAACCTTTGTGTGCTTTTTTTATAGGGCAGAGCACCTCCAACCCACCCCTCCAATCTCATCTCACTGATTGGAACACCTGACTCCAATTAGCATTTGGAAAAGTCATTAGCCTAGAGGTTCACATACTTTTTCCAGCCTGGGCTGTGTATGTTTAAACGATGTGTTCAGTACTGACAAGAAGAAGTAAAATTGTTTGTGTGTTATTAGTATAAGCAGATTGTGTTTGTCTGTTGTTGTAACTTAGTTGAAGATCAGACCACATTTTTATGAATAATTAATGCAGAAATCCAGGTAATTCCAAAGGGTTCACAAACGTTTTCTTGCAAATGCCATGCACGCCTGTACGTGTCTCTGAATGTACAACTGCTGGTCACAACTGGTGAGATAAATCGCACAATCGCTTCTGTTTAACAAGATCAGACACACACTGCTGAATTACACTGTAACATACTCACTTGTTACTGGAGCCAGAAGTGCTCCAATGCAAAGAAAATACTGCAAATAAAAAATGACAGTGGAAAATGCCATTGCAAAATCACCATTTCTATCATACTTGTCAGTCAGAAATTTCCTCTCACATTTGTTCATTGAAGCACACACCATGTTCAGAAATTAAACGAGCCTTGTTTAATGGCCCAACCCTGAAATAAATGAGAAGATATGTCCTCTGAGAACTAAGGAGTTTGCGTCATCCTCTGAGTAAGGTGATCCTAGTTCAGTTTTAACGTACAGATGAAAGGCAAGTGGGTTGCAGGCGGGTGGAGTCCAGGAGGAAGGAAGCTGTCTGCGATGACGGTTCGGTTTGCGCCCCGCAGGTGGAACAGTGCAAGTCTTTCGGAGACCCGACCAAGGCCAGAGCCTGGAGCAGACACTCCCGTGGCAGTGCAGCCGGGAAGA
This sequence comes from Atractosteus spatula, assembly GCF_055471065.1. Taxonomy (NCBI): domain Eukaryota; kingdom Metazoa; phylum Chordata; class Actinopteri; order Semionotiformes; family Lepisosteidae; genus Atractosteus; species Atractosteus spatula. The sequence continues at coordinate 18,749,004 of NC_142722.1, read as the reverse complement.
GCGAGCAGCTCGGGGAGAAGAAGGCAGCTGCGGATCAGGAGCTGCAGAAGGTAGAGCCCTGCGGCCTGCGGCCTTCAGCTTGGGTCAATAACCAATAACAGTCGTCAATCAAAGTCACAATAGCAGAGATCCTGCCACGCACAAATCACCGTGCAGAATGATCGGAGAGAGATGAACAGTGTCCATGCTGTGTACCGTATAAAAACTGAGGTGGGGCGGTATTGCTGGGAGTAGGCGTGTGTGTCTGTCGCCAGCCTTGAGCTGTGAAGCTTGAATGAAGTTGTTGTGAGGTTTGCTCTTTTTCAGTCTTGGCCGAACAGCAAGGCCATGAGTTTACTTTGTGATGATCTTCGTTCAGGTGAAGCAGGTGAAGCACGTGAAGCAGGTGCAGAAGGGGATGCCTCCGACCCTTGGAAAGGTTAGTCTGAGCTGTCTGTCACGGAGTAGCCTGTAGTCAATACTGTTCCAATATTCTTAAAAACCAGAGCTTTTGTGTCACCTAATATGTGTCTTTTTTAATATTTGAAAGTTTATTAAATTTGTGAGGAATATGGGCTTATTTTTCTTTTGATTTTATTGATAAACCAAATTCCTGCAGCCATATGTTTTCATCTGTTTCAATTTTGTTGAGGTATTCCCTAAAACAACTGCGGTGTTGTACCAGGATCTTCAGTATTGCTAGAAAGAAGTGAAGGAAAGTTCTGCTTTTAATAAAGAATTATTGATATAATAGGGAATTATTTATATAATTCTTCCATTTGTTGATTATTTGAGAGAGAGGATCAGAAATTCAACATTTAAAGATTTAATCTTCCGTCTCTTATAGTGAGCTCATCCTGACCATGTCTTTGATTTTTTAGTATTTGTAACAATCCAAGTCAGTTTCCCTTCGTCAGAGAGTAATGATATGTCACTATTTTCCTCTTGATGGGGTGGGTTGCTGGACATTAGTTCAGTGATCTTCATTTCATTTTACTGATTATCGACTCATGTTAAATCACAGGTGGTCATTTAAAGTAAGGGTTTTAAGCCACAAATCTAATCACTTTCTAGTTTTGTTAAAGCTTTTTTTACCATCTGTTTCCTGTATTTGTCGGTCTGGGCTAATTGTATTTTGTGCAAACTCGCCCCTAACAGCTCGAGGGAGATGAAGGTTTCCAGGAGTTTCTGGCCGTCCATCAGAACCGAGCTCAGGCCCCCACCTGGGCCAATGACACAGCGGCCGACCCCACGGCTGCAAAACAGCACCGCAAGGACAGGAAGAAGAAGGCGGCCTCCGATGACTATCTCAACTTTGACTCGGAGTCCGAGTCTGAGGAGCCAGAGCAGGATGAGGAGGAAGAAGAAGAAGACGAAGACCAGGGCGAGAAAACGGAGCACCCAAGTATGTTGCCTCACACAGAACTTTATTCAGATAGTCGTTGTCATCTTGCGTCTTCACAAAACGTATGGAATTCTGTCATGTTTTCGTAACCTATATATGGGGCATTTAAAGCTTTAAGTCTGACTTTAAAGAGAAATGATTTGGCTGGCTACGACACTACTGAAGGTGTTTAGTTGTCAGTGTGCTTTTGTGCACCATTAATGGGCTTTTCTATGCAGCGTTTTACATTCTGGAGGCACCCCAGAATCCTGGGAACAGCCTAGTGTGGCTTTCGCCGGACTCCAGATGTTCCGTCTCTTATGCACTTGAGCTTTTGGGAGGAGAAAGAAGTTGTAACCGGTGCCAAGATGGTGAATATGACCACGGACGTTCCTGATTGTAGCCGATAGCTGCAGTGGTCAGAGTGTAAACTTGGCTTGGGAACCATACTTAATGGGGACTCATCTAATTATGTACGGGTTCTGTAAAAAACAAATTGTCATTGTTTTCATCTTAGACTGGACACCCCGAGAGTCCTTTTGCGCTCCATATCATTAGGAAACTAAAACCAAGTGTCCGGTGCCAGTTTTAAAGGCTGTGTTTTCCCCGACAGGCCCTGGGAAGGAGGCACTGAAGACGGGCCTGTCCGACATGGACTATCTCCGCTCTAAGGTAGTGAGGCAGCAGGGGGAGAGTGAGGAGGAGGAGGAGGACGATGACGAAGAGCTTGTGACGGAGAAGGAACCTGTGCCAGCTCAGGCTTTGGACAGCGCGTACGAGAGCGGAGACAAAGACACGGCGCACAAGAGCAAAGCGAAACTCGCCAAAGCACCCAAAACACAGGAGGTCAGTCTCCCCCTCGTGTGGTTTCAATTTTATACGTACATTTCTAACCTCTGGGTAGATGTACTGTTGGTGTTCTTGGATATTCTCTGGCTGCTTTATGTCTTACATGGCCTAGTTAAACCACAGCAGTGTTTAATGGAAAACTGGCCAGCCAATCGCAAGATCTCCATGTGCCTAATTCAGCATGTCCAGAGTAAGATGGCTGTGAACTGCAGGGAGTAAATGAATTATTCCAGTAAACGCTACTCCACTCATTGGCGTTTTCCCCCAGCAGACTGAGCCTACTACAGAGTTCACTGTGAAGCTGCGAGGAGCTCCATTCAACGTCACAGAGGTGAGAGAGCTGGGGATATTAGAGTTTCCAGTGTTTCTTAATGACTGCATAGTTCTGTTTTTTTCCTCACTGCTGCCTGGAGACTGTAGCACAGGCTAGACCTGCTCTCTCTAGATCAGTCGCTCGTCCAGATTGAGTTATTTTGCAAAATCAAACTGTAAAGAATTAGTTGGCACTGTCACATTTCTGTCATTTGTTTTGAGTTTGCTCAACTCTCCTTTCAGATGGGTCATGTTGAAATTGTATTTCTATTTCAAAAAGTGAAGTGAAGTTAGTAATAGGTGATATGACACAATACAAGAAAATAGATCAGCCTAGATAGGGCTGTGGCTGAGATGGAGCAGGTGATCAGCTTGTAGGGTGTGAATATGAAGATGTGGACTGGGGCGGAATCTTCTATCCTCTGTTTTCTCCCATCAGCAACAAGTGCGCGAGTTCCTGGTGCCTCTGAAACCTGTGGCCATTCGCATTGTCAGGAACACACATGGCAACAAGACAGGTGGGCTCCTCTGCTCGCTGCAGGCTCACAGACCGCACTGGCAGTGCTCACAATCCACTCTTTCATGCCTTTTCAGACATGTAGCTCTATAATATGCTTTTGAAAAAAAGATTCTAAAAAACTCTTGGGGTGTATTTTCCTGGACATGTAGTGCCAAAGAAAATTAGGATGCAGGACTTCGAAGACTAAAAAGGTCAACATACACTGTAAACCTAAATATTATAGCCTACATGCCTCCATGTTAGTACTCTTTTTGACTAACATAACTAACGGATTTATAATCCGTTCATTCTGTAGCTGTATGTGTTCTACACTAGAAATTTTGAATTTTTGTTTAATGGATAGATGTACATGTTACTGCCAGTGTTGGTGGCCGCATTTTTTTAAAGACAAATAGACATGATTTAAGTGATGTTATATAAACTGTAAGGCCATTAATTAGGTACTGCTGCATTAATCTTTTGTCATTGATTAGCGTAGTTACAAAATCACAAAAAAGTATGTCAGGAAATTTTTGTATTAATGTCTATGAACTATTTAATTATGCTAAGAAATTGGTTGTTTTTATCCATGGAATGGTTTAAAAATAAATTTAGAAAACGTATAGCTAAATCTTCCATATAATATTAATTTTTAAGCAATACATCAACAGAAAAGCCATAGTGAAGCAAAAAGCAAGCATCTGTAACAGTCAGTGTTTCTCCCGGCTTGTCCTGCACTTTCTGTAGGTTGGCAGGTTCTTATACGTAAGAACAGAAGAAAGGTTATGAACAACAGGGGGGGAATTTGTGCCATCTAGCCCAATTTGTAGTTGATAATTAGTTGACATGTCTCTTGACGTGTATCTCTACAGCCAGATGGCTGGGTAACTCCCACATTCCTTTGTGTAAAGAAGTTCCTCACGCTGTTTAAATGCACTTCGTTCGCCCTTGTGCACGCTAGTTCTTGTTTCAGTGCTCGATCTGAAGAAATCTGCGGATGGATTTTGTCGACTTTGTATAAAGAACCGGAGATACTCCAATAACAAGCAGTTCATAAAGCACTGCTACCTTCCTTGTCTGCGAGAGGAAATGGGATTTCTCGTGACTTTTTGTAGACAGTAAGACAGTAGCTACCGGGATGAGTCCTGTTAAAGCTCTGTGAAGTGAGTGAGAAAGGCCTTTTCCTCTTGGTGTCTCTCGAAGGCTACGTGTTTGTGGATTTCCAGTCGGAGGAGGAAGTGGAGAAGGCTCTGCGCAGGAATAAGGACTATATGGGTAGGTGCCTCGCGCCGGGGGCCACACTCGCAGAGACACGAGCAGCCTGAGAGGCAGGTGGGGGAGGAGGGGGGGCGTTTGGCTCGTTCTTTTGTCTCTGTTCCCCCTCGAGCGACCGTGTTGCACGGAGCTCCTTTCACAGAGGGGTCGGAGAGGAGAGAGGGGCGTCTTGTTCGAGGTGTTGAAAGTAATTTTCCCAGCGCAGAGGCAAAGCGGCTTTGTGGCTGAAAGGTGAGGAATTATAATTGGTTTCTCTCTGCCCTTGGCTGGTAGAGGCAGGCAGCAGGAGAGGGCTGTTGTGCAGAATGTCATCTTGAGATGCAGAGAGCATCTTGCTTTGCTGTTTTGCCATTCTGAATGGGGCTGTCAGATGACCTCTCTGCCCCCTGCTCCTTTACGTACGGTCTTTTTACTCTGTAATTGAGGGATCGTACCATTGTATGGAGGCAATTCCATACGTCCATTTTAATTAACCGGAACATGCCCTTTTTTACAAGGTCAGAGGGCAAACTAAAACACCATTCAATATTTGCGTTAATCATGCAGTCCTGTTTTCACATTCAGGAATAACCTTCGTGTGAAGAATGTATGAACTGCTTCACTCCGCTGTGAACAGTTCAAGAGCAGGCAGTTCTTTTAATACCTTATACAGTACTGGATTTTGAATTGGTGCCATGGGATGCACTGTGGTTGTCCTTGACTCGTTTTCACTGTGTCATGATAACCCACCGCAGAAGTGTCAGATTTAAAATGCCAGAGAAATGGCGACAACATTTTTTTAGTTCCAACTACATTTTTCCTTATAAACCTTCAATTGTGAGCCCATTGTTTCAAACGCTTTGTGACCGTTGTCACAAACCCCATAAGAGCATGAAATATATAAACATGGCTCATGTGTGGCCTCTGAAATGCTCTTTCCGGCCTTCTGCTGCTTTTGAATTCGCAGGTCCAAAAGCCGAGCTAAGGCAGAAGACTGTGACGTGCTCCCCTGACCACACTGCTCACTGTTGTTCTTGGGTGTCTATTATGATTGTTTGCATGAGTTTATCTTATGGCGCTATCATTGTGTGAATGGTGTAGGGATATTGTGATTAGGGTAGGAGCTCTTAGACACATTGAAGGTGTAGATAAATGTTATTGTAGGAAACAGGTGACAGAAATGTGGTTAGAAAATGATTTTCTCCATTTCCTATATCCACAATCCTGATCCAAATCATTGTTGTGTAATTTAATGTAAGCATTGTATTCTACGTGTATAATTGTAAGATGACAGTTTCCTCATTTGCGGTTATGATTTGTGAAATAATTGTTAACACTTAACAGCCATCACTCCCTTTAACCTTATCCATGTTAGTTCGAGCAGTGTTCAAAGGGGGTTTCTAAGTATTCCCGATTCCTATATGTCCATATAGGATTTATTTTACTTCCTGATCTTCCACATCATCGAATGAAAATAGCTTTCTTTTCTCAGGCATGAGCTTTATTCTTGAATCAAGGATAGTGTTGGTGCCTCATGATATTTAAGAACCTGGACTTGGAGTAGAATATGGTATACGGCCAGTGTTAGGGTGGTCTGATTTAGAGTAAACAAGGTGAGTATTTGTGTGCCGACTTCTCCTTTAGCTGTGCTTCATCACAGTGGTACAGAAAGCGTCCTGGTTATCTAGATGTGTGTCTGGGCTGGGTTCGCACTCACCGTGACGTGGCAGGACGGAGACCACGCAGGGGACATCTGTCATCCTTCTGCCCTGGCGTTTCAGGCGGGCGCTACATCGAGGTGTTCCGTGTCGACCGCGCCCTACAGGGGCGCGCCGAAGGACGGGGCAGGGAGGAGCGCTCCTGGCGCCGCGAGCTGAAGGAGGATGAGGAGGAGGAGGAAGTCTCGGAGTCGGGCAGGCTGTTTGTCAGGAATCTGTCCTACACCTGCTCGGAACAGGATCTGTCTGAGCTGTTCAGCAAGTATGGTAGGTCACAGAGTACAGCCCCTCATTGCATCTGCTTCACTGGGGTATTTCTACTCTTCTAGCACAGAGAAGACAAGCCACTCTTCTGTCACTCCAGCAGGCTTCCTCTGTCATGGACTATTCTTATTTTCTCTGTGTCTTTGTGCCTGAGTGGCTTAAGGTGGAATTTGCCTGTAACTGATGTAAGAAAATGCATGTAGCCGTTCTTGTCATGTTGTTAGTATAATGTCGTATTGCACAGCAAAGCGAACAGAGATCTGTGCGGTTTTGAAAGGAGCGGGTTTAAAAGCGATATTTCATGAGACACTACACGTCAGTGCTGAGTCCCAGTGGAGCAAACGGACGCCTGGGTTGGTACTGTTGCACTGCAGCCAGTGGAGAAGGCTGATGCCCTTTGGTGTTGTGGGGAAGGTTTTGAGAATGTCCTCTACTCTTGGAGGTTGCAAATTGTCTTACAATCACGTTCACATTTCTTCTCATTGCGTCTCCAGGGCCGCTGGCTGAGACTCACTTCCCCATCGACAGCCTGACCAAGAAGCCCAAGGGCTTCGCCTTCGTCACGTACATGATCCCAGAGCATGCTGTCAAAGCCCTGGCCGAGCTCGATGGCCACGTCTTCCAGGTTAGCAGCCTCTGTCCTGGAATTTGTCCTTTTGGAATTCACTTTTCTCCTTGTCCGTCTCAGTACAGCAAACCTCAGCCCGACTTTCAGAATTTTCATGGACCCAACCAGTATAGGCATAGCATGTCTTACGATAACCTGTGTTACTCTGTGCCAGGAAAGCCGTTCTCCAGGAGCTGAGACTTCAGATGTAACTTATTTTCTCTCTTTTGTGTTCTGTAGGGCCGCATGCTACACATCCTTCCGTCCACAATGAAGAAACAGAAGACTGACCAGGGCAGTGATGCAACAGGATCCTCCTACAAGAAGCAGAAAGATGCCAAGGACAAAGCAAGCAGTAGCAGGTCTGAGCCCCAGCAGGAAACAGCTGATCACTGAGTACACATGCTAGCTGTGCTTCTTAAACCCATATGATTTCTGCGCTGTCCTTCATGTGCAGCGTACTGTAGCCCCTTTGTTACTATAACTTACTGTTTACCAAATGTGTGTCTGGGAAAACTGGGAAGATGCAAAAGAGTTCCTTAAATGCAGAATTTTAATTTGTAAATTAGAGGGTACATCATATTATTTTTCTTAGCATTTAATCATCAGTTCATGCATGCATAGAGGCCATTATCTCAGTGGTACCCTATTTTGTAGCTCTTTTCCCCCATGAGGTCCTGCAGGCTACATACCTTGGAAAGCTCCAATGTCTGTTTTGTCTGGGTCTCTGCAGCTCCCACAACTGGAACACCTTGTTTCTGGGAACCAGCGCCGTAGCTGATGCCATCGCTGAGAAGTACAATACCACAAAAAGCCAAGTTCTTGACGATGTGAGATTCGTGCACCTGGGTCAAGTTTCTCATGCCTTGGCTAATAAGAACCGATGAGCGTGTCATGTAAAATGTTCTTAATATGTCAGTGTTTGTGTATTTGTTAGTATGTGTATGTAATTATCAACAAAGAGACTAAATGAATGAAAATCAACTAGTCGTTTTCTCATATTAAATATAAGAGACATTTATAGAGCAGAAAAAATATGTAAACAAAGTGACTGATTTAACAAAGGATTGAATGTCATTGTCAACACCAAGCTCCTGTCTCTTATGATTGCTTGTAAGGCCAGACTGGAGTAATGTTAAACATGTTTCATTTTTCCTTTATAGTTTTACCACATAGTTTTTAGGTATGCTGTGCTTTTAGTGCAATGTTTACAAAATTCTGCAGCTGACAAAAGCAGTTGAGTCTCATTGTTTGTTTGAGCTTCTGAATCCTGGTGTTCTGCCTTCAAGGTTAAGGACACTTTTTGGCAACGTGTTTCCGAACTGCAAATGTGAGAAAACGAATGCCTCTCCCTTGCTCTTCCTGTCCTCCTCAGGAGTCTCGGGGCAGTGTGGCAGTGCGGATGGCCTTGGGGGAGACTCAGATTGTCCAGGAGACTCGGCAGTTCCTGCTGGATAATGGAGTCAGTCTGGACTCCTTCAGCCAGGTGCGTATGAAGCTCACAGATATACCTGTAGACTGTTGGGAAAGGAGAAAATGTTTATTATTGAGTAGGTTTTTGACTTGTGCAGATCCTAGAGAGAGCACTGTTGCTTTCAGGACAGCTGAAGAAAGCTTGTAATTGCGCTGTAAGGCCTAGGAGTGTAATGGGGGTCATCTTTAATTTCTATGACATCATATTTACAATACTGGATCTAAAAATAACAGGCTTTATTTTTTAGGTTAGCCTATAATAGGTTAGAATGTTACTTCTACTGAAGTCTATGTACCATATATATTTAAATGACAGATGCATGTCTCTATTATAGTGAGACATCACTCTTATCCCCAATATTTTGACCTTAATCTTAAGTCCTTAAATAAAACTTGGCAATCTCGCACAAATACATAACTACATTCTTGAGTTGTTCTGTCATCAGTATGACTGAACCAAATAAGTCCTGCGACAGCTCTCAGGATCTTAAGACAATGCTTTTCCCCAAATTACAGGCTGAGCTACTGATATTTTCACATGCTTATGGATTTTAGTGTTTCTTGTTGTAGTTCACACATCTTGACAGTATGATAAAGCATTAAAAATCACATGGATAGAATTTCTCATGCTGATTTAGTGAGTGTGTTTCATGGGTGGCACAGTGGTGCAGTGCTCTGCATTGCTGCCTTGCTGTGCTGGGCCTCCCGAGTGCAGTTCTGGACCTGTGTGGAGTCTCCATGCTCTCCCTGTGATTGCGTGGGTTTCCTCCAGCCACTCCTACCTTCCAAAGACATAGTGGTGGGTTAACTGGCCCTGGTGTGAGTATGTGTGTGTCTGCCCTGTGATGGACTGGCGTCCTGTCCAGGGTGTACCCTGCCTTGCGCCTGTTGCTTGCCATGATGTTCTCCCACTCTCCTGTGACCCTGAGCTGGATCAAGCAGTTAGAAAGTGGATGGATGGAGTGTTTCTTAGGCCATCGCTGCACGACCTTGAGGTGTTTGAAAGTAACCATTTGTTACCATGGACTGACCGCTGCTGCCCCCTGCAGGCTGCAGGGCCGCGTAACGCCACGGTGCTGCTGGTGAAGAACCTGCCCGCGGGGGTGCAGGTGGCGGAGCTGGAGGCTGTCTTCTCCCCCTTCGGCTCTCTGGGCCGGGTCCTGCTGCCCCCCTCGGGCCTCACCGCCATCGTGGAGTTCCTGGAGCCCACCGAGGCCAAGCGGGCCTTCAGCAGGCTGGCGTACACAAAGGTGAGGGCGCCTGCCCCCTGGGGAGCACACGCTGGCACACAAGGGTGCAGTGCAGTCCGACCCCAGTGTGTGAAACACTCGACCTTTCTCCTCAGTCTCTCTGACTTCTCTCCACAAGGTGGTGGTAGATCAGAAGAAGTTTTTACAGCAGCCCTTCTGTGGGAAGTGTGAGGAAACAAATGGTCTACAGAATAACTGTGATCATTTCATTCTGCCTTACCCTCCTGTTAATCCCTTCAGCCGCTGCTTTACTTGTACTTTGGTTTAAATTAAACAGTAGCAAAACTGTTATTTAAATGTGTAAGACATTTAAATAAGAGCTGCAAACTGTGAAAGAATTACGTTCACCTGCTGTCAGCTCTTTAATAGGAGTGTAATGGGTGTTCATAGCTTTCATGATCCTGTTGGGAATTTTCAGATTCCTTATCTTTCCTCCTTCTCCCAGGTGCCCTGCTGTCTATGGGCTATGGCTTTGTGGGGTTGTATTTGTGAGTCACAGATACAGAATATTTTGCCTGTGTTTGGCATGGAGGGTCAGAAGGCAGCTGTAAATGTTACAAAAAGACATACGTGACCAATAAGTGAGCGGTGTGATTCAGTTCAGCAGTGTAACAGTGGACAGAGGGGCTACACACAGTCCCCAGTGTAAAGTCTTATAGACTTGGATGTAAATTTTTACACTGCAAGACATTACATTACAACGTTACAAGCTCTATGACAACTCGTTCTGCTGTCTGAGAAGTGAAAAAATCAAGACCCTGAGACTGCACTGCTTAACAAGTTTTCACTGGAGCGTGTCGGTTCCTGCTGTCATAACCCTGGCTGTCCCCCCGCAGTTCCAGCATGTGCCCCTCTATCTGGAGTGGGCTCCCATGGGTGTCTTCACACAGCCTGCGCCAGCAAAGAAAGAGCAGCCACCGACAGACAGTGAGCAAGGTAACTCCCTCCGTCTGCTGTTACAGAGCTGTGCCGTGTACAGATTAACACCCTTTCCCACAGTGCTGCTGTGCACCCAGTGCTACACCTGTCGCACGGCTGTGCGCACGCCTGTGTGCACGCGGGTCGGGTCCTGGTCCGTGTAGTTCCTGGGTGCTGTATTCATTAACGTGTGGGGTGATCTCTCTGAGAGAATCGCATCCCGCAAATGAACGTTCATCACAAGCAGAATTAGTAAGAGTTCATGGATAAAAGTATGTATTGCATGTTACTTATTTACATTGGGAGAATGTTTCCTGAAATTTAAATGTTGAGTAAATGTGTTACTGATTCAAATTACACCCACCCTAATCAGATTCAGGGTTGCAGCATGACGAGACACATTCAGTTGTATATGTTGCATTTGCAATTCCAGCTTCTCATTAAATGAATCACTTCAGCATGAAGGCGACCTTTAGGGGAGATTCTGTTGTTGCCCTCCTGTTTTAACCCCCACCCCCCTCTTTTTCTCCAGTACCAGAGTCGGAGTCGAAAACAGCTGCTGAGGCCCAGAGTAGTGAGGAAGAGGAGGAGTCCATTCCCGGCTGCACGCTCTTCGTCAAGAACCTCAGCTTTAGCACCACAGAGGAGACGCTGAAAACTGTATGTTGGCAGCATTAAAACCACTAGTTTGCCATCTAGCAGGGAAAGTCGGGCATCATTAGTTTATAGAAAGAAACAGTATCTCAGAGCTGTTTCTAAGGTACTGTGAGATCCAGCCACTTTGAGGTCTGTTGTGGAAGTACGGGGTATTCAGCCCCCCCCCCCCAAATATTTGCTCTTTGCATCAGCTTTCACCCGTTTTCCCCTGCAGTTCCTCTGCATGGCTGACTGAGCGCTGCAGTTTAAACTCACATCTGCTCTAGGAGCCTGGGTTCAGCTCTGAGATGGGCTCCTCTTGTATGGAGTCTGCTTGTGCCCCTGTCTGCATTACTGCACTTCTCCTGGGTGGTCTGTTTTCCTCCCTCCTCCCTTGAACATGCTGGCTATGTTGATTGGCGTCTCTAAATTGTCCCTGTGTGTGTGTGCACACCCTGCGATGGACTGCCATCCTGTCTGTGGTGCAGTCCCACCTTGTGCTCTGTGCATCGGCTGTAGGTTCTGAGTTGCCATGACGCTAACCAGGAAAACGAGACTTTCTGACAATGGAAATAAATTCAAATGAACCAGGTGATTAAAAAAACGCTTTTCATTAGGAAGCAGAGCATAATAAAGGTTACTGAAGAGAAGATGGCCATTCGGCTGTCTTGCTGATTTAGTAGTTAGGGATTGGGGATCCTTTCTAACTGCCTTAAAGGAAACCGTATCGGCAGTGTAGCTGGCTAGTTCCTGAATCCTCTGCCTACATGCATAAAAAACCTCAAGCTGAACTGTGGCTTTTAATTTTCTCTGTTAGTATTCCTTGCGTTTCAAGTGCCAAAGAGCAGCTGAACCTTTTAAGAGGTTTATCTTTACATTTTACATTTTCAATCGTTTTTAAGTTTTACGTTTACAGTTACACACTGCATTGTGTAAGGCCTAAGGAAGGAAATCTGAACTGCGTGCTCCTGTGTGCACTCTGCAGGTTTTCTCCAAGTGTGGAGCAGTGAAGAGCTGCACGATCTCCAGGAAGAAGGACAGAGCAGGTTTGGCTTAGACACTGCTGCAAACTGCAAACAAACACAAAGGGCCCAGCAGGGTTATTCTCTATGTTAGAGTATGTGTCTTAAGTATGGCTGCAAGTAGAGATGGTTGGCTTTTAGAATACAGTTATCCAGGATGAATTGTACTTGATATTCCATTGTGTTCCTTTGTATAATTCTAGATACTGTGAATATTTATTAAAAGTATTAGCTTTGAGTGAAGATGACAAAATCAGAAAAATTACTTGACCTTTCTCCTCAGTCTCTCTGACTTCTCTCCACAAGGTGGTGGTAGATCAGAAGAAGTTTTTACAGCAGCCCTTCTGTGGGAAGTGTGAGGAAACAAATGGTCTACAGAATAACTGTGATCATTTCATTCTGCCTTACCCTCCTGTTAATCCCTTCAGCCGCTGCTTTACTTGTACTTTGGTTTAAATTAAACAGTAGCAAAACACAGAAAGTGTAAGACATTTAAATAAGAGCTGCAAACTGTGAAAGAATTACGTTCACCTGCTGTCAGCTCTTTAAAAGGAGTGTAACGGGTGTTCATAGCTTTCATGATCCTGTTGGGAATTTTCAGATTCCTTATCTCTCCTCCTTCTCCCAGGTGCCCTGCTGTCTATGGGCTATGGGTTTGTGGAGTTCAAGTCCCCCACATCAGCACAGAAGGCCCTGAGACAGTTGCAGGTAAGAGACCCATTCCACCTTGTTTCCTCTCCCTCAGTTACTGCAAATGGTTTCTAGAGCGAGTAGCCAACAAAGATCATGGGCTCAAGATCATGGGCCTGTGCAGGCAGCTGCAGTCACAGTCGTCTGGGAAGGGAAGATGTGTTGGCTCAGAGCCTGCCGGCTGCAGGTTTGAATCCTGGCTTTGCCACCCGTTTTCTCATTCTCAGTTGGCCAGGGGTGTCACTGATGAAATGGGTTTGTCTTGCTGTGCAACAGCAGCTGCTTGAGTGAGAACAGGCTGACTAATATAAAATGTGGACCCTCCATCTGGAAGTGCATGAGTTTTAATTCACAGTTCCCAAGTTCACAGCTGGAAAGCTGCATACCTGAAGTGTAGTAAAAAGTTCAGTCTGTGCCTAGAGATTGTGGAAAGTAAGTAATGAGCCTCTGTCTCCCCCTCAGCACTGCACTGTAGATGACCATCAACTAGAGGTGAAGATCTCAGAGCGAGCAACCAAGTAAGTATGAGCAAATCTGAATGAGCCAAATGTTCAGAGATCTTGAAAGACTTCCTTTAATGACGTTGCCTGGGATTTATAAATATACGAAGAATGTAGTTATGTACAATTAATTCCAGGAACATTTGCCCAATCATCGAATTGTTCTTTCAGTACACGTGTTAAAACAGCAGTGTTATATGCTGACCTGTGCTGACCCTCTTCTGCGGGGTCTTTGCCTGCCTGGCTTAAGGACCAGGAATTACTAACTACAGTAAGAGCACTAAGTGTTTGATCTTGTCACCCACATGTCCTGGAAGTGGCCCTGTGACCATGGAAAGACAGCGTGTAGGCCGATATGTGAATGGAGCGTTTGGGGAGGACTTTTTCTCCCAAGTTTTTTTTGTTTGAAGTACATGATACAAAGCAGTGCAGAGTGTGGGGCTGGTCAGATAAGGGCTGTCTTCTGTGTCTTGAGGCCCGTCGTGGTGAGTTCCCGGAAGAAGCAGATAACAAAGAAACAGACCACCTCCAAGATCTTGGTCCGCAACATTCCCTTCCAGGCCACAGGCAAGGAGCTGCGTGAGCTTTTCAGGTACTCTCTACCTCTGCCAGTCGCCACCTCTTGATGTCCCGGTATCTCCCATCAGTCCACGTGAGGGTTTTGTGAGGGTGGGATCCCATAGTGTGGTTTCCATAGACTCGGTGCAGGTAAACTGTTGCTTTCAATAAGAAACCTGCTCAGTCTGCTTTGACCCCGTTTTGCCTTTCCTAACTGAGTTCAGCATTTAAACGTTTCATGTGGATGTCGTGAAAAAATTTGCAAGACCCGTCAGTGTGCTTCCTTTTGATACCTGAAGTATTGTAAATTATCAGAGCAGACTGAGTTACAGCAGAACCCCAAAATATTTCTGCAAAAACATTCAGGCCGACAGCACACATGGTCTTGCACAGCTATTAATTTCTCCTCTACTCTAAATGTGCATCAGTTTCAAGAGTTTTTATTAAATTAATTTCCATATTTTTGTAATACAAGGGGAGCTTGCTGACGGAGGAGCAGACGTGTTTTTCACTCAACCGTATATTAATTGAATTCAATATAATATTTATATTTTTAATGTTCTGTTTAGTTGTTCAATACATCCTTTAGAGTTGCACGATGGACTCTTTGCTGAACGATCCAGATGTGCACTTCCTCTGTTGGCCTCAGCGGGGGGCTCCAGGCCAGTTGCCTGCCTGAAGCTCAGTGGCAGCCTGAGTGGGGAGAGTGTGGGGAAAACAGAGCTTTCCAGCTGAAGACATCTTCTCACTAGACTTGGGAGGGAGAAGCACATTGTCTTCATGTGTTAGAGCACTGATTTAGATTAATTGTAGGTCTGTGTGTGAAGCTGTTGAGCACAGAGCAGAGCTCAAGTAGGGAGTGGAGCAGGCTGTCACGCGTTCTGGACTTGTAACTCTTCTCTGACTGACACTTGTGGACAAAAGACCTCAAGAGGCTGCGTTCCAGTTCCTCTCAGATTATGACAGAACAGTACATGATCAGAATAATCTATAAACCGGGTAGGTTTTTAGAGATGATTTCAGTAATTGCCAGTTTGTAAGTTGTAGGGCCAGTAAAGGCGTTGCACAAATTGAGCTCCATTGTAAATAAAAAGATACATTTCTTGCGAGACTTGATTGAGTTATATGGAGCAGTTGTTGAATTTTGTTTTTCTTCTGTTTGGAAATATTCAGAGTGTATTGGTATTTTTTTATATAAACTCACACTCTCCTCTTGTTTTACAAGCTGCCAAATGTGTGAATTCAGAAATTGAAATTCGTTTTACTTGTAGCTGCTAAATATCTGTCTGGCCCGTTGTTCGTCTACTTATTTTGTGCATCCGTGTGGAATAAAAAAAAAATACAAGTCATATAGTATTATATATAGTATGTATATAGTATGTATAATATATATAGAATTTCATGATATGTACAAGTATTTTTATTTTAATGCAGTGGATTGCACTGTTTTCTTCATATGTTCAAGTTTTAACCTGCAGTTATAATAGAACTGTGTGTAAAAGGGCTCTTGCTGTGTTGTGAGAGGACTTGCCAGTAACTTCAAGTGTTGCTATGAGAGCTGCATCACTTGTCCAAGTGGCTGTATCACTGCTGTGGGCTCTGTGGGACAGTGTGAATGCAGTTTTGGGTGGCTGTGGTAGTGCACATTTCTGAAGAAAGGTGTTGTGACAGGCCTACATCCCAGCAGGTGATGCCTCAGCACATGGAAAACTCACAATGTGAAGCAATGTGCTGTGCTTGGAAAATGTATTTACTCTCTTCACCATGTATAAAGTAAAACCTACTCTCAACAACCCAACACCAGGTATCACCATTAGTCCCTTTTAATTGCCAGGCTTAGTCTAAGGTTAAACCCATGTGAGAATGAGACTCAGCCATTCACCAAGTATCTAATTAAGCAATAATACATGTGTGAACACACACAATAGTTACACCTAGTGATCTCTAGTGGCAGGTCAGCTGAAACTGATATCCTAATTCATGCTGGCCTGCCACAAGCCATTTTGAATATTTCAGTCACATTGGGGTGTTCATAAGCTATCAACTGGAAATTTGATTAAGAAAATGGCAATAAAAGTTAAAGCAATTCTAAAGATTACAATCCTTTCATTCTCTCACCTGTTTAAGCCTTATTTGTCTACAGTACTCTGGTCTGTGATTGGAACATGCTGAGTGTACTGCAGCCTGTCTATGATATGTCAAAGCTACAGCTAAGTTTATTTGCTGTCAGAGCTGGTACTAGTCTGTCCCTGGCCTGTCCCTGGAGTTAGGGAACTTTTGGCACAACTGGAAGAGTAAGATAAGGTCTTTACTTATGTACCAGCTCTGAAAATAGAAATACTTATTTAGCTGCTCCTTTTTTCATGCATAAATCACAGTCAGGTTACTTACCGTGGGCAGAGGGAAAAAGAGCCTATTGTTGTGACGTCAATGTCCTTGTCACTGGACACGCCACATGTCCTGTGTGTAAGAACACTGAAAATGAACGGGGGGGGAATTCTGGGAATGCAGCGTAAAGTGTATGTGATTAGGAACCTTTTACTCGTGTAAGCAAAGTAAAGGCACAGCTTTTTTAGGATAAGGGTTGGGGATGTCTTGCTAACTGAGAATTCTTTAAAATGGAAGTTAATTTCAGAATATTAGAAAGGGCAAGAGCCAGCTGTTACTGCTTAGGGACAACGTAAGAACATTAACATAACTTATTTTAAAATGCAGTTATTTTGTGAAACGTGGTTCGTTAATTAGGTAGGGTAGAATCTTACCTCATCGACGTGATTTACACTTTAGTGGTAAGATACTTCCCTTCAATGAAAAGTTCGAATCTGTGAGCGTGTTCGTTAGGCTCTTGTAAGAAATGGGTTTGAGGTTTTTTGAGGCTGGTTCAAAACCAGATGGGCTTGATGGATTGCATGGCCTCCTCTTGACCTCGGAGAGCGAGAGGGTGTGTGTGTGGCTGTGCAGGGGGGTGTTTGTTTATCGGCCCTTCTGCGAGGCAGGACTGCGAGCGAGCGAGCGAGCGAGCGAGCGCACTGCCACCGCGGCCCAGTGAAGCAGGGAGCGGGCCCGGCGGTTTTATGTGGTGGTTTGTCATGTTTATGTGAGCCGGGCTCAGTCCTGGGCGCTCTATCGATGTTCCTGATGCTGTAATTGATGGGGCTGCATTGCTGTGATATAGCGGGGTTAATGGGCCTTGGCGCAGTGAGAGCGATGTGACAGAGCGGGTCTCCTTAACCCTTTCCTCGCCTCTGTGCCAACTCATGGGCACAGCGGGCTCTGTGAAAGCTAGGGCTTCAGCTGTGCACAGGCTCTCAGAGCACTGCTAAACCTTGAAATACGGATGTACCTTGAGTGTTCATTCAGTCCAGATTATACAGTTAATTTAAAGAGCTAACGATTGAATTGCTTTCCTGATCAATGTGCATCATACAAATATATTTTTTTATTTAGAAGGAATTAATTGAAATATATCACTTCACCTCGGTTCATTGCTGCATTGCTTAAATGTGGAAAGCAGAAATGAGGGCTAGTGAATGCAACACTTGATCCATCCCTTATCTTTTCTGCTCACCATGCTCACACGGAGAGCTGCACATTACCTCTGAGGAAGGTATGTTTTTGTGCAATTTTAGGAGGAACGCGACTCTCTCGGAAGCCAGTGCAAGCTCACAGGTGCCCGAGCACGTCACGACTTAGTCATGTGGCAAACTCGCGAAGCTCCACACAACAGCCCTGCCAGTTCTGTCGGGGCTCGGTGGATCGTAGACCCCCCAGGTGGGGGTCCCACCACTGTCGTAACCTCGATATAACAGCGTCTGAACAATAGAGCTCAGTCTGTGCTCTGAGCGAGTGCCCTGACTGGATGAGCCTCTCGGATTCCCCTCGTCAAACGTTTTTACTCATCAGTTTCACGGACCATGTCCGGATGTTGGAGTCTGGGCTGCTGCTGCTTCCCCTCACTCCTGTGCACAGCTCCTAGACGTTGGCAGGAAGGCATTTCCTGAGCAGCCGGGTCCGACATGAAGGGCCGTGGCTGTGCTGCACTGTGCCAACAGCGTTATTAGATGTGCAAAAGGCACATCAGGGAATCTACCCAGATTATCTTTCCATGGCACCTGGATATTGACGGGGCTGAGCAGTCCAGTCCTCGGTGTAACTTCATTAAAACAAAGCCAGTAATTGTTGTGAGGCAGCTTACTCGTTCGAACCGGCTTACCTCGGAGATCTGTGAGTAACATTGCTTAAAAAAGAAAACGCAGAGAGTTTTCTCTCTGCCAACGACAGTGCTGTGGAATAGGGCTTATTTCATATATACTATTCCTTTAGTATGTTCAAGTAGAATATACATTCTTGGAAACACAAAAGAAATAGAGCCTACTGTGTTGAACCGCACATTCTCACAGTTAAGTGATATTGTTATATCACATCCTGGCATACATTTTCGTTACATTTTCGTTATTACCATCTGGTTGTAGTATG
This sequence comes from Atractosteus spatula, assembly GCF_055471065.1. Taxonomy (NCBI): domain Eukaryota; kingdom Metazoa; phylum Chordata; class Actinopteri; order Semionotiformes; family Lepisosteidae; genus Atractosteus; species Atractosteus spatula. The sequence goes on along the minus strand of NC_142722.1, from coordinate 18,730,615 downwards.
TTAGTGAGTATTGTAACCATCGGTCATGCTAATAAAGCACCTTGAATTGAATTGAGTACCTTTGGACAGAAGTCGTGCAGTATTCAGAATACTTCAGATTCCAAGTATGAGCACAATAAGTTTTTCAGACATAGGAATAATTTTGGGTTCCCTTGTTATTTAAGCATTGATATCGGGGACATTATGTTGTGCAAGTGCACATTTACTATTCTGCTTTTTTTTAGCACAGGGAAAGCATTTTGTTACATTTTGTTACTTTTCTGCTGAAGGGATGAAGATCAGCATTTGTAATGTTAGTAAATTGGTTTCCCGAGAAGTACAGTTAATACAAATAGTATTGGGGGAAACCTTGTAAAAGAATGACAGGGCTGCTTTTTGAGGCTTTTATAGTCAGCACGCACCCTATACAAAAGAAGTCATGCATGTTGTATCTTTCAGTGTTGCCTGTGTCAGTCAGCAGGGGGCAGTGTGGCTCCATTCCCATAGTGGCTGGCCCATCTGTGTGTCTGTGTCTGTGTGTGTGTTAGAGGACAGAACGGGGAAGCTGTGGTTCAGCAGCCCAGAGCGTGACTGCAATACTAGATTGGAGCGGCTGTGCGCCTTGCCGTTGGGAAGTGGAGATTAAGCAGCAGCCACTCTGTATTTATACACACTGCCTGCACTGCTGGATTCCCTGTGTTCCTGCCTGTGTGTGCGAGTGTGAGGAATTGGGTGTGTGTTTGCCTCACTAGGTATGCTTGTGCTCTACAGTGTAAATGCATTTGTGGCTCTCTGAGTGTACGTGATCTGCTGTGTATTTATTGGGTTTTCCTTGATGCATTCACTAGCTGTGCGCTTGTGTCCAAACCTTTCTATGGTTTTAAGACTTCCTAAGCATGTATGCATGAAAAGTATCTTGTACCACTCTTAAGTATGCATATATCTTAAGATCAGAGGTTTAATTTTTCCTTTTTTTAGTTTTGATCACATGGTTTTCCCTTCACTTTATTTCAAGCTGATTCAATCAGTTTCTTAATCAAAAATAGCAAAACTCCATTAATTGCGAATCAAGGTTAGTTGCTTTTTAACTTAATGCATGTATTGAGTCACTGATTCTTTTTTTACTCTATTTGTGATCTGAGCTCGTATCTTTCAAGTGATGTTGATTGCTCAGCTCCAAACCTGTTTAATTCAGCATCCTTTATTACTCTGGGTTTCAGTGGAAGCAAGTAGTTGGAAAAAATGAAAAATGCAAACCTGACTTTTACTCTCTGCATGAATGCACAGGCCTTTTCAGTTTCACGTGGTGACTTTTATTGTGTGTTTACATTCACAGATTTTGTAGTGAGCATGTTCTCCTTTTGCATTTCAGAGTATCTTGCTGTCGGTGCGTGTGCCTGTGTGGGATGGCATTTTTATTTTAATGCCCACTGAAATGGGAGCATAAAAATGAACAGGAATTCATAAAAATCTTTCCACAATGAATTTCGGTACTTTCATTGCTTCCCATGAAAGAAGAGAGGCAGTATTGGATGTGATCTGTTTGTCATCTGTAATAAACCAGTTTATAGAGGGATGTCCATGTTTGCTCATGTATGTGAGTGCACTATACCCATCATAACTGCAGTGCATGTTTAGAAATGTTATAGCACAAAATGTGAAAATGTGCAATCTGTAGAAATGTATGAATAAGAGATCTTGGGTCCCATTTTCTCTGCTAGGTTTCAGGTTCAAACCATAAAACAATCCCATAGTAAAATAAATTTTAATGAGGTGGTGGCCACACTTCTCCAAAAGCAGCAAATATACGCAGACAAACCTTTTGTGTGATATTGAGTGAAACAACCATGATGCTTTGTCTGATTTGTAATTCTCTTTCTTATTTTCAATGAAGACATTTTTCAGTTCTTCACTCTTGGTCAAAAAATATGTAAGGCGGGATCTTTTCTTTGCTTCATTACAAAACAGCCAAGATTTTTCACTATGACAAGAAGTTACACAAGTAGGTATGTCTAAAGAAAGATTATGACAAAGTCACATGATTTGTCTAATTAAAGAAGCAAGGAGGAACAGCGAGGAGCTGTAGCAAGAAAGTTAAAAACCGTTCTGAAATTTACCTGCAGCCTGTGTAGTGACTGTAGTTATGTTTATTTCCTTGCTTCAGCTAAAACATCACCAGATTCTGAAGCTACATCATGAAATAATTTTTCAGAACTTAATGGATGGACATCACCTAGGCTTCAGATCTAGTCATGTGTTATTATAGTTCAAAATATTTAGTGGCAAATTAAAAGATTAAAACAAACAAAAAAAAGTGCCTTCTAACTGCATTGTTTTATGATTCTTGTCTTAAGACATGTTCTAACATGCAATTCTAACAGATTTTGCCCCACGTATATGGATTCTCCTATTGAGAGTTTTGCAGTCAGACTAGAAGGGGCTAGCCTTTTATAAGTGATCTTAGAGCTTTCAGAGCTAAGCTCATCACATAAGATTGAACCGGTGATGGCATCGCAACAGACCGACAGAGAAATATAATTTTAGAAGCAGGTGGGGGTATCTTAAGTGTTTGCCCAAAGCTGAGACAGCCCTGGCTCTGTGGCACTGCATTGATCTCGTTCCTGCTTCAGGAGGCAGTGGGCAATGTGTACATTCATGGCATTGCTTGCTTGAAGTCTCTGGAGGAGCTCTGCGCTGCAGCATGTGCAGATATTCTAGTGGAGTGATTGCCCATCACAGCTTATAGATGACTTTTTTCGTATCAAATTACTGTATCAACTCCTCTAGTCATCAGCAGTTACAGTACATAGTTGCATTGCTTTTAAACTGTAAAGGCTGTGATCTCAAAGGAAGCCGATCTGCTCCTACCTGTTGACATTGTGTAGGTGTGAAGCACATCCACACCTACTGATCCTGCACAGGTAAAGTCAGCATGCTAGACACTTTTCTCACTTACTGGCAAAACGGTACCACTTTTCCTCTTTTACATAAAGTGGTCCTGGGCCCTTACAGGAGTATATGAATTGTACTTTCCTACATGGTGAATTGGACATTTAGTAGTAGTTGGTTATTGCTTTTTTAGAATGCAACTTCCAAGTTATTAATATGGACAGGCTTGCTAAATGAAAGAGGGGTTTTCTTGTAACTCTCGGCTCTGTTAGCAGCTTGCACAAGGGGGCGACATGTTTGAATGTATTGTTGTTTAAGGGGTTGCGTACCGCATTGTTGAAACACTCAGGAGTCAAATTACCCTTCTTTTAATACCTTACCACACTCTCCCGTAGTTACTTGGTATTGTCTGCGCATTCCCATGGCAATCTCCCAGAAAAGATGAGAAAAGAAGCACATTGCCCCTCATAGTAATAACTTCTCTGATCAATAAACATTGATCGGAGCTGATGTTTATGCCGTTTAATATATATATGCACATGGAATTGCTCTTTCAGCCACTCCAGCCAAAAATCAGCTTCCGTTGTAAAATTATATACAGTAAGGTCTATCACACAAGCTAATAGTATTGGATTGAGTCCACTGTGCTTTGTAGGCTTGATTGTATGGATGGGAGGCTGTCTGGGTGATGTCATTCATGTGTGCTGCTCCTGCTGAAGTCTTTCAATAAGGTGTCATAGCAAAATCTTGCATTCTGTTGAAGCCTAGAAGTAACAGAGATGAATGAAACACTTTCAGGTCATCTTAAGAAAGGACAGCAATGATGCTAGCTCAGGTCACTGCTCATCAGCGTTACTCATCTGCATTAAGCTGGAGGGGAGGCTCATACCACAGCCTGCAAATATTCTTTGTAATATTTAGGACTGGCACTTCTTGGCCTGGGTTTGCATCTCTGTTGAAACCATATTGTATAAATATAATGACAATCCTACATCTTAAGTAAAACCTAACTATTAATTTGCTGTCTTGTTGTATGATATTTTGTGCAAATCGTGAAAGTTGTAAACACTGCTTGTGATTAATTTCCATACTTGCTCTGCTCTATTTTGTTAGTAAGACAATTTGTGATCATTTGTTCAGATATTAGCAAAAATACCTAAACTTAACGAAGCAAAAAGATGTAAGTTAAACTAAGGAACTACAGGAATTAAATTCAAGGTAATCGGGTTGGGAGATGAGCAATCGGCACCTTTTTCAATGGTGTTGAAATTACAAATAAGGTGAAACTGAATCAGTGACATGACCAAAAAAATAATGCAGATTACAAGAAAGGACTTGCCATTTTTTTGCATTTACTTTTAATTAACAATAACCTATTTTCCTTGACCTTTTAAATTGTACAAAATTAGAATCCTTTTCAGTTCCACACATTTTTAAAGTCTACTATGCAGTTCAACAGCCTGGACTGTTGGAAATATATTGTGTTACAAGACAATTGCTAGATTTGTCATAAGAGTTTACTTGTCCTTTGTTTTCTGTGATAGTTTGACTCCACAGCCTGTCCATTATTGAACTGAGTTACATTTGCCTCCATATTGATCAGTTTTATAACGTTGCCATTAATTTAAGAATAGAATATTGCCTTTGATTACCTTTCGTTATGTGTCCAGTATAATGATTTCCAAAAGCACATGTTATTGCTTAGTGTATACTGTACTGTCCATGTCAGGTGCAGAGAAAGTCCCCATGATGAGCCTTCATTTAGGGAAGGGCAAATAAGAATTTGTCCAGTGCTACAGTGGTAGGATATTTTTAAATCTATCGAAACAAAAAATAGTGAATTTGAAATCTTTACTCCTAAGAAATCCTAAAAAGAAGTACCAGCTATACTAGAAGTTTGAAGTCTGAGGCGATTGCCGCTGGCACTTTGAAATGTGGTACGTTAGATTTGTGTGAAAGTCAAGTGCTTACTTTTTGTTTGCTTTTTTGTGCTGCTTTTCATAATCTTTCCTTTTCCACATCCTCCTTATTTCTCTCTCTCGATTTTCCTCTCTTCTTCCTCCTCTGCCTCCCCCTCCTCCCTCTCTCTGAAATGCGAATCTGTGGAAGAAATGGCTTGTAAATTAGCTGTGGTCTCGCTCGTGCCCAATGGCCCTCTTATCTGAATGCGGGTGTTGATTGTTGGACTGTCTCTCAGGGTGAGTGACGGCTCAGGGTTTGCTTGTGAAATGGCTGATTTTTGTCAATGTTTGTCTGTACGGCCTTATCTTCAAGCCTTATATTAACTGCCTTGTCACTTCACACAAGCCAGCGCTGTCTCTCTCCCTCTCTGGCTCTTGCGCTCTTTCTCTCCTGCCTGTGTGAGATTTTGACATCAGAATGCAGTGCTCACCGGACCCCCATTCTGAGGGCTGCTGGGTAATTCACAGCAGAATTCGCTGTCCCCATTTAAAGCCTGTCTAAAGACTTCAGTCAGTATTCCTCAAATAGAATTTTTCACAGCGATAAGACTCAGAGGCTGCAACACCTGTGGGGAGTTAAATGCTTCTTTACTGAGGTTTTTGTCATCTTAAGTTAATTCTTTATGATCTGCAATTCTTTGTTTTTCCCCATAATGCCTGTTTTTTAAAAATATAAAATGGAATTACAGTCTTCAAAATAAAATTTGGTATTATTTGATATTCAAATGATATTGAGAAATGGAAATCAATGATTAAGAAAGTTATAAAACAAAACTAACTCAGGGTTTTAGAAAAATATACCTGTAAATAAGCATTTTCTTGGTATAGTAAATTCTGTTCTTTAGGGCTTCCTTGTTTAATCTCTATTTGGAGTCGTTGAATATGTTAGTCCTCATTTGGTCTTCTAATTAGTCTCAAAGTTTTTTCCAAATTGGTAGCTATGTGTTACACAAAGCTCTAGTAGACCTGAGGGAATGAGATCTGTAGGAAGTTAAGTATATTCATTAGATTCACCTGTTTATGTATTTTTGAGTTTTGAGATGTTGCTTTGCTTCCCTGTGTTCCGTTCCTGGTTATTCGCCTGTGGGAAGCGGATTGAGGATTGAGTTTATCGCTGAATTGGTAATTATGCCACAAAAGACGAAGGAAGAAACATGTATAGCGAATTGCTCTTGGTAAACTGCAATGCAGTGTTGGGTCAGTTCAATTGTGTAATAAATGTAATTGGAAATTCAAATCTTGAGGACATTACAACAGACTAAGTGTCTGTTTTACATTGACATAGGGAAGAAATAGCATCAATGCCAACAGAGACTGCATTGAAAATCTGAATGTTTTTTTTGCAATTTAGATAATGTGAAAAACAAAAGAATGTACACCTGCCTTTACAGCACAGAACCGATTTTACAGGAGCAGAAAATAAGGACATTGCCAGAGATAAGGTTTTGATTAGAAAAGTGATTTTTTTCTTAAGACATGATTAAACTTGTCAAACAATTCGTGTTACAAAAAAGCAATAAAAGATGATTAAAAACAGCAGTAATGAGATCACAGGAAAAGTAAAGAATCCAGAATTGTACAGTACAGACGAGAACCATGTGAAGCATCCATTTGGAGGAAACTGTGATTCCATGCATATAGCTCTCAGACAATTACCTTTAATTAAAGCAACGTCTCTTTTTAATTGGATGCTTAAAGACTACAAATTGCAAGAAAATGGGAGTAATTTGAGGAAATTGGAAGTCTGTGAGAGATCTCAGTCCCGCTCGGTCCTGAACACCCACAGAGGAGAGAGAGGAAGAGACAGGCAAGGCTGTTTGTCCAGACAGGAGAGAAGCTCCTAGTTTCTTTCTGAAAGAAAGCATAACTCCATGAAATAAAACTGTGGTATTTGTCTGTACCTTGAAACACATTATTTTTCTTAGGTTTCTGAAAGACTTGGTGTATATCCTTAGTGTGATTCTAATCTGCAGATTGATCAGGATACTGTTTGTTTCCTCTCAACACTGATCTTGCTCTCTCGGACAGTCCCACAGAGATCGGGGGTGCGCTGCAGACGAAGCTGCGGTCCAGCCGGCTGAGGTAGCGCTTGGAAATTGCAAGCCGCTACAGGTGTCCTGATCCTGCAGAAGATGCCAGATCTGTGATCAAGCACCTGTATTAGTTAAAGCCACTGAGGAGCCCCCACCCATGACGTTCAGTTTATGCTGAGTGATGCTATGAATTGAAGCGCTACACTTAAAAACTGAACTATACGTTATTTCAAGATAATGAGTTACTGTATCTCAATAGCCCCACCATAAACACCTAGTTGAGTGTGTCTGTCATAGACTGAAAATGTATGTACTGTATGTATGGAACTGAGATCCTGGGAGGTTTAGCTATGTATTGTGTGGTCATCTTTTTTTTTTAAAGAGATGTTACTCATGTTGCTAGAGGTCTGGGCTGAAAGATGGAGTAAGACCAGGAGGAGCAGGGGCCTGGCTGCCTGGTTAAAACGTCTGAGCACCAGCAGGCTCTGGCTGGAGCAGACCTGCTCTTGTCGGCTGTATGAATTGTGTGGTGCTGTTGCGAACGAGGCAGAGGGGAGGAAGCACGGTGGAGGTGACACTGCGCTGTGGTTCTCTTTTCGCAGAGAAGGTGAAAAGTAGCGGCTGTTTTTTTTTTCTTTTTGTTGTGTGATTTTTTTATCCGCTTTTTTTTGTAATCGGATTCTTTTGATTTGCACGCCGTTCACTGGCAGGGTTTGGGTTTCAAAGAAGGGCTGGAGTGACTGACGGAGTGAAAGGAGTGGAGGGGCGGTGCAGGGGCAGCTGTTTTGTGCAGTCCAGTGCTAATTGGCTTCTTGCTTTGCTCTGCACTTCGCTCTCGGCCGCAGCAGACACTTGTTCGGCAGACGTCCTGATGAACCTGGTCTGTGCCAGGCTGTTTGGCCAGCGGAGGAACCCGTTTTCTTTCTGCATGCGCTTTGAGCCATCTTTCACTGGGGCTCCCGAGAGCGTCAAATGTGCATTAGATGTGAACGTTGCTGCGCTTATGAATTATGAATTTTGAAAGAAAAATACAAGGCACAGGAGAGTGAAAAAGTAAAAGATAAATTGCGAGAGAATAATATATACACCTCTACTTTTGTATGATTAGTTATATTATGTAGAATACAACAGTTTTGGTTGCCCCTGTTTGCTGAAACTGGTTAAAACAGTGCAGTTGGGTTATGAAGTGTAGCAGGTGACCTGCATAATGTATGGCGTCTATTTTTTTGTGCTTAAGATGCTGCATACAGTCTCCCGGGTCTGACCATTCCTTCTTTAAAGAGAAACAAGCACTCAACAAGCTGTACACCCAACTCTAGCTAAGAGGTTTTTTGTTTGTATTTTATGTCACATCATTACAGTTTTGTGAAGCCCCTGTCTGATCCATCTTCTCTACCGTGTGTAATAAATGGCTCTGATAGCCTCTGTTTAGCTTTGGGGGGAAAAAATAGAAAAACACGATGGCTCTTGCATTCTTGCCATTATTCTTTTGCTTTGAAATCAGATACATTTGTGGTTCAGTTTTGCTCTTTTTGTACCCTAGCCAGCTTTTAATATTGTGCCTCTGTTTCGCCACAATCACTTGGCACCGAACCTGCTGCAGAAGGTGATGCCTTCTTCCTGTAACCTGGATCTCTCACGACGGAGACCCTGTCGTTTAGCACAGCCCGGTCCTGGCGGTCTGGCCAGCTGTGGTGTGGCTCTGCCTCTGTCCTCTTCGGGTCTAGAGAAGGCCTTGTTTCTCATGCATGCGAACAAGTCCCGTTGGCCCTGGGGAGGGGGTTGCCTTTCTGCATCGTGCTGCTTCAGATGATTGTGGCAGAGCTGAATTGCACTGCCGCTGGCACAGGGTCTCCTGCTCTGAGGGCTGAAGGTTTTTTTTTACCAGCTTGAGGCTCAGAAGTGCTGGCCTTTATTTCTCTTCTGTGCTGCTCAAGTAGCAAGTCAGATCACTTTGGGATGGCCTGTGTTTCATAGGTGAGAGAGGTACAGCATCTCTTATTTTTTATCACTCTGCAAATGAGAGATTCTTTTGTAAGGCACTGTTGAGATTGCAGAGCAGTTGAAGAGAGGAGTGTTTTGTAGAAGATGTTTCTTCATGAAGCACAAGGTTACAGTACCCAGTCAGTGCATTACAGTGTAGTACCTGAAGCTTTCAACTGCTCAAGTGATGTACATGTACTGTAGGTGACCATGTGGCACAGAGTTCATGTGGACAATTGGCGCCGATTCATGTTTGCTTGTGAAAGTGATGTCAATGTTTTAAAATACCTTTAAACCTGCATTCTTTCACTGCAGAAACACTGTACTGCTTTTTCAGGGAAAAACAGAAGTATTAATCCAAAACTGAACAAATACAATATAGAATTTCTGCTGAAAAGAAGATACTTTTATTGTAATTTATTACTTTCTGGATTCTTAATATATTTTAATTAAAAATATTAATGTTATCTTGAAATGCACCATCAACTTAAAATCAATCTTTGCATTCACGTATTAGCCCTTAACCATTTCAATAACATCACTGATAATTAAGAATAATATATAGTTACCATTAAATGAAAATGTTGCTATATAAGTATTACTATAAATAAAAATTCAATATTATGTACCATAGTATTTAATTTATAAATTTTACTAATTGTTGGCATAATATTATGAATGCAACCCCAATACATGTGTTCATTTGTGCTTTTTAAGAGGTTTGCCTTTTAAGATGCAAAAGAACAAATCACTTGTTGCCTAATTTTCATTTATTTTGATTTTCCTTTGTCTGTCTGATTGATAGAACTATTGATCAAATTCTAATTTGGTGCTGGAAGTTGTGGTTGACGTAAAATTGGGAGAGGATGAAACGGGTCATCCTTGCCTTACAGGGGTGGGGCCGTAGCGAAGCCAGAGATCTGAATTCTGCTGCAGCGGTGACTCGGACAGCCACCCTGCTGGCTGATCTAACCACTGCTGCCACTACAGGGCTCTCTCTCGCTGGGCCAGCCACCCCCCGTCCCCTGGATTAGCCCAGCACAACGCCCGCCGTGAAATTGAGAACGCCTTAATGCTAACCTGACCTGATTTCTGACAATCCCAGCACTGCTTTCATCTCACTAGGTGTTAAACAGGGAGGTGAAGCCCATTGGCTATTGACATTATTCGACTTCATGGTTTTTTTGCCAAGTCTTACGCTCAAAATGACTCCTTGGCCTCTCCTGCCAGGCTATATGAGCCAAGAGCTGGTGAGCAATCGCTGTTTCTTTGTTGTGTCGCCAGCTCAGGCTCGTGATTGCAATCCGCTGTACCTGTGATTGTGTGGCCTCCTCCACCTTTCCACCTTTCACCCTCCCCACACCGGCCTCAGAACGCTCCTGCCAAGGCTTGAGCTGAAAGGAATTCTTTCTGCTGCTAAAGCCCGTTAACAGGATTGGCGAGGCAAGTAGGGGTAAATGCGGGTGTGCATTGAAAAGGGGAAGTGATCCGAACAGATTTCACGTCCTCATTTTATTTCCCCTTCTTCCTGTTCTTACACCTGTGTTTCAGTCCACCCGCCTAATCCTTTAGTCAGAGGAACCAGACAGGTAGGTTTACGGTTAGCTGCGATTAATGTGACACTTGGTCTAGTGGCATTCTCGCAGTGCTTCTGTTAGGGAGCAGTTTTTTCATGTTATAACTCACTAAACAGGATCAGGCTTCTCGGGGCTCTGTTCGTGCACAGTTGGGGTTTTTGGGATACTCCGATTCATTTTAATGTATTACAGAGCTTGAATCTAACCTTCCTCGTACAGGTTCCTCTGTATAGGTCTTTAAATTGCAGGTTTGGTATTTGGGTGTGGAAAACATCATGACAAAATATACTTAAATGCTCTGCTATGGTAATTTGATTTAAAAACTGCAGTATAGATACTTTCACAGACCAGTATGTATAATATATGGTTTCACAGACCTGTATCGGGGGTAGTCCTTTGTATACCGAAGATAGATTTGGATAGTCCAAGAGTAGTGCTAATTAGGCTCTGTGTAACCTCTGATAAAATTGTCGGTTTAGCAAGGAACAATCTACAGTAGATTTGAAGTGATTAAAAATGATTTTTTCGGAACATTAGTTTGGAAGTTTATTTGAAGTGGAAGAAGCTGAGTAACCCTTTCAGGAGAGCAGTAATTTTGTTAAAAACAGTAGAAATTAAAAATAAGGCTGAGAATCGGGGGATGGAGACTAGCCCGTCGACTTTCATTGGAGTGAAGTGCTTGTAATGTTCTGAAATGTCCCTTGATCGTCGACAGTAATGTTGTGCTCTGGCCTGTAGAAATGTCTCCTCTTTCTGTTGGGAAGGGATGTAGTTTGGCTTCCCTTCCCAGTCTTGAGGTGCTGGGTTTTCTCGGTGTCCGCGCTTGCAAAGCAAAGCTTTCTCTGTGAAAGCTCTGGAATGCCATGATCCACGTGGGGGAGTGGAGAGAACACGGTGTGAAGGTAAGGCACGCTGAGGGACTGGCTCAGCTTCACCTGCTGTACCTTGACCCTGTAACACTCCTCTTGTTCTTCGCCGCTTTGCTCATGCGGGAAGCTTGGCTGCCACAGTTAGGCATTTCTTGCCTGAGAAACAAAAGGGAGAAACAAAAGGGAGAGATGCAAGGGAAAAACCTATTGAATCTTGTTTTCTCTTCTGTTTGCATTAGAATTTTCTTCAGTGTGCGTCTCCCCCTTCGCAGCGTTCTGGCGGACTGCCAGTTCTGTTCCTTAAGAAAGGAGGCTGTGTTCGTACCAAGGTCTATTAAAACACATTAAGAGAGTAGCTAAATGAGTGTGAAAAGATCACGGATCAGAATGTGCAGTGGGTTTGCGATGTAAGCCATTCACGCCCATGGAAATGTGATCAATCCCTCCGAGCTCATTTCTGAAAATAACATTCAGAATATTGTTGATGGGAAGAGGGGGGGGTCTTTTCATACATTCAAGGTCTTTTCTCAGATTTTTGCTCTTTTTTGTAGATCTGGAGGAGGGCTGTTAGGATGAACAGGCCTGTCAATCGCTCATGTATTGGGCCTTTTCCCCCCCCAGAGTCAGCCCCCAGGACTGTCTGGTCTGACTTTTCTTCAACCTAGTTCTAAATTACTTCATTAAAACTCTTAATTTAACCAATAACTGCTTTAATTAAACCCCTGTAATTGTTTAAACTTTTCAGAAGTTTCAGGTTTTTAAGTTTTCTTTGAAGTTTATTACATAAATTCAAAAATCTTCAGCTGTTGGAAAACGGAAAACCTTTTTTAACAAAACATGTAGTTACATAATTTAATAGGGGCCAATAATTTAAAAATGGTCTTTAGATATTCACAAGACCTGAAACGTGTCAGCCAGGGGCTGTACAGATTGATATTGAGGTAACGCAAAAAGAGAAACAAGGGTTCTTTTCCGTGAGCTCAGCCAGTTGGAATGTCTCTGGATTGCTGCTTTTTAATACAGAGTTCTGTGGTGCTTCAATAAAACTTGACCATCCAGAATCATCATTCGTTAAAATAATTTCCCTACCTCTCCTGACTCCTGAACACACAGCGCTCATCCTGAGCTTCCTCCTCTTCCCCGTATTCCCAGTCCTTCATTGACGGCACCATTGGCATGTGGTGTGCTCTTAGTAGGTTTATCTTTGTGAGCTCATTATACAAACAGGACAGTCATGATTTTGTCATGTTTTTAAGTCAAGTTTTTTTTTCACCTGTTTAAATTAAAGAAAAAATGAAATTACCCCAGGCAGTTTTTACCCATTTCTCTCATGCACAGAAGGTCTAAGATAAGGCTGTGAGTAATACCCCCTGAATGCTGTATATTCCTGTGTGTTTTTCTTGCTCTTATACAGAAGGAGATTAATCTCAAAAAGTTTCATATCCCATTTCACATCTTTTGATTAACTTTGGAACATTGCTGGACTTGGGAAGAAGATTGCGTGGTTATACAGTGCTTTCCAAAACTCACAATAAAATTGAATTTCTACTGATAAAGTTGTCTCCCTGTGGTGAAACAGTGCTTTCTCCCTCTCTACCACAGCACGTTTGGGGAGCTGAAGACCTTGCGTCTGCCCAAAAAAGTGAGCGGGACAGGGGCGCACAGAGGGTTCGGCTTCGTCGACTTCCTCACCAAGCAGGACGCCAAGGTGAGCCGGGGCGTGTCGAGCTCTCGCTGCTCCTCGTGCTTCAGTCCTCATTCGCTGACTTTCACGGCAGCAATCTGAAAGTAAATTGACGTCTCTTAATGAATGCAGTTTAAAAGTTCAGCTTGCTGACAGTTCCCTTATGTTTACCGTTTTCAAGGGTCCAAATTATTGTGATGGGATATGCTTATTAACTTTGAACTCCTTTTCATTTTCTTCATCGAAACATAAACATTTGTGCCCTCAGCTTTACTGTCTGGTGCCGTCTGAAATATGAGCATCAAAGCCTCTACCACACTGCTAGTGGAGCTGCTGGTGTCCTGGACCTGTTGTTAACCTGATCCTGTCCCACCTGAAGGTGTTGCTCTTTGCTTTTAGTTAATAAGCAGCAGAGCTTTTCAAGCTTCCTTCAGTTCGTCTGTTCTTTCAGGGACGTATCGGGTCACATTTTGGTTGCAGTAAAATACTTCAGAATGCACTTCATCATACAGAAAGGCACGCGAGTTTTTAACCGTTTGCTCCGGTTGTGTTCATTTGAACATCTGAGTGGTTGCCGCTGTACAGTTGACACAACCCACATGCCATGCTGACCAATTTCCAGACCTATAACTTGCTAATTATACTTATTCACTGTAAGCATCATTTCATACCCACAGGATATTTACATTACTTCTGTGTGTCCACACAGTTTGAGCTGGTTTTGTCTTTAATTCAGTCTAAACAGACAGACGCACGCACTCGGTCAGCATTCGGCTAGCATGACAGATGCATTTTGAAGGGTCAGAGGTCACAAATCTTATGGTCAAATATTTTTTTCTGACAGGAATTATACAATACTTAGGCAACGCAAAAACATCCTTTAAAATATCAAAATCTTTCCCTTGTTTATCCGTGATGAGGATAAGGACGTCTTATGGTAGGAGGTCCACACTGGCTACATTTTGAGCACCTCCGTCTCCTGAACTGTTGTCTGTCTCGGTCCAGAGATCGGTCTAACTGTTTTTCCCAGGGGCAAACATTTATGGAAATTTTCATTAAGGTCAGCAGGCGATTGATTTCATATGGAATGACCCATGAATCTTTTATGTCAAGGCTGGGAGCCTTCAGGATCAAGCTCAGTCAAGGCTGCATTTATTAGGTCAAAGGTGGGCAACCTTGGACCTAGAGGGCATCAACTCTCAATATCTTAATAAAACCAATTATATTCTAAAGTGAAAAAGTGAAGCATTGCTTCCACTTTTTAAACTGGTGATGACTTGTAGGAACATAATAAAAAGGTTTGACGTAAACTGAGGTCAGTGATAATTTCATGAGGGCAAGGCTACAGCTAAACAGGAGTTTTTCTTTTAATTTTTAAAAATATCACAAATTCCATCTGATTTCCTTAATTGCATACAAAATCAGACAGCCAGTATGATGGCACAGAGGTTAGCATTACTGCCTTGCAGCACTGTGACCCTGGCTTCGATTCCTGGGGTGATATCTGTGTACAGTTTGTGTGTACCAGTCCAGCTGGTAGGTTAATTGGCTTCTGAGGAAACGCCCTGCTCTGAGGGTGCGTGTGTCCTGTGATGGACTGGTGTCCCATCCAGGGCGTAGCCTGCTGTGCTTGCCAATTGCTCCCTGTCACAGTGAACTGGACCCGAAGCGATCAGAAAGTGGATGGATGGATTTCCACTTTTAGGTAAAAACAAATGTTGTAAAAATTGTTACCAAATGCTCTCAAATTATAGTGGGTTTTATTTTTTGGCGATTTTTTTTTAGCACGTCCCCACTGTAGCAGACCAAATCTTTCTCACTTTATTTCAAAGCAAGACGCGCTCTAGGCAAGTCTGTGTGGAAAAAGCCTTTGTATTGGCAAGGAGGGTGATGTCGTGGAGTCAGGGAAGATGGAAGTCACAGACCAGGCATGCTAGGGCTCTTCCTTCAAGGTCACATGGGCTTTTCACATGAGCCTGGCGATCACCCAGCCTGGCGATCACATCGGCGCCACCGCCGGCTGTGCCCGCCGTAACCCTGCCTGGCGATCATGTCGGCACCACTGCCGGCTGTGTCCACCGTAACCCTGCCTGGCGATCACATTGGCGCCACTGCCAGCTGTGTCCACCGTAACCCTGCCTGGCGATCACGTCAGCGCCACCGCCGACTGTGCCCACTGTAACCCAGCCTGGCGATCACGTCAGCGCCACCGCCGACTGTGCCCACTGTAACCCTGCCTGGCGATCACGTCAGCGCATGCTGCTGCTTCTGGTTGTGTGCAGATTCAGGTGAAAGCAGGCAGACTAAACACCAATAACCCGAGTCAAATACACGCAGGGTATTTTCCAAAGCATACATGAGCGAGGTTTAGCCGTTTCCTTGTCTCAGAGCTGTAGCTACATTATTAGGGGGTGTGGGCCAAGGCTTTGGTGAACACAGCCCTAATGCTTGTAAAGAATCACATTGAAAGGCCCACATGTTCTGAGTCCATGGATAGAGACCGCGCCTCTGAGCCCAAGGTCAAGGGCTAAAAACTGTTCGAGAGGTACAATTGTACAGACAAGCCTAGGTTTAGAGTCCCGTGAAGTATTTGCTCACCATGATTCAAAAAAGATAGACCAGAGCAGACCAGCCAGATACTCTCCTGAGGGCCAAAGGAACGTCCTGCACTGACTGGTGAAGAGAACTGAATCTTCTTAGCCTTGAGCAGAGAAGACTGAGAAATCAAGCGTTCAAGGTCCTCCCGGGCACTTGACAGAGTCAGAGAGTCCAGGGGATTTTTTACACAAAGGATTGCCGAGGTCTGAAGCAGGGTACCCAGCTGTCTTAGCGAAGCAGACCCCATGGCTTTCTAGTAACGGAGGGATAAGATTCTGGGATCAATTAGCTACTAGCAACCAAGTAGGCGTGACAGGCCAGATGACCTCTTATGTTCTTAATATTTAAGCTGTCCCAGCTGGAAAACGTAGCTGCCGTGGTAAGAAAGTGTTAACATAAAAAGAGACTGGGAACTAAGCCTAAAATAATAGAACAATGCAGGTGATGCAAAGTACTTTGTTTCATTCAGGGGTCTGAGTACCTGCTCCTTGACAGCCGTGGTCTACACCCTTTCCAGGAAGCTTTAAATAGTCCATGTGTAAACCCTAGAAAACATGCTGCCTTGTGCTAATTAAGCAAATAATTGGTCCAATTAAGTCATCCAGAGCTCAGCTGGAGCAAAAACCAGAAGAAATTGGCTATCGAGGACCAAGCACACGCCCCCCCGTTTTCTTTACAGAATATGCACCGGTCTGCTCTGTAATATCCCAGTCCGTTCTTACATTGCTGAGCCTTTTAATGGCATCTCAGCATTATGTCTAGTGCAATTAAGGAAGTGTGCGCCGTTCTCAGCTGTGGAGTAGTGTCCAGTGAGGACGGGGCTGTTCTGTCTTTATTGGGAGCCTGGAACTCCTTCCAGCCCCCTCTCTTTCTCTCCGCTGCCCGGGTCTCAGCTGTCTCTCTCCATCCTTCTCAGCCAGAGCGGGCTGATTATGACAAAGTGAAGTGACACTTCCTGCGCCCCTTTCATTTTGCCAGGCGTAGCTCGCAGAAGAGCTCTCGTCAAGCGTTCCCATTAAAGGATCACACTTGCCAGGATACAGCATTGTCCGCCTCTAACACTCCATATTTCTCCTCTTTTTTTTTCTTCTCCCAGCTCACTCCATACAGTGTTGATGAAGTGAGCTTTCAGTTGTCCTGAATTTCTTTATTTTCACATCTGCTCATGTTGCTTAAATGAATATTTTTTTAACTCTTAGTTTGGCTTTTCTATTCCTTATGAAGACCTGGTGGGTTAGTATGCTCTCTGAAAGGAACACACGGTAACTGTTCAGTGTTCTGAAAAGCTGAGTGACCTGCGTTTAGATCAAATATCGGCCTGTAGCTCCTAATATTTGATCATCGATATTGAAATGCGTTATTTTTTCGGTCTGTGGAAAAACAGTGTAGGTTTGAGGTTTGTAAAAAATATTTAGTTATGTATGAGTATATCTCAGTGTGTTCTGCCTAGTAATCTTCAGTTCAGGGCTTAGCCACTGAGAGATGCCTTGAAGGACCTATACAGGGATTTTTAAACTTTTTATTCAACAGTTTAAAGAGAAAAGTCATCACACAGTGAAAGGAGGCCATCGACCCATCTCCCCTGTTTGGGTGCTCATAGCTAATTTATCAGATGTTGTTAATTGAAAGAAATCAGACACCAAGGCTGGGTAGCCTGTTCCAGATGCCCTTTTTGTGAAAAGAAGTGTCTCCTGTTCTCAGTTTTAAAAGCACTTACACATTGAAAAGTCCATAAACTGTAAACTTTGTCAGCGCGTGCCTTTTTTATCGTTACCCTGCATCGCCCGGTAAAGTGGAGCTTACTCTGATTTTCTGATGACAGTTAACTTAAAACCACGCATCTATCAAAAGGGAACGGCATCTTTTCATCTCCTTCTTTGGATACACTGAACTCCACCAATACTGGGACAGTTGGCTGAAGAGAAGACTGAATTTCCTTCAGAGAATTCCAGTCACAGCCAGCTAATGGTATACCCCAGCTCCCAGTTCAGTGTTTTCCTTGTTTTATGCGTTTACCTGCCGAGTCGCTCAGGAGCGCCTGAGCCGTGTCCTTGCTGTCGAGACAGGCTGGTCAGCCTCCCCAGACCAGGTCGGCAGCTTCACTCAGTGGCCGTTCAAGCTCTTGGCTCCTCAGTCCTGTCACTCACAGCTCCACACGTTATCTGGCTCTCAGGAGACCCTGCGGCCGCCCTGAGAATTCAGTAGCTGAGGCGTTACGCGCAGCTTTTGTTTTAGAGAGATCTGTAATTTTTTTATCGGCAAAAACCGTACCGCGGGACGGTGACAGCTGTTTGTGATCGCCACGTTCGCACCCCTGTCACACCCCCCTTCCACTTCTCCTCCACATTAGCGTAACACGGCGCCAGGTTAAATAAACAGGCAGCAGTTTAGAGACATAATTACTGTTTTCTCTGATAGCATGGCACCTCCGCCAGCCTCAGCGTCTGACTCCCGCTCCTAATTGGCAGCGCTGCCTGGCGAAGTGGGAGCTGGGTCTGTTCCCTAGCCTTGCTCTGCTCCCACTTGCCGCCTGCCTGAGAGAGGCTCTGCCTTGTGCGTGCTGTAATTCTCTGTGCGGTCGTGTCTCCCTGCCCACAGAAAGCCTTCAGCGCCCTGTGTCACAGCACCCACCTGTACGGGCGCCGGCTGGTGCTGGAGTGGGCGGACTCTGAGGAGACCCTGGAGACCCTGCGCAGGAAGACGGCCGAGCACTTCCACGGTAAGGCCTGCCCCTCCTCTTCCTCCCCTCCCCCTCTGGACTCGAGCAGCTCAGTGCGTTCCGTTGTGTGGCAACATCGCCATCCTGAAGACCAGCCATCAAGGCTCACGACACAAATCAGTTGCACTGTGTGCGCGTTTGATACCAATGAAGAAAGGTGAACAAGCTGCCTGAACATCCAGCTACTGAATCTCTTTTGTTTGTATTCATCCTGTTTGCTTCATGGCCTGATTTTAGGCATCGGCATAAGATCTTTCAGTTCAGACTGTCTGTATACATTTGCCATGGAAAACATTTAAGCATTGTGTTGAGTATCCCTCAGCAAGCTGTAAGCGAGTGGTCCCAGTCATTTCTGCCCAGGGCAGTAAAGTGTCTTTCTCGGGGCTCCCTGGGGCAGTGGTAAGGTGGTTGTGGGGGAAGAGTGTGTCTGTGCAGACACTGATCGATCAACACTGTACATGTTTGTTTAGAGAGATCATTAGGCTGTTTGGCGTTAGGTCCTCAATCAATCCTTCCTGATCTGTGCTTTCCCAGTTCAGCAGTTCTGCAGGACTGGGCAATCAATTGCCTTTGGCCCAGCTTGCAGTGAGCCTGACTTGACAGTGATCGGAACTGGCCTGCATTTTACTGACAGCACAAGATAAACTTTGGAGGCGGGCATCTGTCATGGTGTTTGTCGCCTTTATTTATTTTCAGTTGGAAGTGACCAATAATACTTAACCATTTGTCATCCAGTTTGGACTGCTGTTTGACTAGCTGTTCTCCTACACTACTGGTCTACCTGCATTCTTGCCAGCAGCACCTCTATGGGTGTCCTGTCTAAGGACTGACTTGCTTGGTTACTTAGATTTGACAACTTCAGGCTGCACAGTGGTACTGCAGCTCGTCACTGCGGTGCTGTGGGTGCTTGGAGAATCACAGAAGGATCCTGGTATTGTGCTTGGGGAGTGAGAACAATCTACAGTCTTGTAAAGAGCTTAAGTGTACGGAATTATTATGATTATTTACCCTGTTCACACTCAGATCAAATGATGGCTTTGACAGCCATTCATTGTGATCATCAGTCTCATACGAATTATTCTCAACTGTTGTGTGGATTTTTTAAAAGTAAAGGAATTTTAAAAGTGAATTGCTTCTACACTGGGTAGAAGTGTGGAGTGTAGTGACCAGGGTTCTGGATGGTAGCTGTGAGGTTGTGGGTCCAAATCCAAGGTCAGACATTGATGTTCTGTCCTTGAGCAAGGTACTTCAGTAAAATACCCAGTTGTATAAATGGATGCAAATGTAAGTCACTTTGGATAAAAGAGTCGGCCAAATCAGTAATACCAATTACATCCACCAAGTCCTTTGTGAAAGGCACACACACACCACGCACCAGTGAAGAAAGTCTGAATCACAGCTAACTCTGAAGCCTTGAAGAATCTTTGGGAGCCAATACTGTCACTCAATGGGGAGTACCAAAATAAGATATATTGCCGTGTGCCTTTTGGAAGATGTGCTTTATATTAGACCTAGCAACCTTGTTATTATCTCAGTTTATAAATGAACCCAAACCCTTCTCTCAGTGGAAGTTAAATTTCCCTTCGAGTTCACAGCTCATCGAAATGCGGTTTGTAGTTATTTGCTATGTGGCTTGTTCTAATACTGGCATTTTTTGGTTTTGAAATCCCTTTGGTTCCATTTACTTCAGCCCAGTTTGACAATCTGGACTCGATGAGTTTAAAGGTGATCTGAGAAAGACTCGTCTCCCTGCCTACAGCTCCTGAAGGCTCCTGCTGCTTCTTCTGGACCAGAGCCCTCACTGCCTTGTTGTGCAGTGGCCAGCAATGCCTTATTGTCATGTACTGTAGGTCCACAGGAGTTTATAGCACAAGTGTCTATATTGTAGAGTAGTTATGTTTAAAAGTGGATGAATCTTTTCTTGCTAAATCTTCTCTTGGGTGTTTTGATGCTTTTATAAGATTTGTTTTTTTAGCTAAGAGCATTAGAATGTTAGTAATACATTGTTAGTAATACATTGAATGTTAGTTACATTTGGGGGAGGAGGGTTTAGGCAAATACTTACATTTAGCCTTGAATAAGCTGGATTTTCTTTTAAATCCATTTACAGTTTATGGCATTTAATGAGATAGCAAGGATCTTTAGTCTGTGCGTGCGAGAGAGAGTTCTAACTTACAGAGCAGCAGAAAGAGATGAACTCATCGCACGTCTGTCCAATGTGATTGTAGGAAGCAGCAGATAGAAAAAAAAAGTCTCGCCAGTCTATGAAAAACACAAGGAAGAGTCCAAATGCAAGAACCCCACCGGGACCATTCAGGCTTATTTATTCTCTAACATCACATGTGCTCCCACGCCATTCTCCAAAACTGATCCTAAAGGAGACAAGCTATCTGGAGTGACAGTATGACAAGATCAAGAGCCGACTACTGAAATTACCAGTGCTTGAGTGAAAAAAAGCCACCCGTCTTCAAATAGTCCTTCCTTATGGCAAATGGCAGCAAATGTTTTTTTCCCCTCCATCTTCATTCCCTTCTGTTTATCTGTCTGTTTGTCATTCTCGCACTCTCTCCCTCTCCTCCCTGCTATTGTTGCTCCTAATGATGACAGTGATTCAGGGTTCATGCTTAGCTGCCTGTCGCTCTATTTCGAGATGCTTGCCTATTACCTCTCTGCAAATCCAATTTCCCTGCCCTATTGTGCTGTCTCTGCGCCTATTCATTACCACCAAGCAAATGAGACTGGGGCGCTAACTCTCAGGGGCTGGGGAGGGGGGCTGGCTTGGTCTGCATTGAAAAGGGGAAAAAATCAAACCTAATTATTGCTTATTGATTTCCTGTACTTCAAAAAAAACATCAGTTTTGTTTTCTTTATGCTTCAGCCCCCTTCTCTTGGTCTCTTAAACAGATTTCAGTTTGCATGTGTCTGTCATTGGGGCTTTGTTCCGGTATGTCAGTCTGTGCGTTAAGGTCTGTCACCTGTAAGAAAAACTACTGTATTTGTGTGCATATATGAATAAGAATTTTTAAATGTAAAAATAGTGGAGGAAAGTTTTTGGTGCAGCTATGAATGTGGCTATATAAGTCTTCTTCTAACTGTTTCTTTTTGGATTGTCTTATTGTGTGCTGTGTGCCTATTCTGTCTCTTCCTAGCCGCCTTCACAACGTTCAGGTTCTGACGCTAGACTGTTTAAGGCCTCCACTGATGATTGTAGGTCCAGTCTGGTCTGTGTCCAGAGATTTGCACATATGTGTGCAAAGACTTCATGTGCATCTCCATTTTAAAAGAAAAATGTACCTGTGGAGTTATTAATAACAATTAAAGAGCAATAGTACTAAGAGTAAAGCCACATATTAATTTACCTTCACTAGAGGCAGATGGTGGATAGTGAGGGGAAAGAGGTTATATATATAAAATGTATAACAAGTAGTGTAATTTTCTTGTAAACGAGTTGAAAGAAATGCAACTTCTAATCCTCCAAACAACAGGCTGGCAAATCTTGTGCATTCCAAACCATTTTCACGTTTTAAAAACCTAATTAAAGTGATGTGAAGCCCCAAAGATGGCGGTAGCCAACTCTGTGACTGTGGCTCTCAGACGGACCCTGGCGGAGCCCCCTGGGGGGCTGCATGTGTGCGCAGGCAGAAGGTCTGCAGTCCTGCTGTGAGCAGGGTGACGTCCTGGTGCTCGTGAGCTCGCGGAGCGAAGGCTGGGGTCAGCGGCTCATGATGTGGGGCTTGTGGTCGCAGAAAGAAGCAGGTGGTCTGGCCCTCTGCTATCAGAGGATGCCTTTATGCAATCGTCATGAGGTGCTGAGCTGTGTTAATGAGCATCGAGTGATTCCTGAATTAAGAGGAATGCAAAGAAAATCAGTTGCAGAATAAAAAACTGCAGCCGTGTGTGCACACGTGATCCCATGTGTCTTCTCATCCATGTGACTCAGCTGATATCCTCATAGCTCTTAAATCCAGTAGGATACCTTGACAGGCAGTGTGGCATTCCGAATGAGGTCTCCTACTAATAGACATCCTGCTGGCAAAGTGAGATGTGTTACTGGGATTATTATCCTCAATCAGATCAGGGTAGAAGCTCAGCAGAACTGCTAGCAAACTATTCCAGATCCACAAACTTCAGTCGAAGTGCACGAGAAACTTGTTTTTTCTTTTCCATCTGCCCCCACAACATCTGTCCCTCTAAGTGGATGAGTATTAAACACTGGGTGTGTTCATATACAGGAAAGCGCATTAAATCTCTCTCTCTCTTAATTATGTGAAAATCATGTAATTACCCCAAATCACTGTAAATTACTTCATTTAACATTTTCAATTTTAAACTTTATTAAGATAATGAGGATTTCATAATTGCTTGATGAAAATCGCCAAAGCCTGTTTGCTTTCAGGAAATTGGGAGTCCTTGTGTGTGCAGTAGTTTCCTCTTTTTTGAAATGCTGTCTGTCAGTCACTTGGTTGGCGTGGGTGATGCAGATTACAGTGACAGTGGTTAATATACTTCCCCCTTTTCAGGGGCTCAAGTGACAAGTATTTCTTGAAGGTTATTTAGAGCAGACACTTGAAATGTGTAGTTTGGCCCAAAAATATAATGAAATCGTAAACCCTGTGAATTGCTATCAACAGCCTTTAAATGACATTGGCAGCTGGAGACTTTTGCCTGCAAATTTAATGGAAATAAATAAAGTGGTTGCAGAAGTGGCACCCGGAAAGCACACGCTCTTTAAGGAACTGATCTGTGAGGTGTGGCTACTAAGACATTGTACGTTTAGGGTCATATTTGTGGAAATATGATTACTTTGGCTTGAAATAAGAGCAGTTTCCGAGGTTACAAAATGCTAATTGATCAGTGTATTTATTTTGTTTAATGCTTTTTCTTTGCAAGCAAAGCTGTCTCAAAGCCCTTTGAAATTAATCACGTTCAAGCAGAAGTGTTGGTAAAAGTGCATATAATTAAAGAAGTCTCAAAAAACATGTGACAAGCTTGCTGATGATACTAAAATCTAAATCCTTCACATAAATGATCTAGATACTAGTATCATCAATCAAATTTGCAGACAAAAAATAGGCAGGATGGAAAACACTTTAGAAGCAGCAAATGCATTACTAAATGTCTTAGATAACATTCAACAATGTATTACATGTAGAGAGAAAAATATGAATTATACATACAACACTAAGCACTAAGCATTAAGAAACAGACATTGAAAACGATTTAGGTGATATTGTGGACAATGTGGTGAAATTATAAAAAACAATTTCTTGAATGCATAGTTAAAACTGTAGAAGTGAATGGAGGTTGTTAAAATGATGTCATGTATCTATGAGACCTCATTAAGAGTACTCGTCGCCACATGTCAAGCAGACAATGTTGCTTTTCCGAAGCAGAGGGCAATGAGCTTATCAAGATCAACACTGAAGCACCACAGTGGACACAAGTGCGAGCTAACGGGAAATATGATTAAGACAGGAGGCACTTCCATTCTCAGATAGTGATGGCTACCCATGTTGTTCAAAACAGACACAAGTAACTCCCTTTTTACAATTACATGCATTGCAAATTTAAACCCCATAATCTTAGGGCTGAATTCTTAGAACTGTTTATGTATTAATGTCAGTTTACAATGATTAATGAAGTATGTGAGTCCATGCTTTTCCAACAGTAAACACTTAAGGGGGTCGGCTCTGGGACAGCTGTGTTTCCTCTTGGTTTATTGGGGTGCTGTGCTCTCACCAGCCCTGTGTGTTTCTCTTCCTTGTGTTTTCAGATGCCCCCAAAAGGAAGAAGCAGTCAGAAGTAATGGAGAATATCATGGAGCAGATAGAAGCTGGAGAGGAGGAGGACTAGAGGGGTCTAGTCATAGGTGGGTCTTCTCAGGTGTAGACAGCACGTTTCCATCCTCTTGTCCAACTGCGTAAGTGTCCGGGATTCAGCCGTCACATCTCTGTCAGGGAGGAGGACTGAAGATGAACGGGTGTCCTCCCAATGTTTCACCCTCCTCCTCCCCCCGGAAAAAATGGCTCCTGCCCTCCAGGACCCAGTGAGGCAATTTGAAAGTTATGATTTTTCACTATTCTTCTAATCAAGCTGAATTTGCAGAAAGTCTTACTCGTGTCTGTGTATTAAAGTTGGAGATGTCACATAGTGAAAAATACGTGTATAACAGGATATATTCATATCATAATTAAAAATGACTTTCATGCAGATTAGCTTTTATTACCAATAAAAATGACCATTATTTAATCATCTTGAAATTCAAGCAACAGCATATATTACTTAGCTTTTTTTCCCCTAGGTACATTTAGGAACTAGAGTTTAATATATTGGCAGAAAATCTAGAGCAGATTCAGAAGGGTTTTGGAATGAACTGTTTTTCCCGCGCTGTGCCTTGACCAGGTGAGTAGATAAAGGTTCAGCTCGCTCGTCTTGCCCCATGCTTACCTGTACCTGCGCTGTGGCCGACTCCGATGCTCCTACAGCCATAGAGGCTGGAAAGAAATTGATTTCCAGACCAAGAAAAAGATTCAGTATAAACTTCAGCTGGTATAGCTTCAAGATAAGGACAAGCACAGTGCAAAAAAAGGCAGGCTTGCAGCTGAACAGACGCTTCTGTTCACAACCGTGTGAGGCTGCAGTCAAAAGAATACGCCGACTTGTCAATAACACTTCTCTCAAAGTTCTGTTAATTAATTTCACTATGCATCGATTACAGCGTCACTTACACTTAATTTAATGGATCGGGGTGCATAATTATAGTTCAAATGATTGTATGCTTATTGCTTCAATGCATAATTACAGTGACAAGGCCGTTAGGAGATTTCCAAACACTAAAATTAAAGGAAGCTTTTTTAAAAAAAAGTTTCACTGAACTTCATCTGTTTCAGCTTCATTGTATTGCAGTTCGTGCTTCCTAAAAAAAACCGAATTCATCACACTCACATTGTTTGATGAGCTGTTAATTAAGATTAGTTTTAAAGACTGGCTGCTCAATGCTCATGTGATTGTATTTCCCTGCCGCGTGAAGAGGTCCTCAGAATACAGGTTTATTAAAAGCATACTTGAAGCTTAGGAATAAATAATTGGCCGAGGTGAAAAAAAACAAATCTTTGATCGGTTTTGTCTGCTTAAACAAAAATCAAGAGATTTGTGTGGGCAACCTTAATTGCTTTTAATTATAAACCCCCTTAAAACATAGTTCCTCACATCAATGCACAACAGCCTTTCAGTGGATTACACGCAGTACTTGGTTGGAGCCTTGTGTTCTCTCAAGGAATGAAAACATTTGTCTTCTCTTTTCATGTCTTTAGATTATGCTTTGCCTCTGTTTGGAAGAGATTTTTCCAAGTGACTGAATGTGCCGAACGCCGCAGCCCCATTGCAGCTCTGACACGGCGCAGTTGTGCGTTGCAGCAGAGGCCTGTGGAGAGCCAGTGTGCAGCGGGCGCCTGCTCTCCAGCCTGGCTCCATGCACCAGGCGCCCGCGGCCGTGCGCGGGCATTGTGTCTTTCCCGCTTGAAAAGCGGATGCCTGCTCTCGCACCTTCGCGGGAGAGGCAATTAAAACGGAGACGTGCCAAGGCTGGAATCCATTAGGGCGATTTCGCAGCCTCGTTCTCCCCCTTGCTGAGCTACTAAAACGCCACTTAATACACCGCCGTAGATGTCCCCTTTTCCCCAAGGCTGGCGTTCCTGACGTACGGAGCCGGGAACGGGCGCCCTCGGTACGAACAGCGGCCGCCTGGACCCCCCGCCTGCCTCCCCGGCGCTCCTCAGGCGCCGCTGTCCTGGAAGCAGGAGCAGAGGTTTAAATAATAGGAAAGTGGGAATGTCCCACTCCTGCTCCCTGCCCTTGCCTTCTCATTTACCCTTCTCGGCCAGGAAGAGGCGGCAGGAACAAAGGAGAATGGAATTCCTGCTGATCCCGTAAAACCAATCTTTTTCGGCCTTTTCAAGAAACCTGTTCCACTCAGGATCCCCAGTTTAAGCACAGTCTAACGGAGACAACCGTTGTAAAATTTTAAAAGCGCGATTGCAGGCATGCCGTATGCTTTGTCAGAGGGTATCTGTTGTTTAAGTAAATACAATTCATCATTTTTGATAAAACTAGAAAGAGGTTTTCCCTCAGGAACCCTCAAGCAAAATATATACACAAGAATATTTTGCCACTGCTGAGGTGCAATCATTCTAATATTGAACATATCCAGCAATGTTGAACAGCGTTAGGAATTGAGACTTTAATGCTGTTGCTGTGCTTTGAACTACATTATGCATCTAAGATGCCTGTCATTTTTTTTAATGTTTGCAATTCCCAGCCTTATTAATTATGAATGAGTTACTACTTATTACTCTAGTCACCTTCCTTATCAATTCTCCCCTGAAAGCAGGGTTTCGGTAACAATTCCTTACATCTGTATCAAACTTATAATGTTAACTTAAAATGACGGCATTTTTACCGACAGATAACAGTACATCTGTGCGTTAAGACCTGAGAGACATGAGTTGGCAGCTGTCAGTCACACTTGGAAAGAGACTCTCGTGAAGTTTGCTGAGCTTTAGGACCCAGGCCCGCACGTGCTTCGGTCGCAGTCAGCGAGAGACATGAGGGATTAACAGGGAGGGGTGAACTCTTGGCATAATGGGCTGCGCAGTGGGGATCTTCCTGTTTTTTTGGGGTGAATAGTGACTCCTGAGAGGGGCTGGGTGCCTGCAGGAACACAGTGATGCTCTTCCCGTCAGGGCTAGCTCTCCCGTAGTTTATCACATAGTGAAGGGTTCTGCAGCACGGGGATTGTCAGAGAGCCGATTGTTCTGAAAAAAAAAACATGGCCAATTCTGAATCAGGAAGGTGTATAATAAAAAAAAAACAATTGCAGATTCCTAATTAAAAAAACAGAAGGGCGACTTGTAGAATCCAGTGGGGTGAGGAAGAGTGTGCTCTGGCATGGAGCTCGGGGAAAGTCACTCCACTCTGTCGCCTCCTTGACTCCCTTTGCTTGTGTTCCACAGGTCCCCTCGGGCTGTGCCAGCCAGGTAGCCCCTTCGGACAGAGCGGCCGGCGAGCGGCCCCTGCCACCGATCACAGACCTGCAGGCTGCGGGCGCTACAGGCCAGATTCCACACCGCCATGCTCGGTCACGGAGATCCTCTCTGGGAGCTTGCAGATTCAGGACCCACAGCAGCAGAGCAAGAACCAACACAGTCTGGCATGTGTGGCTCTTCCACAGACCGGCTCGCTTCTCCCTTCTAGGTTTCTACTCCAGAAAGTTGCATTTGTAAATTCAGCTTTTTATTTTTTTTCTAGTAATAAAATAAAACTAATTATATAGCTGTAAAAACTGTTTTTTGCCTTTTTTAAACAGATTTACAGATTGAATGAGCCCTGAAGGTACTGTATTTTTTATTGTAAATTATTGTAAGATGGCATTGCAGAACAGTGGAAGAATATGCTTTGCTTTTTTTCAGCATGGAATAAAACTATTACTTGTTCCTTTGCAGCCTACGCATGCTGACGCAGCTACCCAGTGGAAGAATAGATTGATTTCTATATTAAAAACTGGTATGCTGTTCTATCTTCTCCTCTTTGTATTCACATTACTGTAAAGTTATTATAAATGTAGGGACTATACTGTAGATATAGATGCTGAGTATATATTGTCATTTTGAGTACGTACTGCTGTAAAGATACCAGCTACAGGAAATGTATCGAGTACATGCAGGGTATATATAGTAATTGATTTTCTGAGTGTTTACTGACAATGTATAGAGGCAGTATTGTGTGTACTGTACTATATAGCACCAGGTGTCTGATTTTAGCAATGTAGCAGCTATGCAAAAGTTACGCTGTGAGTCTGACTATAACTTCAGTCATGTCACAGTTTAGCTTATAGTTAGTTGTTTCTCTAATTTAATACCAGGAGACACCTGGAAAGTGCAGAAACTGCCATAGTAGTAGTAAAAAAAAAAATAGATGTCTCTGTATGGAACCCTGTGGAACGCCCTGAGTAAATGACACTATTTTAAAAGCAACAAAGATTTCTTAATTGTCTCCTGGTAATCAAATAGCAGCCTAATCAATAAAGGGAAATCCCAGTGACCCCTAGAACATTTTCCATGCGATTTAGTAGGCTGCTATATGCTGTAGGTTTGCAGAGCATATACTGTACACTTGGTCTTTTCATGGTGAATGCATTATTGCCACAAGGTAAGGTTCACATTTCTTAGCTGGAGGTTGGGAAGATATTGTGCGAACTAGATCTTTGAAATCTGCCTGCTATATTCATCACTAATGCAGTGGCCTTTCATTTTTTTTCAATTTACCAAGAAATGAATTAAATTGCACGAAGACAAAGACGGCCAAGACAATGCAGGAGGATGTGTGTGTGCGTGTGTCCGTGTTCCGACTGCTCAGATTTGCAAAAATATTCTTTTGAAAGGCGGAATCAGACCTTGAAAGTTTTTTCTTTTTAGAGCATGCTGATATTCATAAAAATGTGGATTCTCGTGTATTCATCAATATTTGTGTTTAAAAAATACCTGTATTCTTCTGTTTGTGAGAAGTGGGGAATGTGTCCTAACAAAGGGGAAAGTGGCCAAGTGTGTACAATACTGGCCTTGAGAACAGACTGTGACTTTGTAAGACGGTGAATGAACCCACTGCCATTCTGTACCAATGGAAAATGGTGAACTGAGGGGCTGTGGTCCATTGTAATGCTGAACACGTATCACAAATGTGAAGGATATGTGGGTATTACAGCTGTGATTGTGCTGGAGTTATTTTATTTAAGAAAAATAAAGCTTTGAAAGGAACAGAGCATTGCCATAACTTTGTGGCCATTGAAGAACAGAAGTCTATTACTTCATCTTTTGACTTGCTCGAAACAGCAGGAACAGCAGCTGTTGTTCAGCCCTGAAATCTTTAATTAAAAAAATATATATTTACTGACAGGCCCGTTGTAACAAAATCTTTTTTTTTCCCCCCACTTTTGCTCTGTTGTTCTCATGCCATTTTGGAAGAAAGTCAGGAAGGTAATGCAGGCACTTAGTGGAGTTGTTTTTTTAAATCTCTAAGTGCTTAAAAATCCAACATGGAAAAAAGAACAGCAGCAGCACTCCGTGTCCGCCCACGCCTTGGCACCACTGGCCATTGGTCCAAGGCTGCTCTGTGACGGAAGGACCAGTTCGGAATAAGAGCAGTGACTCTTCGGCCGTCTGCCATCGCGTGCTCCCTACAACTGAAATCATGCAAACCAGGATCCAATACTTCCACGTGAAGGAAACCAGCCGGCCATACCTGTGGTCTCCCTGAGTGACCAAGATACGAATGAAGACTCTGTGCTGCTACTCATGTACCCAGACAGCAGTGCCATCGCTCTCTAAGCTCAACTGCAATGCTTGGTCCTCATCTTTCAACACAGCCGACAGTTCAGATAGCAGAGCTAAAAACTGCTCACAGAAACTCGTCTGGCCACATTAATTGGATTAATCCAAATCTTTGGGCAAGTGATATAGGCTGGATTTTGAACTGGTGACCTCTGATTTAGATGGCCCAACCTAAGCTCTGAGCAGAGGGTTTTACCAGCTGAGACGCCTGAAAAACACTTTGTATTTTTGTGCTGGAATCATTATTTTCACAGTTGTGCTTGTTGTCACAATCAATCAAGGAGAACAAGATCACTGAATGCTGCAACAGCAACACATTTCAAATCAATGGAAAATGAAAATATTAGTATTATCAGATTTGGTAAAAAGAAATTAATCATATATTACTCTCCTTCATACAGATGAATAAGGTTCAATAATTCTGATCATGGTAGAAACATAATTAACCCTTACTCCACAGCAAAGGCCTGCACCATTCTAATGGCAACTATTTATGAATTCTGTGTACACTGATGGGCAGTCACTCAGGATGCCATCTTTACCCACTTGCTTGAAGGAGGATGAATTGCCGTGAACAGTTTACGCTCGCAGACAAACATACTGGCACGGTCCCTTATCTGGTTCAATCCTTAGCTGAAATTTGCCTATTTATCAATGACGTCTTTTCTGGATTTATTGACCACTGATTCCTACTGGTGCTGTCTCCTTTGCAGTTTCTTTTAAAACCTCTGCTGCATGTTCTTGCTTTCTTGGTTGTGTCGGAGTCGGACATGTGCGGGTGGCGCTGTGGCTCCGAAGGCTGCTGCACAAAACGAAACACAAGCACGAGGAGAGCGGCCGGGGAGACGTTACGTCAAGAAGAGAAGCCCCCTGCCTGGCACTCTTCACCCGATCTGTGGATCCGAGATGCTCGGGTGACGTGTGGCGTCACGCAGCAGCTCCGTGCGACGCGAGAGGGGGGGTAGGGTGACGTGTCAGGGTGTCACACGTGTGTATAATGGAGACCAGAGCAGAGCCTTGTCTAGCTGTTTACAAACACCCCAGAGCTTGTTTACCGCCAAGCTGCCCGTGTTTGTGTATGGCTGGCTGGTGTGAGCCCAGCTATTTTGGGGAAGGGTGCAGTGATTGTAAAATTGATTTTCTTCCTGATCTGGTTAACGTGGCAACAGCCTGAGTGATGCTCTCTGTGTTCTTTTGGTGAGAGCAGGTATGACACACCCAGTTTGAAATAACGAGGTGTTCCTTTGTCTCCACGCTCAGTGATTCCTGTAACAGAAAGGGTGTGTAGACTTTCTCTATAATGCCCCAAAGTCCTCAATTTTGTGGCCTAACAGCCTGAAATCAAGAAACATTAAATCAGAATCTCTTTTACTGTCAAATCACAAGGGGACTGCTGATGGACTGCAATCTTCAAGTCTTTCCACAGATTTTCAATTGGATTGAAATCAGGTCTCTGACTGGGTGACTCAAGGACATTTACCTTTTTTTTACCAACTCCACTGTTGCTTTGAATGTGTGCTGAGGGTCGTTGTCATGTGAAAGGGTGGACTTCCTTCCCTATTTCAACTTCCTTGCAGAGGGCAACAGGTTTTCTTCAATAATCCATCTGTATTTTGTTTAATTGATTTTCTTTTAAATTCTGGATCGGTGCTACAGACAATGCACCCCATAACAGAATGTTGTACCCGAGATATTTCAGAGTAGGAATGGTAATCCGTCGGCGATGTGCTGTACTGGGTTTTTACCAAACGTAATGTTTTGCATTTAGGCCAGAAAGCTCTATCCTGGAATCATCAGACTGCAAAGCTTTTTTCCACATGGCTTCAGAATCTCCTCATTGTTGTTCTGCATACCTCAAAAGAGACGATGTGGGTTTTTCGAATAGTGGCTTCCTTATCGCCACCCTCCCATACAGCCCTGACTTGTGAAGAGCTTGGGATATTGTTGTGATATGTCCACACTGACCAGTCTGTGACACGACATTGCTGGCCTCTCTGATCAGCTAGGCCATTCACTCTGGAGGGATGACCTGAGCTGGTCTTGGCAGTTCCATATGCCTTCAGCTTCTTAATGATGGCCGTGACTGTTCCAAGGGACATTTCAGGCATTTCTCCTGCTCTGTGTTGTGTCACAACTTTATCCTGGAGGTCGTTTTGATAGCTCCCTGTTGCCCAAAGCTGAGTCTTTACTCTGCACTGCTCGGCGGAGCAGACCTACAGGAACAGCTGATTTTATTCTAAAATCATCAGAAGCGTTGTCTGATTTGTTAGGCAGTTGATTACACCAGAGCCGGTTTACAATTGCTATTACTCATGGGCGTGTATACCTTTCCAACCCATTTTTCCAGGTTTTAATTTGTAATGATCATCAAATTTTCACTGGCTACCTGTAACTCAGAGTTAGAATTGAGGTTCCTTCCATTGACATATTGCTGAACTCCTCTATTTGAAGTGAAGTCCTGCATTCCATCCTGGACAGACACCGCTGCTGCCCATCTTTTCCTACTATTTTTGGCAGTTTAAAACAATTAAGTCATTGTGCTCCATAAGTTTCTATTTTTCATGTACATTGGGACTAATTATAAACACTTCCTGATTGGTAACAGTTATGACAGATGATTAGTAGTTTGTTTTTGGAATTGGCAGCTGGGGTGTTTTATCTTAATCCAGTGATGTCAGTGCTTTGTCCAGTGTTTTCCTGCTTTGCTGATGTGAAATGGCCACTTTTCCGATACAGCAATCCAGATGGGCATTGCCAGTCAAGAATGGTTACAGGATCTCTGACATTGTGTTGAAAATAACTAGGAAAGCCGGTATTTAACAGTTCTGCACTGGGATGCTGAGGGATACAGTCATGTTCCCATGGATGATGCTGTCTTATCCAGATCGTGTTCCTCTGTGATCCCTGAGAGCTTTCCTGCCTGTAGTGTTGTAGGTGACTGCATCCCCCCCAGAGACAATGAAAATGTGAAAAATGCTGCTGTTGTCAGATATTCCTCCGGACCCTTGCTAATTCTGCTCCTCATTCGCTTTCTACATCTCTCCCTTCTCTCTCCTTACTCTGCCACCTCCTTTCTTCCTCCTCTTCTCCCCAGATTTGTTCTGCCACTGTCTTACTCCCTCCCTAACTCTGTTCAGCCCCCCCCTCTGACTTGCCCCCCCTCTCTCTCTCTCTCTCCCTCCCCATCTCTGTTCCAAGAAGCCTGTTCCCCCTCACCCCTCCACCACCAGTCCTCTCTCTCTCTCTCTCTCTCCCCATCTCTGTTCCAAGAAGCCTGTTCCCCCTCACCCCTCCACCACCAGTCCTCTCTCTCTCGCAGGCACTCTCTTGGCTGTGCTGTGATTGACACTTACAAATTACCCAGCCGCGAAGGCAGCGTGTGCGACCCCTCTCTCGTCTCTGCAGCGCCCTGCGCCCGACGCCGTTTTGTCATCTAATTACTGCAAATCCCTGGCCTGCTCCCTGCTGCTGAATTTTTAATGCGCCCGAAAAGAAGCCGGAGCTGCCTGCTCCAGCCATCACTCTCTGCTCTCTCGGCTCCTTTGCTTCTGCTGTCCATTTTCCTTCTGAGCTTTATTTTGCTTTTTTCCACCTTCTTTCCTTTTAACTCTTTCTACCAGCTCTGCTCTGCCTGTCTCTCCTACCTCTGCTGCTCAGTCTGCATGTATCCACGTTCTGCTTTTAGCTTTGCACATCCTCCTAATATACCCTTCTCTGCGTGTCCACCCATCTGTAATGCCTCTGTGCCTCTTCATGTGCAGGTTTCACTGCACTGAAATCTGCAAATCCCTATTTGATTACTCTCACTGCTTCTGTATGGTATACGAAAACAGATCACTTTGAACAAATGGATCCAAGTGATCTGGTCAAACTACATGAGACTTCGTAGAAATTTATTGTTATGTCGCCATCACAAAAACAAAAGGAATCAAGGATCAGCCTTAGTACTACAGCAGTTTCATTTCTTTTACTTCAAGGAGGAATCTGGGACAGAATTGTGTTATAATGCAAAACCATGTAGTCTAGCACATTCTGCAGTATAGCAATAGATGAGTGTGCTTAACAAAGGACAATCCTTTCGGCTCTCGAAGAGATTTGCACACTGTGCTGCCTTTCAGTCCTCCTCTCTGTAATTTGCTGTGCTTTCTTCATCTCTCTCTTTTCTGCGTCTCTCACTTCGCCTGGGTGCTTCTGTTTTTTCACACAGCCTCCTTACAGCTGAACGTGTGCGTTTTCAGCTCAGACTTCGAGCCAGTCAAAAGCACGGTTTATTGCGCCTCTTGTTTTCCCTATTGTCTTGTGGCGTGTCGGCAGTAATGAGGCTGAGCACCGTGCAGAAGGCAGCTTGTTTCGGTGCGAAAGCGCTTGTGTGTCAGTCGCACCTCTTTCGTGAAATTCTCACAGCTGAGTAGCCCATGTCGGCAATCAAGTAAACATGTGTCCTTTCCAACAGCAGCACTTCAGACGTGTGGCTACCTTCTTCTCTTATTCATTTGGCTGACAATTGTTTGTACCAAGTAATGTGTTCACAATTAGGCATTTTTTATCTCCCGCAAATTGTGGAATCAGCAGTCATTAATTGGCATGGGGCAGTGCTATTACAGATGCACCAGCACAGCAGAAATGCAGACTACATACACACATCCTTTGTAATGTACGGTATCTACCCAATGACGTACACAGTTATTCTGAGCAGAATTATGTGGCTTTAATGCAGCACTGCTCACTAAAAATACTGCAATCTCACAGGTGTCCAGCAAGTTACTCTGGTTGAGGTCGGAACCCTCTGCTGCCCTTTGAGCAGCTACAGTCCATCCAGCCGTCCACGTTCTAACAGTTTTATCTAATGCAGGGTAGGAGGAGCTGAAGCCTGTCTCCACTAGCAATGGGCACAGGGCACGCTGCACCATATCACAGATACAGACACACACACTCACACCAGGGCTGATTTTTCCAGAAGCCAACTGACCTTCCAGCATGACTTTGGACAGTGGGGGGAAACCAGAGCACCCAGAGGAAACCAACACGAACATGAAGCTCCGCACAGGCGGCACCCAGGTCTGGAATTAAGCCCAGGGCCCAAGGCTAACCACTGCACCACAGTGCCACCCGTAATCAAAGTCACTATCAGTTCATGGTTTAGACTAGATTAATGAACAGTCACTGGCCTACAGGATCTGTGGTACTGGCATTGACCTTCATCAGTCTAGTTGCTCAAGTGCTTAACTTTTATCCGAACTGCAATTTTGCTGTGCATTTGGAAGGAACTCAACAGAAGCAAAATATTTTTTGGTCTTCCAAAAATGAAAAGGTTTGAGTCCTGTCCAAGGGTCA
The DNA here is from genome assembly GCF_055471065.1 of Atractosteus spatula. NCBI lineage: Eukaryota > Metazoa > Chordata > Actinopteri > Semionotiformes > Lepisosteidae > Atractosteus > Atractosteus spatula. Next base: position 18,695,605 of record NC_142722.1, on the reverse strand, counting down.
AACTGGTAAGTCCTTCTATTAAATGCAGAGCCTTATTGATAAAGTATTTTCTTCCAAGCTAATTGTATCACAGTACTGTTGAAATAAGAAAAGTTCTGAGTGTTACAAAACCAAAAGGAAACATTTCAACATTTAAATTCAACCTGTGAGGGCTAAATTATCATCCTGAAAGATATATGCATTTACAACTTTGTTACATTATTTTCCTACAAAGAAAGAACAGGTGTAGTCTCAGCAGGACAGTAAATAGTTGAAAAATGTAGCCTATAGTGCTTTAAAACTGTGAAACACTGTCACAGTGTAAATGAGATGAAAGAAGGGATACATTCAAGAATGAAAGGAAATAAATACTACAGCACCCAATGTTCACTACATCCGCTTCAGTCTTTAAGCCTTAAGACGTTGTTTAGTTGGATAAAAGTAAATCATTTGGTAGTACTATTTGATATAATTTCTTGCGCTGTACTGAACTCGAGTGTTTCCAAATCATTTTGTTTCTTTGTTTTTTGTATTTTTCCACTCATAGAGTGCTACTCTTTTAAATTGCACAATTAGGCACTGGAGTATCTATCATCTCTGGACTATCTTTATTTCATTGTACAACAGATTACATTTATTTTTTATTTAACTGTTGGGAAGATTTTAAACACATCAGCACCTAAGTGTACCATTTAAAAGTGTAACCCTCAGCTTTGAGCTGAAATATACCTGTATATAGTAGGTCAAGAAAACAACTTACAGTAAATTTCCCCAAAACAGCACAGTTTACATTACAGTTGTATCAGAGTCTGAATTTTAATGTATAGAATAATAAGTACCTCTGCCCTTCAGTAGTCATTGTACCACCTTATCTGTTTGCTGAATCTGCACTGTTAATAAAATACATTTAAATAAATGCACACATTTTAAAAACATGAGAAAGGGACTTGCAGAAAAGTTTGAAAAGCTATCAGTTTTTCAGTGAAACCAAAGATAAAAGTGAAAACAAAGTGATCAGTTGGATGGAATGTAAGAAAACATTGAAGAACAGATTATGCAGAAATTTATATCACACTGTAACCAAATCAAAAGAAGAGTGTATAAAATAAATTAATAAAATCCAGAAGTTTCTTAGCAGGTTCTCTTAAGTTAATGTGTAAAATGTACCAGTTATTAAGATAATTGTAGTGTTCAAGAGGCTCCACTGTACTCTAAAATTCAGTGAGTGGGAGCCCTCCTTTAAACTGACAACTGACGGTTGTTTACCACATAAAAGTAACACAAGTGCCATCAAATTACATACAAACTATAGCAGCTGTGAGACTTCCAAGAATATAATTATTCAACACCTTGAATTAATTACCTAGAGTATTCACTGCTGTTAAAACAATTGTCACCCCAATTGTCCAGGCAGACATGAGAAATTTGCCCCCTGTCTGGATTGGTCCTTTCTCAGCTCCATTCAATGTTCTGGAATAGGCACTTTGCTCAATGTGTGTCTTTAGGACAGCGGGTAAATTCTGTCTGTACCCGACTGTAATCCTGAGCTTGGTTTTTATGCATCTACAGGAGATCTCTGAGTTTTGCTTGGCTAATGTCCTGACTCCTCTGGTGGAGGATTGGCTCCACTATCACACTTAATCTTACTGATTGGTGTCCCTGCACACCTGTAACTATGTGTACTTCTTCATTCATTGAGCCTTTGGGAAGAGCTGGTTAAAGGGACTTTATGAGCTGTACACCGGGGCTCAGGACCTTGCTGAAGTCTACTTGCAAGCTCTGGTAGACAACTAAAAGAGGATAAAACTATTGAATCAAAGCAGGGGATGACTAATGATAACCCACCTTTTATTCTGCTATCAGTACCCCTTAAAGGAGTGTAATCAAGACGTGTCAGTCAGTACTGCCGTCACTTGAGTGCCACACAGGGAGAGGATGCGTGTTGATCATAGATCATAGATCATAGATCATGCAGTGCCGATGATGTAGAAAATATCTTGGATCTATAGTGTTTTTGAAAGAAGTAAAGCTTTGTCGTATTGTAGCCAGCAAGAAAACCACGCCCACAATTGCCTCTGAGCTGCTGTCTAAAGCTGGGAGGGGAACATGTTCTTGTGATTCTGGGACCCCACAGCTCGATGACACCATGGATCAAACACAACAGCTGTCTTGATCTGGCCTGTACAGTGCGACAGGACCAGTGAAACGGGCCGGGTCTCCAGCCCTCAGAGTAGATCCAGGAGAGAAAGGGTGTGTGTGATGAGCCACAGTGCTGTCATGAGCTGCGATTAGAAATTCAAGGCAGCTTGGCAGAGAGCCTGAGAGGCGAGAGGAGAACATCTGAGCAGCAACAGTAACGGGATGAACGTGTGGCAGGGTGGCACAGCGATTAGCACTACTACCTCATAGCTCTGGGGCCCTGGGTCCGATCGCTGGGGTGCTGTCTGTGGGGAGTTTCTGGGTGCTCTGGTTTCCTCCCACAGTCCAGAGACATTCTGGAGGGTTAATTGGCTTCTGGGAAAACTGGCCCTGGTGGGAGCATGCGGGTTTTTGAGTTTGCAATGGACTTGCGCCTGTTGCTTGCTGGGGTAGGCTCGGGCTCCCCAGCGACCCTGAATTGGAAGAAGCAGTAAGGAAACGGATGGATGGTATGGAAAAGGTCGTTTGACGCCGTCAGAGCAGATCCCTGCTCTGGGTTTTGGAAGGGAATGGCTAGGGATTGCAGCAAGAGCTTTGATGAAGACTGCCATTCACTGGAGCACCAGTCATTTTCACTTCATAGCTAGAAATGAGCTGAGCCTGTCTGCCCGTTGGCGAGAAGTGCAGTCTGTGCTGGGGGGAGGGGGAGACTACAGAGGCTCTATTCTCACCTGTCAGTGAGGACTGGGGGCTGGAGGGTGGGGTAGGCTGTCACACACAGTATTTCAGACACAGCTCCCGCATAATAAAGGAGCTGAACAGTAAAAGGCCCTGCTGTGGATTGTGCCTTGACTTTAATTGGCATTCTTCACAGTAAAGCAGCCAATATATGATCACAGTGAATGTCCAGAGAAGTACATCTGCTGCAATGTCATATATCGAACATTGTTTTTTTTAATATTCGTTCCAGAATTCATCAGAAATGCATCAGGTTGTATGTGTGTTGCAAACAAAGAAAAAAAACGCTGATGGTTTTTGTTAATTACCACAGGAACAGAAGAATGCTCAGTTTTCTCATGTTTTAAATTTTAAAGTCTAAAAATAATGTGAGATTTGAGCCAAATAAAGCTGCTATTAGAGCCCCCAGAGATTCATCTGTTTCTAGAACGTGTTGCTCCACACAGTGTCAAGAGAAATGCTGCTGTTCTGTTCGTGAACCTTATCTCTGATGCTGAGTTTACAGATACTTCACATACAGCCAAGGCATTGTCGCACTACAGTACTATACATCCTATTTGCTGATAAAAGACCACTGTCAGGCTGTAACATGGACTCTCTTAAATGTCAGTGCATTCACTGTATGCAAAACAGAAATATCTTAACATCAGTTGTGTTGATTACAGATGTCGGTGGGTCTCAGAAGGCCGAGATGGGTTTCTCTGAATTCTGTCTGGAGACTGTGGTGTAGATCAAGTGAGTTGCATACAACAATGATGTGGGCTGTGGTCCAAACTGCATGTCCCTCAAATTGAATTGCTTCTCCTAGAGCACCTGATGAGATCAAGTCTTGGATCCAGATATTCCAGAACTGGGAAGCTAAATGCTCCTATAAAACAGCATTTTGCAGGGACATTGTTTGCCCCAGCCTAGTCAGATTTGGCCAGTAGCCTCGCCCAGTAGTACTCCCATGGTCAAGTCTCATGCATTAGTGGAGTGTTTATCATTGCCAGTCCTGCAGGGATGTTGATAACCCAGTTTTATGATCCATAAGGCACCTCTTTAATTTTACAAACTCCTTTATTTTAAAATCTACACTGCTTTAAAAAGCAAATACTCCAGTGTCCTGTATTGCATAATGAACTAGAGCATGCGAGTGTTGCATACTCACTGTAAAAGCTGTGGAGATTTCTACGTGAAAGAGGAGCTGCAGTCGGGCTGATAAGTGAGTGATCTTTGCTGCTAGATCTCTCACGTGAGTAATGCCTTCTGGAACTCAGGAACTGAAGGCAGAGTGTGTGATCCTTATTGTGTGGAGGGAGACTTCTGAGGCCCATGAAAAAGCTTACCCTTCGGTGATATTTGTAAAGCTCAAAGGCAACACTCATTTTGGTTTTCCGTTCAAATCAAAACACCCAATTTCTATTTCTGATGCACACAGCCAAAGTCTGTATTTCTTTTTTTTTTAATGATTATTTTCAAGCATCTGCTGGAGGCATCGTGTGTTCTGTACTGGTGATAGAAAGTCAAGTCATTCACAGCAATGTGACCACAGACAAAAGATGCAGAAGACAATGGAAACTGTTCATTATTTATTTTTCCATTGATGAATGTTGTTTCCCTTCTAAGAATAGACTGTGTGCAGTGTGATTCCACTGCTGAATCCTCTGATCACAGGAAGAGCAGCGCTGATTTAGACAGGAATGCTGATCCTGTGGGTGGCAGTATATCTCTTTAAGAGGATTTCTTTGAAAACTGTGCTATAAGGAAATAGCACATGGTTTGCCTTGAAATATTTTCCCAAACACTTATGTTTACATGAGAGACCGACTGGGAGTGTTAAGCATGTCAAGCCCTTAAATAAAATTACATTTTAAAGCAGTGATGGATAATGTCTTGAACTTGAACATTGAGCGCAGAAATGCACGCCTTTGTGCTGCATAATATTTATTATATTTGAACAGCTTCAGAATAACAAACAGTTCAAATAAGTGGAATATAAACAAATAAACTGACACTTTAACCTATGGTCCATCTTTCCAAACAAGTATTAATAAATGGTTGGATCTCTTTTAAAACCACTACAATATAGACGAATGTATTCCAGCCCCCGGTGATCCAGCTGGGTGTTTTGCAGCAGCACTCACAGCGAAGAGCATGAACTCGTTGAACAGGCTGGACGTGTGGTTTCATACTGACAGCATGTAAAGGCACATGTACACGGGATCGATAAGGGCTGCGGAGGACGGTGGGGATGCACGTGCACAAGTGTCTCTCGGAACGGGAGCCGGCCGTGCCGAGGCCCTCCCCGGCACGCGGTGGACCTGCCGAGCAGCAGCGGGAAGAGCCGCAGGACGAGGGAAAGGGAGAGGAAAACAAATGGCCTCGCGCCGAGAGACAGCACTCAATCAATCATCTTTAAACAAAAGCGGCCGGGCCTGGGAGCCCTTTTAAAGGCTGCTTATTTAATTAAAAGTCCCATTTTCCATATTTATGGCCCCTTCCTTCAAATATTAACCTTCTGGGCTGCGGCAGGTTTATATTGAGTGCAGGGGGAGTTTTTCTGCTGTTCATTAATTTCAGCTAAATTTATCAGAAGCCGGCTGGGGGGACAGTGCCATTGATCGCTGGAGAGAGCTGGGGGTGGGGGGTGGAGGTGGGCACACTGAAATTGTTTTCAGGGGCTCGGTATGCCAACCACGGGGGCGACACTCCACTTAGAGCTCAACCACGACGCCATGGCCACTGTCCCGACACGTCTTAGGTCTAGGCTGCCTTTTAAAGTCCTCCAGTGGCTACTGCCACTGCCGGAAGATAGATGTGGCTCAAGAAAGATTGTGTGGGGACTCAGCATTTTAATTGGGACAGAGATGCACTGTGGTGAAGGAATAAGTACACCTCTTTAAGATTTTATGGTCTAACGTTTTTAGACATAATTGACCTTCACCTAGTCTACTTTGTCATTATTTTATTTTTTAAAAATCAGCCATCATTCAATACCTTTGTATGAAAAAGTAAGTGAACCCTTAGTTCTGCCATTGTGATTAAGAGGGTATGTAGAATCAGGTGCACCAAAACGTGCAGATTAGCGATTCTATTCATCAGGCAGTGATTCTACAGGTATAGAAAATCAGCTGGCAAACAAAATTGAGAGTGCGCAGGTCCGCAGTAACACATCCTATGTCCTGTGACCTTCAGAGTGCTGACTGACTGTCTTCTGCTACCATGTGATCCAGCCACCGGCTTGGCGCGCTCGTCATTGCTGCTGATACCTCACACTCATAATGCAGCCATGATTACGAAAACATGCATGATGACCTATTCAAGATATAAAAGACGTTTGTTTGGAAAGCACTCATATTATTCATGACGTCATGATCACTAATGTTGAAGTGTTTGCACAGTAAGGCACAGGACACAGAGTATAAGAAAGGTTACAAAAGGCGGAGGCCATTTGTCCCTGTCCAGCCAGTTTGACAGTTAGCTTAGTTGATCCAGGGATCTCATCCAGTCGTTTCTTGAAAGAAACAAGGGTATATAAACAAACCTATACACAGTGTATATAAACAAATATACCCCTTGGTCTTCTCTGCTTGTACACTGAACCAGGGGTGATGGACTCCTGAGAGAATACCCAGTTGGTTACAGCTCCAGTCTGGGAGCTGTCTCCAGATGACCCTTGGCCTGCTGAGCCACAGTGACCCCTGCTGGTAACTGGTTTCTGTAGCACTGGCTGACAACGGGGGCAAGAGGTGAAGCAATCTGTCTGTCCTCAGGGTGGCACCAGAGCTCTGCTCTCGACGGAAAGAGGGGCTCTTGAAAAACCTTACATTTGATGGATTTCTGGGGATCTGATCAATATAATTAGTGATGAACACGTTTTAGACAACAAAATAGAAAACTAAATCAAACTATTGTTTGCAACTGACAAGACAAAAACACCTGATACTGGTTTTTAAGTACCCAAAGAAAACTATCAACATTTATAAGATAAGATTACTTTATTGGCCATATACAATTTCTTGCATAAGAAATAAGAACCCCAGCTTGCTCTCCATGAGACACACAGACAGGGAGAGAGAAGCTGGGGGTCAGAGCGCAGGGTCAGCCATTTATACGGCGCCCCTGGAGCAGCTGGGGTTAAGGGCCTTGCTCAGCGGCCCAACAGAGCAGGATTTATGTTAAGAAAGCTGTTATTCCTTGGTTTTAAGAACTGCATTCCCTGGCATCACAAAGATCACAGAGGATTTAAATACAAGTGAGATCCGCATGCAAACTGGTGAAAAACAGAAGGTGATGAATTCAGTGATTTTATACTATTACACATATGTCTCTCTCTGTCTCCCTTTCTTAATCCAGGTTTTGACCAAGAAAATCACTTAGTATTAGCTTAGTATGAAACGCTCTGGTAATCAATATCACCACATCCACAGGTTAAACCACATAGAGACTCCAAGGTAAAATCTGTTGATGTTTATTCTATGGTGTAAACCCTGGGTTTCCTTTATTCTTCTGGGCATTACAGCAAGCTGAATTGTGGTCATGAAATCTCTCATGTCCCTCTCCTTGCATAAATCTTACCTTACTAACTTCACTGGCTCTTAAGGTTTAGTACAGATTGTTTTGTTAAATAAATGTGGCTTTGGGGACTGTATACTGTACTTTGAATCACTGCAGGTGCGATATGCAGCAGGGACACTGTCAACAGCACTGCGAACAGCAAATGTTAATCCAATAACTCAACATGTGGCTGAGAACATGGTAAACTGAAGAAGGCTTCAACTTTCTCGGTCACTGGAAACTGGAAATGTCTGTACTGACATGATGAATGACTTCTGAACACAATGGATACCAGCTGGATAGGGGCAGGAATCACTCCGACAGCATTTAAACTAGAAGGGAGGATAACTCAACTAGGGGAGGTTTATAGGGAGTAGAGTTGAAAAGGGAACCTGTGGGGAAAACATGAAAGGGTGGGTAATTAATTAGTTATACCTGACTGCCAGGAGTTTTAGGAACAAAATCCAAAAGACAGAAGCTACTGAATTATCAGGAATTGTAGTGTAATTGTTATCACCAAAATATGACACAACAGGAGTCAATTACATCAGTGGAAACGCAGCATTTCAGAGAGACAGGAAAGATGGAAGAGGTCAGGTGCCATATTAGTGACAACCTGCAGCTATGGGAGTGTCACAAATGTAAAAGTGACTTGACTGTTCTACCAGCAACAGATTCCGCTAGAACTACAGGCGCATAAACCAGCACGAGACATTCATCTATTTTCAAAGTGCTTCACTGATTTCAGGGTCACAGGGAGCCAGAGTCTACCCCAGCAAGCAACAGGCACAAGGTGGGGTACACCCTGGACACAAATCCATCACAGGACCCACATACATACAGACATGCCCACACTCACACAGGGGACTATTTTTCCACAAGCCAATTAACCTACCAATATGTTTCTGGAGTGTGGGAGGAAACTGGAGCACCTGGAGGAAACCCACGTGAACACAGGGAGAACTTGCAAACTCCACACAGACAGCACTCCGGGACTACAATTGAACCCAGGGCCCCCGTGCCGAGAGGCAGCAAAGCTCACCACTGTGAGACAATTCTTCTACATCAATTCAGTTTAATTCCACTAACAACCACAACATATCACTCTCTGCCTCATTAAAGAACACACCAAAAATAGCACCCTTCAATGGACGCGCACACAAGAACAAACACAGGGACATCCTATTCCCTAGAACCCACAGCACCACTGTCACGGATGAGCTCCATAGGGTATCCCGGGGATCCTCCTTCCACCACAGTGAAGGAAAGGATGAAACACAGCAGAGTCCTGGAGTTCCTGCAGTCCCAAACACTATGTTCCATTAATCTCCTTTTACCCGGTCTCTCTGTGACCGACACAGGGCAGGTGGAGGAAGACAATGCTGGAGCCTTCCTCCGCTGCTCTCTGTTGAATCACCCCTCGACTCCAAGTCCTCTTCTGTGTCCACTGTTGCAAATCCTTCTCTCTGAGCCATCCTGTCCAAGACTATCTACCCCCTTCCTGGCTAGAGGTCCAGGACTGGAATGAGGGCATGAAGTGATCTGGTGGTCGCAGGGAATGTGAACACAGAACAGAACTAACGAGCAGGAGGCTAATTAATCATCTTCTTAGGGAGTAAAACTCTTCAGATCATTTTGCCTGTCAGAGAAGGGCATGAGAGCAGAGGCCTTCCTTATTAATATTGATGATCTGGATTCTGGTATTGTTTGTAAACTAGTTTAAGTTCAAGTTTTTAGATGATACAAAAATTGAAGTCATCAAACATTGCAGAAGCAGTTCAAGTTGAAAAAGAGAAAAAAAAATCAAGACTGGGCAAATACTTGCCAGATGACATTAAAATAAGTACAAAGTTACACACAGTTATAAAAATAACTATTAATATAAGATGGGGAATCAGATTGAAGAAACTACTTATGAAACTGATTTAGTTTATACAAGACCAATCCACGCAAGGCTCCTGGCCCTGATGCCATCCCCGGCCGCGTTCCGAAGGCATGTGCAGTCCAGCTGGCAGATGTCTTCTCGGACATATTCAATCTCTCTCTAGCTCAGTCTATAGTTCCTTCCTGCTTTAAGAAAACCACCATTGTCCCTGTTCCTAAGAAACCCAGAGTCAGCTGCCTGAATGACTACCGCCCTGTTGCACTCACATCAGTTATCATGAAGTGCTTCGAGAGGCTGGTCAAAGCATACATCACCTCCTCACTGCCTGACACCCTAGACCCACTGCAATTTGCGTATCGCCAGAACAGATCAACAGAAGATGCTATTGCCACTGCCCTCCATACCGCCCTCTCACACCTGGATAAGAAAGGAACATATGTGAGAATGCTGTTTGTTGTTTACAGCTCAGCGTTCAATACCATAGTGCCCTCAAAGCTGGTCATCAAGCTCCAGGACCTGGGACTGAACACCTCCCTCTGTAATTGGATCCTGGACTTCTTGACGGAACGTCCACAGGTGGTGAGGGTGGGCACCAACATATCCTCTACCCTGACTCTAAACACTGGAGCCCCCCAAGGCTGCGTGCCTAGTCCTGTCCTCTACTCCTTATTTACCCATGACTGTGTCACCAGGCATAACTCAAACTCCATCATCAAGTTTGCAAGACGATACAACAGTCACCGGCCTGATCACAGATGGTGAGGAGTCTGCATACAGGGAGGAGGCATGGTGCCAGGAGAACAACCTCTCTCTTAACATCAGTAAGACAAAGGAGATGATTGTGGACTATAGGAAACATCAGGGAGGAGACCACACACCTATTTACATCAATGGGACTGCAGTGGAGAGGGTCAGCAGTTTTAAGTTCCTGGGAGTTAACATCTCAGAGGACTTAACCTGTACCCACCACACCAACACCGTGGACAAGACAGCACGGCAGCGCCTATTCTTTCTCCGCAGGCTAAAGAAGTTCAGCATGCCATCACATATCCAGGCCAACTTCTACAGGTGCACTATTGAGAGCATCCTGACTGGTTGCATCACTGCCTGGTATGGGAGCTGCTCCGCACGGGATCGCAAAGTACTGCAGAGGGTGGTGAAGTCAGCGCAGCTTATCACCAGCTGTGAGCTACCAAGCATCCAGGAGATCTACCCAGCTAGATGTCTGAAGAAGGCCAGGTCCATTCTCAAGGACCCCAGTCACAAACTGTTTTCCCTCCTACCGTCCAGGTAAACGGTATCAAAGCATTCGGTCCAAGTCCAACAGACTACAGAATAGCTTCTACCTCCAGGCAATAAGACTGCTAAATAGCCAACCTGCAGCTCCTTTAGCAAATCACCTGTAATGGCTACATGGACACACAGTTTTCACTGTATTCAGCATAACTGCACTACATGTACATATTGCATACACCATGGACACATAACAGCTCTACTCATATTGAGTTTTATTCAATTTAAAAAATGTAACCTCGATTTTGTGTTTTTGTGAATTTTGTGATTTTCGTGATTTCTGTGATTCTTGTGAGCTTGCAGAAAAAGACATTTCATTGCCAGCAACTACTGCTGCTGCACGCTGTATTGTTGTGCATTTGATAAATAAACTTTGACTTTGACTTTATGTTGACATATTTGCATCTTCTTGAAAACGTGTGGAAGCAATAAAAAAGCAAAGGAAGGATCTAACCTTAGGACATATAGTAAAAGCACAGAATTTAAATAAAAGGGATGTTATTGTACAATGTGTTCATGTTCACTCATTCACAATATTGCATACAAATGTGAACGTCACATCTCAAAAAATATATTGCTGATCTGAATCCAGCCAAGACAAAAGTGCCAAGATGCATTTCTGAAGTTAAAGGAATGTCCTTCCCTGACAGGCAAAATGTTCTGAACAGTTTTACTCCCAAAGAAGATGAAGAGAGAACCTGTTTCAAGTATTCAAAATCTTCGAAGTTACCTCAATGGAACTGAATCAATTCTTTAACTTGTTTCACCAAAATTAAGAAGAGGACAAGTGGAAACCACAGCGACGTGAATTTAAAACTGTGTAATGACGGAGATATTTACACAGCGATTCTGAAACAAACTACCCATTGATGTTGTCCAAGCTGCTACCCTGGTGCCTTTCAAGAATCAGCTGGTTGAGAGCCTTAAAACTATTAATCGTTAGTAACCCCATGAGATAGATGGGTGGAATGACCCTTTTTATTGCAGTTTTTCTAAAGCTCTTAAATAATTATGTTCACTTAAAATGCTTAAGGTGCTTGTGTATCACCAAGTGTGCCATTCTGACTCTATCATGTAGGTGCTGGTTACAGCAGACATGCACCTAAAATTACAATTATTTCAAAATGACCTCCATCCTCTGGGATTATACACCAGCAAGGAATGACCAGTTCATGATCTCCCAACCACTGCAAAAGGTATACTGTAGGTAAATACAAGAAAGTAAAGAGACACTATATCTTGGAAGCGACACAACCTTTCTTTTCCAGTAAAGCTTTCTGAATTAACTTAATTTCATGTAATTTAATGTCAGTTATGATATGTATTTCTCTGAACAGGTATGGTACAGTACGGTGTTAAAAGGCTGTATTTGAGACAGCCTTCCTGCCCCAGTAAACACTGACGGGATTCAGTATAAATCTGATGGACAGTTGGGAAATTGATTAATAGTTAAAAGGGTTACACATAACAATAAATAACAGCAATAAGCATACTTTCACCAAAGGAATATGTTGATAGCGATAAAAGGTCAAAGACATGTTTATTAGATGTTTAATTAAAGTTTAAGGTTAAGATACATCTGTTGCTTTCCTTTCCATTTAGTAACATAACTGTTCACAGTGATTTCTGTACCTTGAGTTCCCATTGCAGGGATAACCAGTTCAACATATTTTCTGTTGCTTAAACCAAGTACAAAAATAAAAACCTAAATCTAACTTCAGGTTCTATTCATACAAAATCATGCTCTTCTCTATGTACAGACAAACAATGCTAAAGAAAAGAAATATTTCAGAAGATTACTCTTTAGAATAGCTACAGTACATAAAAGATTACCACCACTGAAGCAGAAGCCTAGCACTACAGATTACTGTAATGATGCATTAATAATATTCGCTTGCGATTAAAAATTGATTCATAACATAGTATCCGACAAATAACTCTTCACCTTATTCGTACAGATAAAATTGGGAAAATAATCCATATCTGTGTGTGTCCTTAAATATCAGAACAGGTTTTAATGGTCTTTATACAATAATTGTAATACAACTGAATTCATTAAAACGGTGTGTTTTGTAGTTCTGAAACCCTTTGAAAAAAGTTTCATATTTCATCGATTACGTCTGGTACCATTTCTATTCCTGTTATCTCACTTGACAAACTGCCATTCCACTAAGCACTGGAGTACGTTTCATATATTGGTATATTTCATGAGTGATGCACTCTTGTCTTTCTTTTATAGAAACATGCAGACTAATCCAGCAATGCACTAGCTTAATCAAAACAGTACTGAGAATGGGACTCACACATTTCTGTATGGCCATGAACTGGCAATTTAAGCTGTGCAGAAGGTTAACACTTATTGTCAAAATAATTCATTCTAAATGTTTGATTTTTTTTTAGTATCTTGAGATTTGAGGATTTAATTACTGAATTCCAGTTTCAGTATGTCACAATTCATTCTATTAGCATGGATAAAGCCACTACTGTATATTCGCTATATACTGTAGATACTTTAATATATAGCTACCATCTTTTGAAAAAAAAGTCTAGCTTCTTTGAAAAAGTCCTGGAGATCTCGAATCACATGGGGAATAGGATATTTCACCGTCACTGTGACCTTTCTGCAGAACTGGTGACCTCAGAAAAGAACCAGATGGACAAAGCATTGACACTTCAGTTCAAACACTGCTCAAAACTCACACAGTCTCTCTCATGACTGAAGACTATAGATATAACACTACAAACGGAAAGTCATCAAATAAAATAATTGATCATAGTTTCAGTTTTCCTCAGCACTTGGTGTATGAAGCCACATTCAGCAGTCCTTTCTCTGGTAGAAAACCTGTGTTGATTTGACATGCACAATGAGTCAAAGTATTTACATACACTGTTGTGGCACACTGCAGAGCACATTCTTGGAAATCTATTAAATTCTAAAACATAATGAAACGCCAGCACCGGGGTCCTAGCACATTTTTATGTGTACAATTCCATTTTTTAAAAATCGGTCTATCAATCAGTTATTAAGAGTTCAGAAATAAGATGTCTGGGCTGGTTTGAACAAGGTCCTGATGACAATTTGTAATGACAGGTCTTTCTGTTGGGAATAGTGCTCATATACCATGCTTTAACAACAGCATTCTCCTGTACACACCTTGAGAATTCAGGCTTTAAATAAATATTTTTTTGCAGCTAAGATGTCCAGAAAAGAGACATTTGTACCAAACTACCAGTAATCATTGTCTAATGCCTGCACCTTCCAAATTAGTTATGGGTTTTAAGAGGTCAATGAACAATGGATTTGAATTCCTTTTCTGTTTTCTTGAACTTTATAAGCTAATCCAAAAGCAGTTGTGAATGCTTTTTTACATTTGGTCAGGCAGAGAAACATGCTTTGAGTTTTGCCTAGCTCTCTAAGAAACAGCCCCCAGCGTGAAGTCTTTTATTAGAAGGGATCCTCACTCGGGCAGGTTAGATTGAAGTGCCTGTTCATGGCTTGTCCATCACAGAAATTCCATCTTTTTGTTGACTTCAGAGAAGAGCATGTCCACTAAGATAAAGGTGATGAAGAATAGGGAAGAGGATGCATGACTGCATCCTGTTCTGTTAAAGCAGAATACTTTTTCTAGCAAAAAAACCTGCTCAAGAGAGCACCTTGTAGGCTTTCAGATTTTACTCCATCTGGGTTTATAATAAGCCCCCCGTGTGACTCGCCACAAATGAAATGCACTGTTACTGGGATGAGAAAAAGCCTCACCATAATTGATGAGGAGGTAAATTCCACTTTAATGTAAATGTGGCAACAGCGTTTCTCTTTCACACATCTGCCGAACACACTTTCTTCGATGTGAGAAATTGGAGCGGCTGCTGCTTCTCGGTTGTTCACTTTATTTTACTGGCTGGTGTGTCCCCCCCACCACCACCACCACCGCCCCTCTCTCAAGACTGGCCCTCTGCTCCCTCCGCCGGCTGCTGAGAGGGCGTCTTCCCACCTTCCCCGGCAGGAACTTTCCGGACTGTTTCTGCTGGCCGAAACGCAAGTCGTCTCCCCCATCCAAAGGCGCTAACCCCCGTACCGGGTTCCCTTGTACTCCAGCCTGGAGGATTAACTCCTTAACACTCTCAGGGGCTCTTAGCTCTAATTACTGGTCCCGACTGCCCTGCTCTCCCCAAGTCCCTAAGCTGACAGGCAGGCTGAGCCTCGAGTTTCTCCTAGCCCTGGGGCTCTACTCATTACAGGAGCCTAACCTTAAGTCTTCTCTGCTTCCTTCTTTCTGAAGACCTCATCTAAAACTCCCCCTTTGGACCTTGTCTAAGTATTTGCAGCTCCTATCCCTGTGTCCTTCTATCCCTATCTCCCTGTGTCTATCCCAGTGTCTCCCTGTGCCTCCCTCACTTCCAGCCTCTGAGCACAGCTCCACACTGCACACTCCACGTCTCCCAGTTCTTCATCGTTATCCGAGTACTGGTTCTTTCCCCTTCTCTCCACATCTGCCCATCTCAAATCCCTCCACCGTTCCCAGTACAGCCGGCTGCCTCTCCCTCCCTCCCAGTCCAGCCTCAGCTCTCGCCATCACAGCTTCCCCCTCCCTCCCTCCCTGTTTTCTCTGCTGCCCTGCGTCAGTCCCAGTCCCTCAGCTCCGGCTCCTGCCCCACTCTACCTCCGGGCATCACACCCCTTACTTAGCAGAAAGAGCTGGAGAATTTTAAAAAGATGGCAAAAAAAAACGCCAAGTGACTATGTGAAGCTCGCATCTCCGACCATCTGTGTGTGATTTTCCCTATCAGTCGAAATGAAATGACAGCAAATTTCTCTACAGGGAGAGCCTAAGGGGGAGTGTGCATGTGTGAGAAGAGCTGGGGAGAGCTGGGTAGGAGGGGGGGTTAGGCGAGGTGTGTGTGCGCATGAAGGGATGGTGTGGCTGAGCGGGGCTGGGGGAGGGAGCTTGGTTTGATACAGCTAGTTTCTCTGGGGGTGTAGCACAAGCCCGGGTTATCACAGGGAAGCGTGAAGACAATAATGCGAACTGACACTTCTGAAATGAGACAGTGGTTGCTGGGGCAACGGGCCACGGGGGAGGGGCTCCCAGGAGAGTATTCCGAGATGGAGCCTAAATGATGTTTGATTAGAACTTAAATCATTTAGGCGGGGGACAGACAGGCCTTTTGTCAGCGAGGTATGGGGAGGTGGTGGTAGAGGGGTGAGGGGGGGGCAGCTGGTCACCTGGGAGCTGCTGTTGGGACTGGAATGGATTAGTTAGGTGTTGGAGGGGTGAATATTTCAGTAAGAGAAGAAATATAGAAAAGGACAGTGAAACAGAGGAAGTTTTAGCACTTCCCACACTAGCATTCATTATTACTAGGACTGCAGGAGGGCCAATATACTGTAGAATACGAACCTGTAATACAGTCTGGCAGAAGGTGTCCAGTGCACTGATTCTCCATTACCTGCACCTGATGAGGGAACCGATCTTGGATCCAATTTCTAGTAAAAATACGAATGTAGCCAACTCAGCGTAGCGTGTTTTGAGCAAACGTATAGCGTGCATGTTGCCATAATTTGTTGCTGACCATTGAGGCACAGAGTAGAATAAACCTTAATCTTTTGTGGAAGTGGAAGAAAATGTTTTTTTTGTGCTGCTACAAAATTAAAAATGAACAAAGTGACACAATTTGAAGCTTAAAGCAGAGCCTTAGAGTTTAACTGATCTATTTTTTATACCTTCTGCTGATAAGTACCCCTACTATTATGATTAGCTGCACCAGTAGTAGAAGTAGAAATCAGACTAGCTGTAAAGGACAGCCTACCCACACAATTTCTTCAGTCAACATCCAGACCTGTTCTAGGAGACAAATGAAAATAAATCAGACCCGAGGTGCAGGAGAATGCTCGCTGTCGCACTGAGTTGTGGATTGTGGTGATCTCTAATACGTCAAGAAATAGCTTAATAAGGATCTCAGATCAATAAGCTACGTAGCACTGGGAGGAGGGAGGGGTCAAGGTGAGCTTGATTTCCCTCGATGATAAGCACACGAGTGGGGCGGTGTAATGATATGGCCCGGAAGGAGTGAGTGTAAGGTCTGGATGAGTGTTTGCATGTTTTTCCTGGAACGGGACAAACATTATGTGAAAGCACGACAAGGCGCTTTTGGGTGGGCAGTACGAGCTTCTTTTCTCAAGATGTTTCCAACACCAGCCTGTAGATGGCGCTACCACTGCAGAAAAGCAGGAGCAGAGATGGAAGAAAGCAGCACAGCAGCTCCATATAGCCAGGCACTGATAACCTTTGACCCAGCTGGAGCGTCTTGCCTTGTACTTTGGAAACCATGTTCCTCAATTCTCCAGAGAGAAATGAGAGTTTGAGAGGTCTTAGGGACATGTTTTGTCCCTAAGCAAAAGTTTTGTAATTAGGTTCCTTTTTCACAAAGTGCTCTCCCTGACTGAATCTTTTAGAGAAGTTGCAATGCAGAAAGGTCTTAAACATGAAATGGCAAGAAAATGTCCTTAAATGACAGAAAAAAGTAAGAAATTATGGATTTAAATAAAGGGTGAAAGAAATGTTGAGATGTTTTACACTAAGACCATCATTTTCTGAATGCTTTTTTTAAATCATATGGAAAAACACCATGCTGGTGCAAATAATTATGCATTAGTATAATTTTTTTTTAAAGATGCATAATAACTCAATATCCATTTTTTTTACACTAACAGGTCATGGGGCATGTATATAATATTATTTACATTTTAAACAGCAGGTAGACAGATTTGTTGTTTGATCAATTTAATTCTATGGGATGACAAAATAATGAGCTCAACTTTATTTCATAAAAACACCAGGTGCTCAGTGTTTGGTATTTGAGCTGAATTACAATGCTAAAAGGAGTTGATTAAGAACCTGTATAAATAACCATTCCAAAAGACATGATATTAATTAAAGCAAGAACAGTGAAAGATATGACCATGCCCTGCATGTGTAATGAAGATCGCCTTCAATCATGCCTGCTGCTACTGGTATGATTGAAGGCAGTCTGTTTGTGAGAAGGTTGCCTGGAAATTGCGATGTTCTGCTTCAACACTCACCAGGCTTGTCCACAGAAACCTGGGACAAGCCAGGAACGCCACACTGACCCAGGACCATCAGATTCATCCGATCTATTTGTGTGATCATTTGTAGACTGCAGTGATTATAGCATGAGCAATTCCAGGAAGAAATAACCCACATATCAGCAGAAGGTCTCTGCAGCCAGCTGCATGCATGACAATGATTCCCATGCTTGGAGACCACTCAGAGGCAACAGACAAGATTGCCATCTACTGTGGGGCAAAACATACTTGAGGTGACAGCAGAAGGAGTGGTGTTTTAGTCACCAATGAGTGCAGGCTTGCCCTCGACAGGCCTGATGGAGGCTTTGTGGAAAGATCGAGGTAAATGCTGTTCTGACTTGTGTGGTTCACACCAACTACCGGGGTTGTGGAAATGTGATGATATGCGGAGGAATCTCCTTCAGCACACGTTCAGCTTTGATGCAGATTCTGGGCAACACCACTGCTCAGCAATACATTGAGTCGACAGTTTATCCATCCCTGGATGCCAATGTGAAAGTTCCAGCAAGGCAGTGCAAGGCCACACAGTGCTAGGATTACAACGGCAATACTTCCAAAAAAAACAATGCTAAGGCCAACATTCGAGTCCAGTAGAACATCTGTGAGATCAATCAATCAAAGTTTATTTATCAACAGAATACAGTGAAAACTGTGTGTCCATGAAGCCATTATGGGTGACCTGCTGAAGGAGCTGCAGGTTGCCCGTTTAGCAGTCTTATTGCCTGGAGGTAGAAGCTGTTCCGTAATCTGCTGGACTTTGACCGAATGCTTCGGTACCGTTTACCGGAAGGTAGGAGAGAAACCAGTTTGTGACTGGGAAGACTGGGGTCCTTGAGAATGGACCTGGACTTCTTAAGACATTTTCTTTTGTGCTTTAGTATAGGTAATGTTGAATTGCTGCTACGTAATGGTTTGGTTCAATGTCTGAAGTACTTTATTTTTCAAAGGGTTTTTTTCTGTAGGTGGTGCAAAACGCCTACCAAGGTCTTCCGCAGAATAGTCAAAAGTATTTTTTCAGTATTATTTACTTACTCCTCCTTTCAAACTAGCTTGTTTACTGTCTTTATTTTTGTTTTTTGTCTGTTTGGTTTCAGTTACATCACAGGTAGTTTTTCTCCAGTACTTTTTGATGGTTCACCTTGACAACATATTCTGTAAAAGAGAGACTGTTCATGTGATGAAAAAAAAGATGTTAATGAATTAAAAAAGCCCAGTCATCATCTTATAAATTTATACAGTGAGCACAAGGTTTTCCAGGGCTGAATACAGAACAGCCTAGTAAATGGCTATTCAAAATATATATGCATTTTTAATTATGTCTCAGTTCTTTAGTTTTATACTAGAGATATGATGAACATTTTATATCTGGGACATTGTTTTGTTTGGCTGTCACGTCCATCATTAAAATTATTTTGAAAGAAAGACCTCATTTAGATTGTATTCAGTTCTGGCTACCATATTACAATAATGTATATAAGTGCCTAGGACAATGTTCTGAGATTTTTTCTAAATTAAAGTTTCCAATATCACATTGTTTTAAAGCCATGTCATGCACTGAGGGTTTGAAGGAACTGAACTGGTCTTATCTTGAAAGGGGGAGAACATGAGGAGATAAGATACCATCCATCCATTTTCTGATTCATCCAATTCAGGGTTGTGGGGGAGCTGGAGCCTATCTTGGTAAGCAACAGGCGCAAGGCAAGGTACACCCTGGCTGGGATGCCAGTCCACTGCAGGGCACCTTCTTCAATATGCAACTATAAATTCTAATAGGCAGACAAGGACAAGCACACTCACACAAAGGCCAATTCTCCTGGAAGCCAAGAAACCTACCGATACGTCTTTGGATTGGGAGAGGAAACCACAGGGGAACGTACAAACTCCTCGGATCTGGCACTCATGTCCAGAATTGCCGCAGGTCTCCAGCACTGTGAAGCACCAAAGCTAACTATAGTACCACTGTGCCCCCGGGGACAAGACACATGTATTCAAAATCCTGAAAGACTTAGCTAAATAGACTGCTTCAGACTGTAACAAAGACTTGAGAAGATTAAGTGGAAGTGTATTTTGAAATAAAATAGGTACAAAAGTAAGTAGTGTTAAAATCCTTTACTGTTATCAAACTGCATTGCACTGGCATCCACTTATGCAATAGTAACAAATTACATTGGTTAAAGTGTTTTCATGCGACTTAAAATAAAGCATTAGGGATTGTAAGGAACTTACAAACCAAAACGAGAATTGTTACATGAAATGAAAACGCATAGGATGTTTTGTAACATTCTCTTTCCTTACTACTAAATATTTTTTATTTAGCATAACACCGAACTATTCCAGTGGACGTTTACCTATAAAAAGGGAGAAATGTTAAGGATAGTGTGACAGTGTAGCCTCAAAATACAGTGACAAATGGGGGTGAGGGTTGTGTTAGGTTAAGAAGTCTATTCACGCACAGCTTTTGCTTGATATGTTAGTGCTCACTTAAGCACTTAAACACTTAAGAGATGTAGTCTGAACTCAGTTCAAGTTAAATAACAAATAGCAAGTCTGCTATACTTAGCAATGAGCTTTTGTAACATTTCACACCATGATGAGTTTCAAAGCTTTAATTCCAGTGCAGTTCCTTTTACACCGCTGGTTTCTGTGCAGTACAACTCGGCCTGCTATCTGACTGCTTTCAGCTGAAAGAGAAGGGCTTCCTCCAGGTCTGGATGTCCTGGAGGTGCCTTAAGCTGGAGTTTCTCTGGGAGACTGTTAGATTAACGGGAATGCACTGACTTGACTGAATGGGAACAAACAGAATAAACCTGCAGCTGTGTTTCAGTGACGTGCGACACGTCTTGGCTTAAAGATCGCCAGACTGCACTTCTTCCTGAAGGACGGGCGATCCCAAGGTGAAAAACCACTCCCTGTTCTTTCAGGACCGCCCACTAAACGAGGGGGGAGTTTGGAGTGGACATTCCCAGACTGCACTTCTACCCGAAGGACGGGCGATCCCAAGGTGAAAAACCACTCCCTGTTCGTTCAGGACCGCCCACTAAACGAGGGGGGAGTTTGGAGTGGACATTCCCAGACTGCACTTCTTCCCGAAGGACGGGCGATCCCAAGGTGAAAAACCACTCCCTGTTCGTTCAGGACCGCCCACTAAACGAGGGGGGAGTTTGGAGTGGACATTCCCAGACTGCTTGTAACCAAGATTGCCCATTCCATCTGGGGTGTTCCTCATTTTTTACACAATATGCAAAGAAAATGTTGACTTATCGAGGGGAAAAAAATAAAACAACGCAGTAAAAATCTAATCACGATGGGCTGACTCTCATAAAGGTCCTGGAGTATTTCCTGCAGGAATATAGATTTTTATTTGTTTCTAAGGTAGAAGCATTGGGCTTTTAATCTCATTCTGTGGGGATGGCTTCAGCAGTTAAGAGATAGATAGGGAATAACACTAGACCGAAACCGGAAAAAAAGCTGCAATTGTTGCTGAAGATTTCCTTAAGTGAGCAGGCTTTGCATTTTAATTCTCGGTGCTCTGCAGAGCGTGGAGAGGTGCACTGGCCTCATGTGAAACCAATTTTCTCTATGCAAATCTCCCTCATTCTCTCCAACTCCCTGGGACTGACTCATTTTGCACACTTATGATTAAAACTGTTAGCAGGACTTACCTTTTCCACATAGCTGATATAGCAGAACAAATTGAAAGTTTGTGAGAAAGAAGCCGAGAGAGAGAGGAAAGAAAAATAAAGTGGAAGAAAAAAAAAAAGACAATAAAGAGTTGGCAGTGTATGTTTTTTTATAGTTTGCTGTGTATTTCTTCCGGTCTGTAAAAAATATTTTCAAAGTTCGTTAGCAAAAATCACATGAGGATTGGATGGATTTGGAAAACTCTCTTTTCTCCCACACTGTACTTCATCCTGTGCAAGTTTTTATCTTACAAAAATGTCTGTTTGGAAAAACCAATATTTTTATAAAAGTTAAAATGAAACTTAAGATATGTATATATACTGTGCACACTGTCTACAGGAAAAAAAGGACTGATGTTGTATTTCTTCATTTCTTTTGATTTTCAAAAATATATGTCGATTTTAAATCAGAAAGTCATAGATGTTCGGCATTTCAAGTGTACATCCATTGGCTTTGTTGTGTTTTAAAGCCTGATAATTGTATTATGGTAATTATGATTAAAATTTAATTGAGGCAATGAATGAAGAATGGCATTTTCTAGCTCCGTTTGTCAAGCTGTTGAATTTTTTAAAACCCATCAACATTTCCGCTATAAAGGAGTATACATTTAAATATATACTTAAATGTGTTCCACTTGGGTTGTCGTTGGTTGGAAACTGGATTATGGTTTTCTGCATTGTAATAAGGTAAATAATTATTTCTAATATTGATCTTTCTGATGATTGAAGGAAAGCATGAAAGAGAAACAATTCCATGTTGCACAAAAGAAACTGTAATGGGAAGTAAATGGGGGAAGCCTATTAGCGTTACACCAGACTCAAGCTTAGTAAGAAATTGTAGCGTTTTGTAATACTGTAACTTCCCTTTCAAACATGTTCGTAATCAGAGGTTCGTTTTGCTGGTACAGTTAGCACGGAAAAATTACATTTTAGCAGAAACAGTAACACTGCAAAAACATAATTGCGAAAGAAAACAAGACAGCAATGCTGACATAGGCTACTTCTTTAACCTTAGCACATTGCGCTTATAAAGCCTTTTCATAAAACTTTTCTAAACACAGTATATTTTTGCCCATTTACGTAAAAGTGCCCATGAATTACGAGGGCAAAGTTCAGTTTTGAGGGCTGATGCTACCTTACAGCACTAGGGTAGAATTGCAAAGTCAGCACTGAAAAGATGCAAGTTTGCTGATCTTGTGCTGTCATATTTGAAGCTGGTTTTACATAACACTCTCCAGGCTGCAGATAGATGGGCCACACACCTATCGATTGGTGCCGTTTCTGCACTGTGAATAGATGTAGAGAGCCTTCTGCTTATAATATTTTCTTGTCAAGCAGACAAATTACTGATTCTGTGCTTGTTAGTTATATGGCTAATAGGTAGAGTAGAATGCTCAACCATTAACTTGACGTCTGCCGAGGTAGATAGAAAAGGAACCTATTGCATTTGCTGTAAGTATGTTCTGCTTATTCTCGATCATATACATAGTGTAGTGGGCTATTTGGAACTCCTTGAGCTACACCTGTCTTGTGACACATGAGCAATGTTCTGTGTTCTGCGCATGCTGAGAAGCACTCCATATGCTGCAGTGTTAGTGTCAGTTATTTTTATAACACTCAAGTTTCAGTCCTTTGATTGCTAAAAAAACACCTGTGCCATAAATGACAAGGTCCATGATAAACAGGACCAGGAAAAAATACTATGCCCCAACCTTGTTAAGATAATCTTTGCCTGAATGAATCCATTAACTTGAACTCTGCTAGCCAGGGGGAAACGATTGCTTTCTGTGTCTGAAGTACAGGGGCGGGGGTCTTCTTTCTGAGGTAGTAATAAGTAAGATCTCGTGCTGACAACACTCTTGATCCAGGTGCCTGTCAGAAATTGAAGAGGCCCCTTTGGAAAATGAAGCGACGGGATAAGACTTTCAAAAAGCACGGCCTCTTTTTCCAAGCGCTGTCCCGCCTGGATCGGTTCCGTTCCAGCTCTCCTCCCGACCTGCCTGGTCCTGTTTTCTTCGTGCTGGGTCGCCCACCTCCTTCCCTCCTTCCCTCCTCTCCTCCGCCCCACCTGTCATTTCTTCTTCCTCCCTCAGAATCGCCCCCTTTCTCTGTACCAGACCCCCCCCACCTCCCCTCTCCGCTTTATTTCTCTCTTCCCTCCTCTCTGTCTGTCTCCGGCTCTCGGCTCTCCCCCTCTCCCTCGCTGCCTCCTGCCGGTGCCTCTCTCACACACTGCTGGGCGCGAGATTGCCTGGAATTAGGCAGTGTCACACCACATCTCCCAGGCAGAGCCCGGCTGTAAACACAATCTGCTGGAATGGAAAGGCTAGATCATAATCAGACGCAGTCACTCTGGCAGGGGGCTAAACTCCCAGCTAAACGCTGGGGCTTTGCCTCCGGTTTATTTATTTCTATTTGCTGTGTTGGCGCTGGAGCCCTCCCTCCTGTAGCACACAGAGCCTGAATCCAGTGCCTCCGAGAGTGCTGGCGCCCCCCTGCACAATTTCTCTAGCCCTCCTTCCCCTCTTTTGGCCACATTACACATTTAATACCAACAATGCAGCAAGAACATTTTGTTTGTTATCATTTTCCCTCCCTCTGAGAGGATTCTTCCTCTCACATAAAGCCAAAGAGACCACAGGGAATATTAAATAAGCCACCTGTTTCACCTTTTCCTTGTAATTCTGGTCAGACAGTAAAATAATCATACACACCCCTAATATGCATGCATTTACCAAAATATATCCATTTAGTTTCTTAAGGCGACATGAATATGACATTATCCACGTAGGATATAAACCAATAGAGTGGTTCGTGCCTGCCCTGATCCCGCACAACATGTAAAACAAAGGGATTTGCCTTCTCCTCTATACTAACAATGCAATTTTATCTGTCTAGTTGCTTCCTTGATTGAACGTTATCCACGAATCATAATTAATAACAAGCCTTGAGTATTTATAAGAACCACCCAAGAACATGGGTCCAATATAGAACAAAATGAGGAGCTGTCCTTTTCCAAGTCTCTTGATCTCAATGGAAAGGTTGCTCCACACAATTAAGCATGAGAGGCACTGCAGAGTTTGCTGACATACAAGAGTCAGTTAAATATGCAGCATACAAGTGCTGTAGAAAAGACTAGGAGGCACAAGCTGAGTGTCAGAGAGAAAGAACTGTAGAAGGAGGGAGCATAAGGAAGAAGGAGAGGGTCAGAAAATAGGCGAGAGAGGGCAACAGAGGGACCAAGGAGTGGGGAAGATGAGGGAGAGAAGGAGAAACTATAGCAGAGGAAGGCTGTAATGGGGAAAAAAACAGAGCGACTGAGAACAGGAAGAAATTCGACAAGGGTGGGGAAAGGGAGAAAGAGGAGACAGGAGTGACAGAGATCAAGAGAGAGAGAGAGAGAGCGGGCATGTGAGCGAGCAGCCACACTCCAACGCAGTTCATTCTGCTTAAGCGCGGCGCACACAGGCATCTGTATTGAATGTGATTGAGAAGTAAAAAATGATTAACCCCAGGTCAGCTCTCCGCCTCAATCTGCGCACCGCTCAAAGCTCATCTCCTGCCTGATTTACAGCAGGCATGTACCGCTGCACACATTTGCATATATTTATTACATTCAGGTTGTATTAAAGAATATAAAAGGGAGGGGGGTGGGAGGTGTTGGGGGGCAGTTAAAGCAACAGCATCATTTTATTTCCCCTTCTGGTATCTAACTCACGTGTCCCCCTGCCACACAGTTTTATCTCGCTTCTATTCTGTTTGTCTACCTTCTGTGGCTTAATGATCTCGCAAATGTCTCGCTGCTGTGACAAAACACCAGTCTGTCCTCCATGTGGAAGGAGGAGGGCTGTGGTCCACAGAGGTCTGCTGGTGCTTCATTCCCATCACGTGACACTTCCACCTTCCTCTCGTCACCACACCGACTCAAGAGTTCTCGGGAATGCAATGCCCTTGGTTTATTGCCAACACGACACACTGTGTTATCAAAGAAGCACACATTAAGAAATAGACATGGATCACCTGGTCATTTATGCATCATTTAGGCAGGCCAGTTTTTCCTAGCTTGTCCGGATTCTGTGTGCAGTTTTGACAAGTTGCTGTATTTACATCTCTCGCTGCACTAGGAGTACAAAGTGTATGGGTAAGGTAGTCAAAAACTCCTTTGGAAGTTGTAGAAGTCCATCAATTTTCTCAACACTTCTTCTAATTCAAGGTTGTGGGGGTAGTTGGACCCTATCCCAGAAGACAATGGGCACAAGGCAGGATACACCCTGGACAGGACACCAGGCCATTGCTTGGCACAACCAGACTCACACATGCACACACTCACACCAGGGCCAATTATCCCAGAAACCAATTAACCTACCAGTATGTTTAACCAGAGCACCCAGATAAAAACTACACAAACACAGGGAGAACATACAAACTCCTCACAGACAGAAGCCCAGGTCTGGAATTGAACCAAGGGCCCCAGCGCTAACCACTGTGCCACAAATCTACCTAGTCCAGTCTGTAGACAAATTTGCAAAGATAAAATCCCCCCTCGCCCCTCGCCCACTCCACTCCACTCCAGCCACACCCCCTCACCCCTCGCCCCTCGCCCACTCCACTCCACTCCAGCCACACCCCCTCGCCCCTCGCCCCTCGCCCCTCACCCCTCGCCCACTCCACTCCAGCCACACCCCCTCGCCCCTCGCCCCTCGCCCCTCGCCCCTCGCCCCTCGCCCACTCCACTCCAGCCACACCCCTCCCTCGCCCACTCCACTCCACTCCAGCCACACCCCCTCGCCCCTCGCCCACTCCACTCCACTCCAGCCACACCCCCTCGCCCCTCGCCCACTCCACTCCACACCCCCTCGCCCCTCGCCCCTCGCCCACTCCACTCCACTCCACTCCAGCCACACCCCTCCCTCGCCCACTCCACTCCACTCCAGCCACACCCCCTCGCCCCTCGCCCACTCCACTCCACTCCAGCCACACCCCCTCGCCCCTCGCCCACTCCACTCCACTCCAGCCACACCCCCTCGCCCCTCGCCCCTCGCCCACTCCACTCCACTCCAGCCACACCCCCTCGCCCCTCGCCCCTCGCCCACTCCACTCCACTCCAGCCACACCCCCTCGCCCCTCGCCCACTCCACTCCACTCCAGCCACACCCCCTCGCCCCTCGCCCCTCGCCCACTCCACTCCAGCCACACCCCCTCGCCCCTCGCCCACTCCACTCCACTCCAGCCACACCCCCTCGCCCCTCGCCCCTCGCCCACTCCACTCCAGCCACACCCCCTCACCCCTCGCCCCTCACCCACTTCACTCCAGCCACACCCCTCCCTCGCCCACTCCACTCCACTCCACTCCAGCCACACCCCCTCGCCCCTCGCCCCTCGCCCCTCGCCCCTCGCCCCTCGCCCACTCCACTCCACTCCAGCCACACCCCCTCGCCCCTCGCCCCTCGCCCCTCGCCCACTCCACTCCACTCCAGCCACACCCCCTCGCCCCTCGCCCACTCCACTCCAGCCACACCCCTCCCTAGCCCACTCCACTCCCACACCCCCTCACCCCTCGTCTGAGCTCAATCACTTCACATGGCATCACACACTGATGACAACAATAGAGCATCTAGACTTCACTGTATTAAAATTAAGAACAGAATCATTTTAGTGTATTCGTTGATGCCTGCCCTGTTCTACCTCAGACCAATGACTGAAATAGTTCATGCAGGGAGCTGCAACAGCATGTGCAGGCTGCAAAGGAACAAGGAAAGGTTAATTCCATCCTGAAAAGAAAAGAGACAACGTTTCGGCTGTGGAGCCTTCTTCAGATGTGGCTTCTTCTTCACGCCCAAAGAAGGCTCCACAGCCGAAACGTTGTGCCTCTTCTCAGCATGGAATAAACCTTTCCTTGTTCCAGTGACTGAAATGCAAGGTGAACGGCAGAAAAAGGGGAAAAGGCCATAAAGAACGAGCTCTTGGATGGTGCCCAGCCTCTGCATAGGCACCGTGCCATTTGCCTGTTTCAGTGAGAACTGGGTCCCTGGACTTTGCCAAAGATAGGTGGCACAGATGCCAGTATAAACGGCAACAAACACCCTTGTTCCCCGCTTTCCCCTGCGCTGCCTGCAAGCACGCGCCAAGCCAGTCGCCGTGCAGCTGTGCCCGTCCCCTGGAGCGATACAAGGGGCACCTCCAGCTATGTGTTCTGGGCCCGTGCCAGCCGAGAGCCCCTCACTGCCAGTGTTCCCCCACTTTCCCGTCCTGGTCCCGCGCCACGGCTCTCTCCCAGCTGTGCCAGTGACGGGCGCCCCAGGCGCAGACCCCCCACGTCAGGCGCCGCGTCCTCCCTTTGTCTGGTAATTAGCGGTGAAATTGGTGAATTACGGGCTCCAGCACATTTACAGACACTTCACATCACACAAGCGCCACTTTACCTCTTGAAAGCCGCAGAATTCTCCGCTGCGCTCTGCAGCCGGGAGGGAGAGGTGTGCAGAGTCCCCTTCCCTCTAAAAGGTTTTTTTCCTCCCACTTTTTTTAGCCCCATGGCCTCCCGTTTCACACAATACGAGAATGTTGACACTTTTTGTTTTGCACTTCTCACCATCGCATTTCAATTGGATCTTTTTTTTTACTGGTTGCGTCAGCTGCCGCACAGACACCACCGTTAGCTTCTCATAGTATTGATATCGCTTTGCTGCTGCTTGCATCGGTGCAGAACTCTTTCTTCACCGTCCTACTGAGGGCTTTTGGGGTATTTAGCTTTCACACAGAGCTTTGCACAAGTATTCAGACCCTTCCTGTGGTGGATGATTTTGTCAAATAACAAAATGAGGCATTCAGTTTTTAAACGTAATGTTTAATTGAAAACCCAAGTTCTCAGACAGAGGACTTAGAATTGTAAGACAAGTTGCAGTAAATGTGAGCAAAAACTAGGAAGCAAAACACTGAAATATGTGGAATGCATAAGTATTCAGACCTGTGAAGCATCTTTAGCAAGTGTGTGCCGCCATTGCACACTGGCTCAAGATCTCTCGAGATGTGTGGGGATTGCATATGGACACCAGGTGGACTTTCCGTATTTTCCTAATAGGATCTAGGTCAGGACATGTGTGAGGCTTTGTTGTATTTGTTCTCACGTGTCTCAGTAAGAGCATAACAACCAGTGGCTTGGTGAAGGAATCCTCTCAAAAACACATCAGAGTGGCAAAGCTCCAAGCATTTGTTTTTGCTTTTATGTCAAGGTTGAGGATGCACCTCTTCACCAAAGAGCAACAAAGTGTAGGAACAAGAGGGATTTCAGGTGCTGCCTCCTCTGAACTCCCACGTCTATAATCCTACCCCTCCCATAAGGCAGCTGCCAAATTTGAAATAGGTATGTAGCCCCTCCCTCAGCCTCAGATTACCCAGTACAGAACTGAGTGAGGCTTTGCCATTTCAAAACACTGTCTTGGATGAGAGACCACACTTCTTCCCAGCAGAGCTGAATTCTCTGACACTGCCAACACATACATGGAAATGGCCTGCTTCCCCATGATCACAGTCTCTCCAAGCTGTGGCAATTTCATTTTTGCAATTATAAAAAAAAAATCAAATGTAGGTTTTCCACCAAAACACTCGCCATCCTTTTGAATTGATGAAAGTTCATTGTGTTCTGCCCATATTCTCCCATTCCTTATTAGTGATAGCAACGCTCAGGTCCTTTTCCTATCTTTTAACTCATGTAGTCTGTTGTTTCTTTTCTAGAGCTCAGTATGTCTTGATACAATCTTGACACTGTTTACTAGTGCGCTTATTTTAAGGCTGGATAATAATCTATCGTTAGATTTAGCCCCCACCTGCCCCCCGGAACCGCCCGAGGGACCGAGCGTTTGACACACTTAGTCAATATTTACTTAAGACAAACTTCAAATTTCATAGCATTTCACCAACAGACAACCGTAGCTTTACAAAACCGTTTCCAGGTCCGAAATACACCACGCCAATCGATCACAATACCACTTTTTATCTGACGACACACTTCAGGCGACTTCCAAAGTGCGTCGATAAGTAATCAATAGCCCAGCCAAACATGACCGCAAAAGCAAAAACCAGCAAAAAAATTATAAAACATATCCCATGTTTTTACCTTGTTCGGGACATCCGTTAGACCAGAAATATATCCACAAATCGTTAACCTTACTCATCTCCAGATCTGGAGGAAACTGAGTGATATGGCTATTGGAACTGAACTTTGAACTGACCGCTTCGAGAAAGCTGGTCTGATTGGTGAAAAATGCTGTCATTCATTGTATTTCCAGCCACTCAGAGCCCTTAGGGGGTGGGACTTCTCCTGGGAGGCTCTGGCTGTATTCCAGCTGTTAATTATTGACACAGCAGGTGGTAATCAATGAGATTCTTATCAGTGGTCAGATTTTTGTACTGGAAAGCCACTCTAGAGTTTTTTTCAATGCCTAACAGAAGAAAAAGGCTCTTTATAATAATAATAATAATAACAAACTTTATTTTATATAGCTTCTGTAAAGATGGCTTCTCAAAGCGCTTTACAGCATGAATTATAATTCCTTACACTTATATAGAGCTTATCTGGACACTCCACTCAAAGCGCTTTACAGGTAATGGGGATTCCCTCCACCACCACCAGTGTGCAGCCCCACCTGGATGATGCTACGGCAGCCATAGTGCGCCAGTCTGCTCCCCACACATCAGATCTCAGTGTGGAGGAGAGCAGAGTGATGAAGTCAGTTCAGAGACAGGGATTATTAGGATTATTAGGGTGCCAGGGTCACACCCCTACTCTTTTTGAGACACACCCTGGGATTTTAAATGAACATAGAGAGTCAGGACCTCAGTTTTACGTCTTATCCAAAGGGCGGCACCTTTTTACAGTATAGTGTCCCCGTCACTATACTGGGGCATTAGGACCCACATGGGCCACAGGGTGAGCGCCTCCTGCTGGCCCCACTAACACCTCTTCCAGCAGCAGCCTTAGTTTTTCCCAGGAGATCTCCCATCCAGGTACTGACCAGGCTCACACCTGCTGAGCTTCAGTGGGCTGCCAGTTGTGAGCTGCAATAGCTTTTACACATTTCTATCGACTTTCAATAATTTTTATACATTTGGGGGTGGAAATTTCATTCCAGGTCCAGTCTTCACATTTTCATCTATTTGGCAGGCCCAAAACTGAAAATTTATCTTTGAAGACAGAAAAAAATGCTTGCTGTTTTTTTGTTTAATTCTGTATATTTTTGTCTGCTAAGTGGACACAACAAGAGAGAAAAGAAATGCGGTTGTTTACATTTAATGCCAAGGGAGTTAGCTTCAATTTAACACTTGAACCAGCCTACTGCTGTGTTCTGCTGCAGAGAAAGAACAAAATGTTTAAGGGGAGAAAATTCCAGGCGGACACTGGGCCTAGGGACGAGTTACAGCAAGGCGCTTGGACATTTCAATCATGTTCCACCTCTTTCAAAAAGTCATGACGCAACTGTAGATATTGGAAAAGGTCTTGGTTTGCCAAACCATAAGTACCATTAGAGTCCAAAATCCTAATACAGTAGATTTCCCTGCTCCATGATTGTGAAAATGAGGTAATTCCTTTGTGAGCCCATTGTTTAAATCTTTGGTCACAAATGCTGGATCATGATCAAACCACCTTAATATTCTGATCTGCTTTTCTATTTGTTTAACAATTTTTGAATGTAAACAAGGCTAGTGAAATAAATTAGTCTCACTGAAACCTGGTCTGATCACCAATAACAGCTTGGACTAGAGTGTAGTCAGTAACTTGGCTCTGTCTTTCCATTGTGCTATTTCTTTATATCAGATTATGTTTTTGCTACCTGCAAAGTAACACTATGCACTTGTCTCCATTTAAATGTCATCTACCAGTGGTTTGACCAGTCTTGGTTTCTATCTAAATCGTTTGGAATTTTTGGGGGCTTCTAATAATCCTCAAATGTATTATGGTCAAAAACCCTGAAATGCGGAAAACCATGTTTTTCTTTACCCCTGAAACAAAACGATATAATTTGAATGCACAGATGCTTGTGTAGTTCTGAAATATATAAATCTATCATTATAATTTTTTCTTTTAAAATGTTTTTTCTGTTGAATTATTTAAATTGTGAAATATTAAGTAATAAAATGTTTTAATTGTTCAGTATAAGTGAATATTTTTAATGAAAGAAAAAGGAATGCACTGTATGTTTTAGTCCATTTTGTACTTGTCCTTATAAATATTGTAGCAATTGTAGTAATTATAAGTACATTATATTCAATATATGAACTATTATTTATGTTAAACAAGATCCTCTAGTTTTCTCCAAATTGTCCCATTAAATTACTGTGATTCCTTCAGCTGCTTGATTTTAATCAGCTTCAATAAAATGCAGCCGTGAAACCTAAAGGAACTAGTTGATCACCAGTGATTTGGCCTATACTTGTTGGAGCTGTTGTACAGTATTACTGTGTGCTTTATAAACTAGTGTACATAATACAGAGTGTGTAGATTCTGCTCATCTGCAGACTTCCATTCGGAAGTGTGTGACTGAGTGATAACTGCCCAGGTTTTAATGAGCACATCAAGGGAAAGCACGCATTCCATCATCCCCTCTTCTCACAAATTAATCACATCAAATTTGATATTAATAGCTAGAATTAAAATCATGCAATGCATTAAAGTAGTAATTTAAAATTAATAACTGGTAATTACGGATGGTGTCACGTCGGGGGCAGTATATTCGTCTCCAGTCCCTTAGTCGTGGTGTTCAGCCTGACCTCTCCTGAAGCTCGCTGGCCCTGGAACAGCCTGTAACAGCTGCAAGTAGCACATAGGTTCACAGCTGGCAACATCTGGCTTGACCAGTCCTTTCTGAAGGTTTCCTCATCCTTCTGGGGGTAGATGACTGGGAAAGAGAAAGCTTCCCTCAGTATTTCCACTGAAAGATCTTTTTCTTTCTCTTAATCATTCAGCCATTTCAACAACAATATGATGTAACCAAGTAAAGGCTCATTCTGTGCTGAAAAATGGAAAGAAAAACACAACATTTTGGCAGCTGAGCCTCGTCCAAGTGTGCAATAAATTTAGAGTTTCTATATATAGTAAAATAAAATAAAAGAATATTTCTAAAATTCCAGGTGATGGGCATTCAAGGCAATGCATGTATTTAGTCTGATAACTTTAATCAGAACTGCTCAAATTAAGAGCAGTGTTCCTTTTAAATGATATCCATGATCTAGATTCTGGTGCAGATGGTACACAAGTCAAGTTTGTAGAAGATACCAAAACAGGATTAGCAAATGTTTTAGAAGATGCAAAGGAAATTCACAAAGGCTTCGGTCAGTCTACTGCAACCATGCCAACATGAGAGAAGAAAAGTTGATCAACATGGTTAAACTGGTAATCAAAATAGCAAGTCTGGCTGAGCACAGCATTAATTACCTCAGGATGTTTCCTTCCTTTGTTATTTCAGCAATGTACCTGTGCACAAAATGAATTTAAATTTCTGCTCCTTTATATTTCTGTTTTATAAAAATGTATGATTTGCTTTTGCATATAAAGTAGGAAAGGAAATTTCAAGTACAGCTTACAAAGTAATGAAAGGTAGGTTGACAGTTAAACTTTGAGTTTAGATAAATTAACCCATGTGCTTTTTTTCCAAAATAAGGTGAGCATTAGTTCTGACGTGTTTTGGTTATGGTCTAAATGCTCCTGTGTTAATCTGAAACTGAGATTTAAAAACATGCTGTCATAACAATGAAAATCAAGACTTCTGATCTTGGTATCCCATAATATGCCCCATCACTAGATTTAGTTTCCTAGCAACCTGAGAGAAAGAACTGTGAGCTGTGTAGATATGAAAATGACAAAACAGCCTTGAAGAAACAGCTGCACTGAGCTACTGAGAGAAGCCTCACCCCAGTACTGCTATTGTGTAGTATCCACACACGGCCCAAGCTGGCACAAAGCAAATACAGGAATAATTAATTTTGGGGTTTTATAAAAATATCTATGGTGCTATTTAAAGATACCCCATGCACGGTCCTTCAGTGCCCGTGCATTGTCCAGGCGCCGCTGACCTGAGTGGGGCTTGTAGCAGCGCGGAGCCCTGCAGACGCACAGGGCTGGAAGCAGCGCTCCTCCGTGGCCAGTCCATCCAGTCCACACACAGACAATTCACAGACACCATGTCAACTACGCAGCATTCTTTAGGGAAACAAAAACAGTTCTAGGACTTGCTGGTCGTCTTGCTGTTTATGGTGTATCCTGGTGTGGAGTGGAGTATCCAGTTCTTTATTACAGCAGCTCCCCACTGTGAAGAGAGTAAGGCCAATGTACAAAGTATGTCTTCTTTCAACATGCCCACTGTCAAGCCTGTTCACCAGTTTTCTTTGTAACCTCCACAGTGAATTAAAACACAGGTAGCTTAAAGAGTAAAGAGGCTCTGACCAGTAGCAGGTCAGTTACACCAGTCAGTGGTCCCTGGGCCAATTCAAGTTCACCCACCTGCAGCGGCTTTTGAGCCATCTCAGCACTCCAGGACTATAGCCCTGGATGTGTACTCCGAGGTCACTCCTTGACTAGTTCAGCCCACTGGTCCTTAGAGGCTTGTTTATTCTTTTAAATTGTCATCGCCTGTTGTTTCAAGTCTGCCACTGCGCACCGCACGTCACTATTTGGGAAAAGGAGCTTGGTTCCAAGCTTGAACTAGTAACATTGTCTGTCTCCTTAAAAAGAAACTATTTCCAAAAACTGTAGATGTATACGATAAGGAACAGGTAATTGTACGCTGAAAGGTAGAAGAAAAAAATGTTTTGGCAGTTGAGTTTTCCCAGGTGCTTGATATATTTAGAGTTTCCATATATAGTTTCACATGAAAGATTAATTCTAAAATTACAGGTGATAGACATTCAAGGCAACTCACGCATTTAGTCCGATAACTGATACATTTATAACTGGCTAACCAAAAATGTTATTTCAGAGCACTGCTTCTCTCAGTTCATATCCATAATCTTGACTTTGGGATAGAGGGTACACAAATCAGGCTTGGAGATGATACCTAAGCAAGAGGATTAAGAAGATGCAAAGAAAAAATTAAAAAATGTTTCGATTCACACTTTAAGAGAGTGCTAACTCCTGATTATATTTAGCGTAGCCAAGTGCAGAGTACAGCATGCATGTAGCAATAACAAATACTATTAGTAAACTATGAAGTTTGAAAAATCTGCACACAAAAAAGGAAAATGAAAAAGAGAGATCCGCTCAAGAAAATATATCACTTCTTGAATTAGGACATTTAGTTCTTACTTTAGGGTGATCAGCAACTGACATCTTGACACAGTGTTTTACTTATGAGACTTTAAAATTTAAAAGGCCATTTAAAATAAATGGTATTTAAAAGTTTCACTGAAAGATGAAAGACAGAGATAGCAGAACAGTCTACAGGCACAACACCTTTTTTTCGCACTGTTCACTGACCACCTATGACAACAGTCTTCCCTTCACATTACCTGAACTTTGAAAATCACTTTTTTACAAAGATATGCCCAACGTACACGAACAAATGTGTGTAATTGTCTGAATTTGGGAGTTCAACGCTCTAGATGGGCGTGCTGCTGGAATCTGTCCCCTCTATTTTCATGTATTATGATGTGAAATTAGTTTTTAATTCATGCATTGTTGATTTATGTGGCGTTTTTCAGGAGCGTGTCTGCTGCAGAAATCAAGAACTACCAGTATTCTCAGTCTCAGATGAATGAATGTGCTACACTCACACTAGCTGAACTCTATGCCGTTTCCCCAGAACCGTCACCAAACCTGTTAGTGCTGTCTATGTTGAACTAAACTAAAACTGTTTAACAAGCCTGTGCTATTTTTTTCATTTTCAAATTCTGACAATTTTGAATATTGTGAGTTATAAAAACCTAGTGCTCCAACTAGCAAGAAATGCTCTTCTCTCGATCAGTACAGCAGTGATCTGTCTGACACCAAATGTAATTGCTTGTGAATTAACCCATCTCAAATTTGCTGAAAGAGGTCCTGGTGGTTGGCTGTTCTGTAGCAGCAGAAAGTGATGATATTCATGCAGCTACTTTAAAGACCCATCCTTGCTATAACAGGTGGAAGCTAACATGTTGCCGTTTACTATGATGAACTTTATAACTTGTCATTTTAACATTTACAATGCAAGAAACAAAAGCAGAATTGAAGATACCATCCTTAATTAGAGCAAAGTGTGGTACTGTACTGTACAGACACAGCAGCTACAACAGGAATTCATTCTGAAAGACATTCTTGTTGCGTGGATTGAGGGAGGATACTTTGTGTGCATGTGTTTTGGATTTTTTAGGAGACATTTAAAGAAGGCATCGGAAGGCTCTCGGTGAGGCTGTGGGCAGGATTTAAATTAGATATCAGAAATATTGCATTTGCCTTTCTCCCACCATTTCAAGCAGCTTTAATTTGGCTTGTTTTAATGTTGTCTTTGTTGGCCAGGGCCTATTTCGGGTGCTGGCATTTGAAAAAAGTATTTTGAACCCCCTCCACCCTCCCTCCTCCTTCCATCCCTCTCTGTCTCCTTCGTTCTGCCTCTCATTATCTCACTTCATTAAAAGGTGATGGCGTGCTGGAATTTCACAGAGCTGGGCCCAGACCGGCCTTTACACTGTGCCCAGGAAATTAGTGTGACATGCAATTAGCGCCCAGGGCATCTAGCCATGAGGGGAGCGAGGGAGGGGGGAGACAGAGGGGAAAGTGGCAAGAAGAGACATGTCCTTTTTCTGTTGTGATATTCACAGATCTGTCAGTCTGCAGCGCAGCTTCAAGAAGAACGTGGCCGTTGGTGCGGTTGTCCCAGATGGATGCTACAGTATTGTGATTATTCTCTGTTTGTGACCAGCTGGTGTTCTTTAACGTGCAGCCATGAATTCTGCTAGGCGGGCAAAGCAATGATTTCTGGGCCAGATGGCCAGAGTTGAGCTTATTCTTTGTTACTTTCCTCCTCTTCCTGCACCTCTAGCAGGAATTGCACGTTACAGATGCCTAGGTGAGCTAGGTTAGGGACTGGCAGCGCAGGGACTGGAGTGTCATCTAGCCTTTGCTCTAGCTGAGCTCTGATGGACTTCATTGGACATGACTCTACGTGACTCTACTTGGCAATTGAAGGCAATTTGACTTGTACATCTCATAACACAACAA
The DNA here is from genome assembly GCF_055471065.1 of Atractosteus spatula. Classification (NCBI taxonomy): domain Eukaryota; kingdom Metazoa; phylum Chordata; class Actinopteri; order Semionotiformes; family Lepisosteidae; genus Atractosteus; species Atractosteus spatula. The sequence goes on along the minus strand of NC_142722.1, from coordinate 18,659,063 downwards.
TGTACTTTTCCACTCCATGCCATTTAATGTTTTTTTTGGGGCAGAATACATGCAAAGCTGGTCTGTAGAGTCGTGTTGAACACCTCTGATTTCTGTCTTGAGCAGCTGAAGTGTGGTTTTTTGACTGTTGAACGTGCGAGAGATCTTTTTATTTGCTTGCTAGTCATGCTTCCTGCCTCGAGCTCGCTCTGGCACTTGGAGAGAGGCGTTTCTCTTCACGTAGCTCTGAGGGATCCCTGGAGGCCTGTCAGTTGCCTCTGGCCTGCTCGCAGCCCTGGAGTGTCAGTGGCGCCTGGCTAGGCAGCTCACACTTTTGTCTCCAGCCCCCGAGGTGTGGGAGGAAGAGAGCTCCAAAGTTAGGCACACGGAGCTGACACCCACTTCAACACTGCATCCTTCAGAAACCAGCGCCGGCTCCTCTAATTAGTCTGCACACGGCTCCCAAGTCTCTTTCTCAGGGGAAAAAGATTACAAGCACCCTCTCTGATACCCACTTAAAACACATCCCTGATAGAATCTGCTCCGCTTGTGGTCCTGTTATTATTTTGGAAGGCCGCACTCCTTCTTTAGCTGCCTTAAGAAAAGCGAGGGAAAGACTCTGTTGAATCATTCACACATTTGGAAGGCCATAAAAACGCCTGTTTCCTCTTCAGCTGAAGCAGGATTTGAAAATATAGCACCTCTTTGCTGGTACTTTAGCATTGAAAGAGCAGACTGAACTTGAGTCGAAGTGTGGGAGAGACCCCCCTTTACTGTACTGCAGCCACTAAATCCAGCCCAACTAATTGGAGCTCTTAGGAGTTCATACACTGAGGGTTTCTGTTTAGACAGGATCATCTGCGGTCACTATGTGGAAGGGGGTCATTGACAAGTGAAACCGTAGGAGGAAAAACTTTCATTACACACATAAATGTATAAAAGAACTTGCTATTTATTTATACCTTAGCAATCATGTATCGACATCTCAAAAGTGCTCGATTCAAAAGTATCTGCTTCCATTCTTTGGGTAAATCCTGGAGGGCTTTAACTTCTGATCCTCTGTTTTTATCTCTACTTGTTTTCTTTTGCTTACATTAAAGGACTCCCTGCATTTTTTAAAAGTTTAATTAAAGACCGTAAAAAAGTACAAAACAGCTATTGACTCTGACTCAGATTTGACAAGGAATGTGAGGTGCAGGGGCCCAGAAGAGAAAAATGCAGACACAAGAGCAGTCAGGTAAAGACTGCGGCATTCTTATGGGTGAAGGCTTCTACAGCTTTTTCCAGCTGGGTTCCTTTGTCCTCGTCATCTCCTTTAATTTGACAGTGAGGATTAGATCTTGGACAATATCAATCCTGTGCCAGACAGAAGTCCTCCGTGTGAAATCACAGAACAACCAATGACAAACCTGGAGCAGACAAGAAGCTCTGGTGAAAAGTTTCTCAGAGGAAGAGAAAAAGTGAGAAAGAAGAGAACGAGAGAGCAAGACTCTCTGGGGAGAGCTCTGGAGGAGCTGTGAGTGTAATTTAAGTGTGGCAGCTCTCTCTCTGTCTCAGACACTCTTAATTTCACATTAATATGTTTCAAAGCGGGACTGTAGCTGAGGCTGAGAGAGCGAGAGAGGAGGGAGAATATAATCTGGGCTAATAAATCATCCGGTCATTGGCGTTCTGGCTAATTCATAGAACAGGACGGTGTTTATCTTACCTCCTCAGTCGTGCGTGGGGACCACAGATACTAGTCTGTTAGGCTTTGTGGCCCATTTCTCACCTTAATTTGCTGATTAGGATTTGTTTAAGAATTCCTGGATGGCCTCTAATATAGTAACACATTAATGCACACAAACACATGCACTCTCGCACAAAGAGCTCTCATCAAAAGCCTAAGAACCGTTAGACCATAAAGCAGAACACAATCATACTTGGAGAAAATACTGTTTTGGTTCAATACAAGGTTTTAAGAAGTTATAACATTTTAATCAATAAAGGTAAAAATTGTATGCACAAAACAGTGGAAAATTCAGTTTTGTGCTATTTCCTGCCCTTCTAAATAATTACCATTCTTCTGGTTAAATTTTTATTGTGCTTCATGCAATGAGAAGAAGCTTTTTGAGAAGCTTTCCTGAGCGCAAAGCAGTTGAAATCTCCGCGAGCCTCTAACACTTTACATATGTGTGCATGACGTCGTGCCTGTGGAAGCGGCGAGAGGCTTTGCAGCATGTAGCCAGCAAGAACAGTGTGTTTTTAGAAACGAATACCCAGTGTGGTTTAGGCTGTATGCAGGTGTGTTAGCACAGAAATGGGCAATGCTCCCATCGCAAGCGGTTGATTCACTTTGAGCTTATGTGCTGCATGTTGAGTAAATGTGCATCGATGTATGCCTGAAAGAAAAAAGATTGCATTGCCTTTTCAGTTTGAGTCCACAGTCTAACACCAGCCTGCAGCTCCTAGAAACTGAAGTGGATTAAGTTGTCCTGCAGTGGGGGAGTCTACTGTGGGTGGTCTGGGCCTTTGCTTTTTTCTTTTTACAGACACATTTTGACCAGGTGGTCCCACCTCTTTGTACAGCAGTCTGTCAAATTGCTCTTTCTCCAGACCCCAGATTAAACATGGTGGAAATATTTAGATATTTATAACATCTAAATATATTTATAACATATAAAGACACCATTCAGAACTTGTATTGACATTTGCTGCTATAAATACACATCCAAATTGATTTTTTGTAAATCTGTGCGGCTTTTTTTGTTTTTTAGAATCATGATTTTCTTATTTTTTCAGCCCAATGGGGTGGGAAGACATCGGTGCTTTTGTTTCTGTCCTTGGAAAGATAAAAAGCTTTCTTACTCTTCTGTCTAAATTGCTGAAGTATTAATAAGCAAAGAAGAAAAGGATGTTGAAAAGCCAACCCTCTTCCTGACTATAAGTGGGTAATACTGTACCTAGTGATCATATGGGGTGAAATCTACTGTTTTCTGTCAATAATTTGTCAGTTAATTGGCTCTTTTTTATTCTCCTACAGTGGGCAGACTTCAGTCTTTTCCAGCTCATAGACAATTGAGGAAACAGTGAGGGTCATCTGATACCACAGTCCACACAGATAATCCTGCCTCATAGAAATTTGAAGGCCTATTGAGCAAAGCATGGAGGAAGCAGCTTAACTCAGGCAATCTCTTCCTGAACCTAATTGTCTCATAATAATCAACAAGATTAGAAGATTCCAGTCTAATCTTTATTTGCTTTATGATTAAGCCTTATAAACCCTTACCGTAGTCAACACCAATTGGCCACCAATTACGAAGCCTTCTGTTCTTCTTAATGATGCAGTTTCAGCACCGTTAGCGTGTACCAAATTAAATGATCTGCCCAATCCATGCAAAAACAAAATGCTTTTTTTGACTACAACACTAATTGGTCCAACAACGGTAACAATTAAAATTGAGTCTGGTAGCAGGAACCATTTTTGACGCATGTACTGTCTCTAACCTCCGATAGGTGCAGTATGTGTTTATCTAGACTTGTAGCCATTCTTGTCCTGCTGGATCTCAGTAGGCTTTCACAGGTGATGCCCATACCCAAGTGATGCTCAAGCGCTACCCGCCTGGGGGGGGGGGGGTTATTACCACCCCATGATGATTTTTAAAGGGAAATTTATTTTTTCCTCAGTGCACCAAAAATAAAATCCTCCCTACCAAAAATGTTGTGCTTTTTTAAATTTCCTAAAATCAATGTATTTAAGCAAATACTGTGAGTTATGGATTAGTGGTTAGACACCAGTATATTCAAATACATAGTGGGAGTAGCTCCCCTCCAGACCACAAGAGGGCACTGTGGAAGCATGCTGGTGGCTATCCTGTTACTTTTTCCAAAATGCATTTTTGGCCCCATCCTTGGATGTGGTTACGGATTTTAGTGTGGTTGAGTAACATTTTAGCTGTAATTTTAGCTGAAGACTTAAAACCTAACCTACACAAAAAAGCTGTTTTACCTATTTATAATTTTAAAAAGTTAATTTCATTCTTTTCCCCTTCCACTGACTTAAATCTTGCTGGGCGTGGATCTGCCAGTAACATGCAGGAGCTTTTTTATTAAATCCCTTATTTATTTTTTATGCTTCAGCCTTTAGTGAAAGGTTTCACATAATCATCAGAGGGTTCCCATCAGTACACTATTGATCATGCCTTCCTGGATAGATTAGAGTTGTTGGTGGTAGTGGAACAACTTTGTTGTGGTTTCAATTTTATGTGACTGATAGAAAGCAATTTATTCAAATTGTTTTTTGAATAAAGTTAGTCATATCTGGCATCCCACAAGGCTCTGTACTTGGTCCATTTCTTTTCAGTATCTATATTATCATCGGGACAAATCTCACAGAGGACACCTGAAGTTAATCAAGTGCAGTCAGCCTTGTCATTCTGGGATATCAAAAAATGGAAGCAACGAAACTTATTTCATCAGAACTCAGACTGGCACAGAGTTATGGTGATTGTCTCTATTTATCAGCTTCAAAGACCTTAGTTTGACGGTTGATAGTTCTGAAATCAGTTTAGGTACTCAGGTAAAAAACCTTGGGGTCGTATTTGATCAGGTTCTTGTATACAAAGGTCATGTTCGCAGTGCTGTGACGGTCTCTTTTTTCATTTTTGTAACATTTGTACTGTACACATCTCTCCCAATCTGATGCACCAAAGCCTTTAATATTTATAGTCTTGATTACTGTAAAGCATGGGTGCTGGTGTACCAGATGTGTTCTTAAGTTGCAGCAAGTTCAGATCTCAGCTGCTAGTATCTTAAGCAAATGTAAAATGCATGAGCATATACCACCTGTTTAAGCTTCCTTGTATTGATTCCCTGTAGGTTTTAGAAAAAAATCAAAACACTGCTCATCTTTGAGGGCTTGAATGATTTGGCTTCTGACTACATCAGTGAGCTGTTAACCCCTACCTACATACACATAGTTTGCACTCCGTGGAATCTGGCGTTTTTCCGGTTTCTTCCAGTACAAGGCTCTGGACAAAGCTAGACCACGTTTTCTGTTCTATTGTTCCAAGGATGGGGAATGATCTCTCTGCCCATAGTAGATCTTGCAAGCACCTGTAAATACTTCCTTAAATTCACTTTCCCTCTATTTACTGTGACTGTTCTTATTTGTATATGGCTAAGTCTCTTGCTCATTTAATTGAACAGCATCTTGGGATGCTGTACCATGAAAGGACACATATAAAGTAAAAGTAATAGATTTGCACATTTGCACTGGTCATATAAGACATCCTAGAATTAATCTTGACCTTCCAGCAAAAAGGTATTATTTCCAGGACATGCTGAAATGCATTGGATGAGAGGTTTATTGCTTCATATACAATTACTATGCATATTGTAAAATGTAATATCTGTTTCGCCTATGGGTTCATTAACTTATTTTTGTGTTTCAATTCTTATCTCCTGCTTGTAAATCAAAAACAGTGTCAGTACTAAATATTTCCCCTGACCAATGTTTGCTAATACTGAGCGCAAGTGGGTAGGGGTTAGACATGTCACACTGTTTTCTAGGCAAGAAGAGCATCACAATACAGAAATGGGCTTGATTCCAACGCAAGGATCAAAACTGTAAAAGCTGTGATGCACTGAGTTTTACATCAACATGCATCAAATACCACACCATCAAGATTGAACCTGAGAATCTGCCGGCCTCTGCGAGTTATAACCCTCTCCAGTAATGAAGTCTCTTGCAACTAAAGGCTAAATCACAGGATCGAGAAAAGATTACACTACAAACAGACAAGATGAGAGTTTAGGGTGAAACAGAAAAAAAAAACAGATACAAACAAAACCGTGCGAGTCAAAGGTAAGCTCTGCTTTGTCAAAACACTTAAAGCCTTCCATTCTCACTTGGTAATGAAGTGTGAGCAAACAGCAGAAGACAGAGAGAATCAAACCCTTCCCAGTCACGTTCAGGAAGGCCGCAGCCGGTCTGAGTGGTGACAGGCAGAGCAGGGGTAGCAGGCGCTGACAGTTGGGAGTGTTTCGTGACATTGTGTGCCCCATGAAAAGGCAACGGCCCTCTGAATGGGGAGGCGCAGAGAGAGACAGATTGCGTTTTAACAGCAATCGCTGTCATCTCAAACAGATGTCAGCTTCCCATCTTCCCATTGAAGGGCTGTGTTTGTATTGTTCTCTGGCCCTTCCCTGCAGGATCCCATCGAGAGATCGGGCCCTGCTCCCTCCCTCTGCTCCTCCTCGTTGGTCTGCTGCATCCCCGTGAGGAGCAGCATGAGGGGGTTTCCATCCCCACCTACCCCGGTATGTCACACTCTTTTATTTTTCATATCAAGCACATGACAGTATTTAACTTGGAAAAAAGGAGTTAACTTAAGACATTTCCAGGAAACATTTGCCTATTTTTTCACGTGTCTGAATACCAAGTTCGTTCCCAATTACATAATATATCCATGACTTTCCGAGCTACTGTAGGTCCACTTTTCTTTGTTTTCTCCATTGTTATTTAGAACCACTTTTCAATTATAAGTAGCACATATTAAACAACATTAATGTCTGAACTTTTTTACTCTTTTTTTCAATAACGAATTGACTTGTAATGAATGGAAGGCTTAATTACTTGCTTTTAGAAAGAAATCGTACTTCTGCGATATTTGTACCTATTTATACAGTGGGACATGTTAGTGGAGTAATATGACTTGAGTAAACTGCTCACGGGTAGCATCACATCTAGGATGTGGTAGGAATAGGAGGTGTATTAGAGTTCAATGACAAAAATGCTACATTAAAACTACAGTTGCTACAAAGCAATGTTTAATCATGTTATGTATAAAATCTTTTCAAACTGTCATATACTGCAGAAAAGTGCAATAATAAAACAAAACATGAGTAAAAATAAAGATATAAAAGCACAGGAAACTTATAAGATATAATACGAGAAAGCAGCAGTGCTGGTCTCCACTCATACAGCTGGATGAACTTCAGCAAGTGGGGTACAGTACCTCACGCAAGGACACCCGCCGTGTCTACAGCAGGGACTCGGACCCCAGCCTGCCAGCCAGGAAGCCGAAAAGATAAAGCTAGAGTAATTAAACGATACCTTTAAAGCTATAGTGAAGAGAACAGGAAATTTAAAAATGTTAATCAGTGAGTCTCTAATGGATTTGAGAAGTGAGTTCCCCAGATGATGTGCTGCACATGAGAAAGTCTACAGCTTGTGTGGAGTCTGTCTTTGGTAGAGTGAGAGGGCATCAATAGGAAGATCTCAGATTTAGTGTTTGACCATACTCATGCAACAAGCCTTCATGATAACCTGGAGCTAGACACTTCAGAGACTTAGACATGAACAGGAGAATCTTGAAGTCCTCTTTAAGTTTCAGAGGGATCCAGGCAATTTCTAGAGGACAGAAAATATATGTCCATCATCGTGAATACAAGCAATAAAGCGTACACACCAAATAGGAAAATTACCCACACTGAAGCTTGTGGAATACACTGGGTGCTGTGAAAGTGCTGTTGGTACTGTAGGTAAGGATGACCCCGTTCCATTTAAAACACCCAAGATGTATGAATTGGCCTCTCTTAGCCAATGCAGGATTCAAACCAAATAAGGGAAGCAGCAGATAATTTTCCAAGTGCTCCAGTGTGATGTTTTGATTGACAGTATCAAAAGCTGCACTTAAGTGCAAAGGGGAGGAACATTAAATGACCCCAAGTCAGAAACCATCAGCAAAGTATTAACTATCTTAACGAGGGCTGTTGAAGATCTGAGTTTGTCTACACCTAAACTGGAAGGATTCAAAAAGCTCATTAGATGCAACATGAGATTGTAATCGAGTTTCCACTGCCCGGTTAAGAAGACTTGCAAGACAAGACAAATTGTGTGCTTGTGGAAAAGCAGAGGAATTCACACTCAGACCACCACTTGTGAACATCAGAGAAAATGATCCTTCCTTTAACATTATCTAAACATTGAAAGCAAGACTGCACTGGAAACACCAGGAGGGTACACCGAAACACTGAACAAATAAATGTTTTGATGCTTTCCTCCTTTCTCACAGAGTGAGATCATACGATCCTGAGAGCCAAGGCCAATAACGTCACTAGCTCAACATTTACACGTCAAGATGTGGTGCTGAGGTAAGAGACGGGAACTGGCAGAATGGTAGTATTCACGGCTACTGACAGATACGGAGGCCTTCAGACATTAATGGGTGCTGCACACGTTTGAAAAACCATGTATGAGGAAAATAAAACCTAAAAAATTAAATATTGTTTATATGTATTTAAGAGTAACCAAAGTTACTGCAGTAGCTGTTTTCCGTTCCTGCCAGGAGAAGGTGACAGCGCCCTTTGAGGCCAACTCAGCTTCAACACTGAAATAAGTTTCTCACCATTGTGTGTTTAGGCTTGTGTTGTGTGTGTGGGGAGTAGAGTTGATATATTTCTATATTTATTAAGTGTGCTGTGGGAGGTGAAAGGTCGAGAAGCACTGCTCCAGACAGGGTAGGTTCTGTGTTGGACAGGGATATGGGAGCAGGGAGACAGAGATAGTGGATGTTTTAAGCTTGAAAAAACAAAAACTAGAGCCAAGCCTTGTGTCGTGGCCTGGCTTGTAGCTCGTAGGCTGAGTAAAAAAGGGCTTTCCCCCCCGGGGCCGGTGAGGTCAAGGGTCAGGCTGGCGACACTGCCTGAGTGGAGAGATAAGGCCGATTTAGAGGGGAATTATTATGCTCAGCGGAACTTAGCAAGATGGGGGCTCTAATCCGGCAGCAGTTTGTGCTCATAAAGCCACGCAGATAAACATCTCCACCTCTCCCCCTTCTAATCATCTTCACACATCCGAATATCAGCCGGGCGCAGGCGTGCCCCCTCCCCTGCTCATCCGAGCGGCTCGCAGTGATCTGGGGTCTGCAGGCCGCAGGCTGGCGGGGTCTCACTCACTCCCGAGTTGGACTGTGGGGGTCAGTGTTGCACTGGGGCGGTGCTGCGCTCCCCTGCTTGGCCTACAGCCCTCGCACCCTGTCGCGTGCGTCTCTGAGACCGTGCCGTGCTCCCACGGTGCTCCCAGGCTGGAATCCCATTAGCATTCTCCGAGTCCAGGGCTGCTACCTGTGTTCCTCAGCACTGGGATGTGGTAGCGATTCATAGCGGAAAACCTCTGAACCTGACCTCGAACGACGTTTGTCCGAGATTGTCAGTTGTGTGATCATGATTGTAGTTATTAGCTGTTTCTTTCTGTGTCACATGCTTTAAAAGAGTATTTCATATTATTATATTGCGGTCAATAAAAACAGAAATATTAAGCGCAACTATATTTAATATGTCGGTAGACTGTTACTATATAACTGGTGATAGAGCCATACAGAAACTATACTGACCTGAGATTGTACAACTGTATAATCTCTCAATAAGGAATGCCTGTTTGACAGATGACTGTATCTAATTATGATATTATTAATATACACATTGCATTGAACACATTGTTCTGGGTTTATTTTAAGGACCTTGGTACTTTGTGGAGAGTGGGGGAATCTGTTGATAAAATAAATTTTTATATAAAAAAATATTTCAAACAGCACAATATAGGGAGGGTGAATGATGAACGGTTTTACTTTATGCAGGACAGCCTTGTGAGGCTCTTGTCCTATAACTGACCAGGTCCTGGAAGGTGTTGTACTGGTAGGGCACAAACGTCTTCCTTGTTTGTGAGAAAGATTGTGCACAAGGCGGAATTGCACCCCTGGTGCCAGGCCATAGCAGGGCACACGCACTCTCAGTTCAGAGTTACCAGTGAACACGTTAACGTGAGAAAACCCACATGTACACTAGGAGAACATGAAACTCCCCACGGACTGCACCAGATTGAACCATTTAGCTCCAGCATCAGAACTCGAACCCGGACCCAAGGCGGTTGAGCTACTGTCATGTCTCCCTCTTTGGAAGGATGACCATTGTAATCAACAGGGAAGAATCCATCTAAGAGGATCTTGATGCATGAGGGAGACTTTCCAGCTCCATTAGTGACTGCCAGGTCTGATCTTCCCCCAGATCACATCCTGCCTTGTGACAAGTGGCCAGCGAGGCATTTGAACTGCTTACTGAAGGCTTAGTAAAACATTTGCCAGATATCTCCACACTCTTATGTGAGCAGAGTTAGAGAACTCTGATCTGAACATTTTGAGCTAGGCAATAATGCTGTAAGCAGTGATAGTGGGACATACTGTACAGCGCATTTGAGATTTCCTGCTGGCTTCCTTAGATGTCCCATTGGACAAAAACCTCTTTAAGGCTGAGAACCTCCCTCCTGTTGCACAGCTACATTTTCTTCTGCAGGCACTCTGCTCTTCTGAATGTTTAGAATTGTCCAGTTTAATCTCAGGCTGGTGTAGTTTTACTCTTTCCTCCGAAGTTCCGGTAATGGTGTGCTCGCACTACTTTGCACTCTTAGAAATTGTCGCACGTGATCTCTTCCTGTGCCTGGCACTTCTGAAGAGAAATCCGCACACATCTAGCGATTTGTGTTGGGAGGAAAAAAAAGCTGCCTGCGAGCCATACGAGACATGTTCATCTCGAAACATAAACTGTCCCTGTGGAGCCCTGCTTCAGGAAGAGGGGGAGCTGGGAGGTGCAGGCAGTGTGAGGAGAAGCCTGCCACACTACCGGGCTGGGTGGGAGCTCCGCCAGGAGATAAGGTCCCCTCTCCTGGTCTCGGCGCCCTGACCCAGCAAGCCAGCCTCCCACCCTCCCGCACCCAGCGGTTTCTTCCTTCCTTCCTGGCTCGGTGGAGCTCTGAATCAGCCCGTGCGCCACTGCCGCCTCCCCGCCTGGTCCTTATCTTCAAGCTGCCGTCCTGATTAATTATTATTATGTGCCGGGGAGATAATTCGAAAGCAGCGGAAAAAAAAATAAAAAAAGATAGAGGAGTTTTTTTTTTTAAAAAGGCAGTAGAGGCTTCTTTGGTTGTAGGTCCTTATCTGACCTTGGGCAGAACTGGAGCTCATTGTTAGGCAAATCTCGTGTGCGGGGAAAATAGGAGGAGAGGAAGAGTGGGAGGGGGCATTTTACCGAGAGATAGGAATGAGAGAAGGAGGGGGGCAGAGTGGGGAAAGAGGGGTAAAGGGATACAGAAGGAAGAAAAGAAGGAGGGATGGCTCAGGAAGGAGACAGAGAATGGAAAGGAAAGATACTTGCTGAATTCTCACATTTCCTCAGACTGGAAGACTGATGCTCAGCATATCAATAAGGAATACACTGATGTGTGACATTTTCTAGTGTTCTTATAATATCGCCTGTGTTTGAAGCGGAACAAATTTACTATAAAAGAACGTCTCTTTAGCCATAAATCAAATGTGCTTGTTAACATAAAATCTTACAGAATCACGCAAAGCATACATACGTACATACTCTCACATTTCCCATCACACTTCTTTTTTTGTCATTGCGAAGTGTTTTGATCATCCCCACTTACGAACAATCAGCACAGACGATTAAGTACAAACAGCATGTGGCTTTGTGAGAGGTAATGTATTCTCCTTACAGGAAAGGAAAAACAGTAACGAGGGCCGTGCAGCTAGCCTTAGACGTGATGATACTGTTGCAGTGAAAGTAGCTCAGAACAATTTTTAGCAGAGCATGCAGCCAGGAAAATAACACATTTGGCTTTAAACCAGCTACAGATCTCAGTATTTCCACTGTTTATCTGCTTATTTCAGACCTACCTATACTGTATATCACACATTCTGTTACTATCCATCTATCTACCTATCTCATATCTTAGACTCCCTCTGCTGTCGTGCTGACAAAAGCAGTTGTAGTGTTTGTGACAGGGGCGATGTTTCCTGGCTAGGTGCCCACTTGGCACTGCAGTGCCAAAGAGGCAGGCTGGCATTCTCAGAATCCTGCTAGGCCTGACAATTGCGGGGTTGAGAGGGGTTAATTCCTGGCCAGGCACAGCGGACAATGCTTCTCTCTGTGGGAGCTCTGTAGGTCTCGGAGGCACCAGCATCGTGCCAGAGTGTTGCCTGGCACTCTCTCTGAAACAGTGCTGTTGTGGCTCCACTCTGTTCTTGGCATACACCTCTGCCAGAGAACAAAACCTGTCTGATATTCCTCTCCAGCATACTTAAAGGGGAAGTCACTCTAAAGGGCATTTTAAATCCCCATACTTGATGAGAACATCCTTGTTTTTTCTGCTTTTAGTGCTATTCTCTCTTTACCTGGCGTTCATTGGTGCTCAAAAAACAAAAGATTGTAACATTTGATGTCTTCATTGAGTAATTTCCTTGTTTTCTATCACATATATCACATGCAAAATAATATATTTCAGAAAAACTTCCTCAACTGCCCAGTTAAATGGTTCTGCAATGGGTTCCCTGATCGAGAAGCACATTTATCACAAGAATGCTTTATGAAGACCTAGAAACCCAGTTTTAGGAGATGCATATTTCTGTGAAAAGAAAATCACCACAAACAGGCAAATGGGCACAACAAACTCGAATTCTGAAATTAAGTAAAGCAATTGTTTTGTTAAAAAACAAACATTTCATATGCAAAATATTTTGCTTCTTCAGTGACGTGATTTGCTTTTGCACAAAAGCTCTTTTGTTAATGAAAATCATAGAAAATTCTCAAAACAGGCGGATTACACACTTTATTGGCTTTACTATTGTGCAAGTGCAGTTAAATCATGGTTAAAAAAGGAAACATACAGGCACAAATGGTAAAGTAGATTTTCTGGAAGTTTGGAATTGATCAATCTCAAAACAGAGGGCACCATCAGCCGGAATGACCAAAAAGTGTAAAAAGTGTAGTGTTCTCCCTCCTTCCTATTCTATCTTTGTGATTCAGCTGACTGCACAGGATTCCTGGAAATATATATAACAGCTGCATAATGTTTGCAAAAAACAGTACCTATTTTTATAGCACATCAATTATTATATATACATTTGTATTAAATCATTTCAATAAAAAAATGTAGTATTGTGGTATTTGGTATTCTGGAATATACTAACACTGCTGCATATTTATATTTAAGTTCTTATTTAACATTAGGAATGTATGCAGGTATTAAAAAGTCAGGATCTCTTCAGCTTAGAACAACACAAAAAACTCAGTTTTGAAGAGAACTTGAAAATTAAGCCAAGCTCGTTCTTTTGGCCTGGTACAGTTTCCATGACTAAAACGCCTTACCTAGAAAATAACTAAAGCACACTCAGACAGACTGGAAGCACTTGATTTGTGAGTATAATGAAGAAATTCACACTTGATATCCTGGTTTCTTAATAATTTGAATATTTTAAATCCCAGTTTAGTACTTTCTATACAATCAGATTGCATGACACATTTTGTCACAACCGTTCTTTTCTCGACCAATCAGCAGCTAACTGCAAACACAGCCTCACTTGCTGTGGGTCCTGGCCTTCCACCTGCTTGGTGTGGATGTTTGACTCAGAGGACAGCCCACATCTGTCAGGCATTCTTCTTGAAGTAGCTGAAGGATTCCAATGGAATTGAAAACATCTGGCAAATAACAACGTTTGGTTTAAGGCTTATGCAACACTGGAACTAAAAATCCATAAATGAAGATTATGGACTGAAATGTATGTATTGCAGGGGACTTCAGTAAAAACCAAGAGACTGGCAGCTTGTCTGCCATGGCAGGAGTAATGAGTGTTTGTGCTGAATGAACCTGGACATTGAAAGTGAAATGATCTTTTTGTGTTTATATGCTGCTTGCCAGCATTAAGAGAAATAAATGCTAGAAGCAGGTTTATTTTTGTGTTGCAGTTTTCTCCTGAATGCAAAGCATCAAGAGTCTCAGTTTCCATTAAAATGTGCTTTTTGCAAATTCAGACCTACTGTATTAAAAGTTCTGTCTATAGTGTTATGTTCTTTCATAACACTATATGTCACTCTAGTACTTTAATAATTACACCGTGTTATACCTGCTCTCTTTTGTGGTTTGCTTTCCTCAAATTACCAATCTCAGAAAGCCGTGCATGAAAACCCCCTAAACCAGAAATCCTTCTCTCATTTACCCCCATCTTCCACCCTCCACTCTCCCACATCTCCTTTCATTTTCCATTTTAAAAAACAAATTGCATTGCAACACTAAATCACCAGACACTCCATGGCTCCTAATGTTTCCATCCTTCCATTTTGCGAGCCAGTACAGTCCTTCGCTGTAATCATTTCTCACACGGGTCTCCTGTCTCCTCTACTGCCCCTCCCCCTCTCGCTCTTTCTCTCCCTCTCCCTCCTAACGAAGGGCAGACGAACGATTAATTACAAGAATCGGCAGTTTTAAATCACACAGAAGGACGAACTGTTGTTCCATCGGAACGGGAGGTAATTAAAGAAACCTGCCTCTCTGGAAAAGGCAGCACGTCAGCTCCGTGCCAGACCGGCTGATTGAAATTTATGGGCCCACCTCACAGTATTGCACACTTCACTCCCTCGCTTAACTCCTTCTCCACAGGGGCTCTCATTATGGCAACAGGGAGCCTTCCTGATCCACCGAGAGGCTCGCGTGTGAGCGTTTTCCATTCTATATCTTCAGTGCGAGAGGTGGGGTAGAACTACCTCCCCGAGTCTGTAGGTGGAACTATCTCTTGACCAGCGGGTCTGTAGGTGGCACTAACTCTTGACCAGCGGGTCTGTAGGTGGCACTATCTCTTGACCAGCGGAAGGTCTAATTTAGGCCAGGAGTTTGGTTGACTTGGCCAAGGTCTCCATTCTTGGAAGAGTGTCCAAAATCCTAAACTCAAGGAAGTGCGCCCTGTTGTTCTTTGCTTGCAGGCAAAAAAACGTGACGCCAACGTGTGCTATAAGCTTGGATTTGCTGACAGTTTTAAGTACAATATATACTCTCTCAGAAAGAGAAAGTTGAGAAAGTGCAATGACCAGAGGAAAGTTTTGATTAGAATTTTAATCTGTTAAGTACTTGCAGCTCTACCCACAATGACTTACACAGAGGCTGGAGCATGACCTGTGATGAACTGCTGTTGCTGAGTCACTGACAGCAGGCCCCCAGACTGGTGCGTAATCAGAATGAGATCCAATGTCTCGTTCAGGTAACACAGTGGACCAGCCGCCAACACAGATCTCGACCACAGAACCAGCTCGCCAAACGTGTTGCGATTGCTTATCCCTCGCCTTGCCTTAGTTTTTCATCTCAGACTTGAGAGTAAAGTCATTAGCAGGGAAATAGATTGCATGCTTGGTGTATAAGTGCACAAGAATCCCCCAAAAAGTGAAAAAAGATGCACATTCTCCTGTTCTTACAACTTTTCAACAACAAAGAAACCTTTCAGCTCATAAAATTGTAGACCTTGTTCAAAAGCGGCCCAAACAGAACCTGGGACAGAACTGTAAGTATCTACTGTACAGAGAATCTATGGAGCACAAAAATGTTTAAAACTGAAACTTGTTAAAGTTGTAATGGTTCTACACATCATTGTGCTTCCTGATGTAATACTCCACACATCTCCTCCCCAGGTCAAACAGAAATATCTATTGGCAAGGGATCAAGGCATGAGAACATCAGGAAGGGTACAAAAAGCTCTTGGTTTAAAACACACTTCCACAAACAGGAATTTCCACCTGTGCTCTCTGGTCCAAGTCCAGTCGATTGTCAAAGCCTCTGGGGATTTTGAACACTTGGATCGGGTCACCTAGTAATCTTGAATCTGTTCGGGACTGAATCTGTAATGCCTTGCTAGACATTGAAACAATTTATGACATGACATTAGTGTACTTTCTGATGGACCTGTCTGCTTTAATGGATATATTGACGGGTCAGCACCATTCCAAGCAATAGTGCCCTTTATTTTAAAAAAAGAAGGGTTTTATTATTGTAAACATATTTTTTTCATAGTTTCTATATTGTAAGTTAACCAATATTCGCTGTGGAAGGAATTAAAACCCCTGGTTTATTACAGCACACACTAGAAGCCTCAACATTGGCTGTTGTGTACTGTGTTATTGGCTATGGTGCCATTGTTATCTACGAGGCAAACAATTGCTTCATTTATAAACACTTGGCATAAACACATCACTCACAATGCAAAAATTATCTTTTCCTCTGGCCTGACAACCATGAGTGTCACATAACTTTAGACCCCATTTTAAGTGGGCTCAGCAAGCAAACACCTTTTCTTCAAAGGCTGGCAGTGAAACAAAACAGATGCTGGTATCCATCCATCTGTCTTCCAACTGATGCATCCAACTCAGGATCGCAGGAGTGCTGGAGCCTATCCTGGCAAGGTTCAAGGCAGGGTACACACAGGACGTGACTCCAATCCATCGCAGGGCACACACACACTCACAAAAGTCACAACAGTGACTAACTTCCCAGAAGCCAGTTGTCTGGAATTGAACCCTCAGCCACAGCACTGCATCGCCCCAGAAGCTTACTGTATATATAGAAAACTAGTGGGGCAAGGAACTCCACAGCAAAGTGATACCACTTACAGTACAGTATCTATAGATAACACGGACTGCACAGTCACCACAGGTACAAGCCTCTACCTCTGGCTCCCTGGTAGACAGGTCTCAACCCTCCCATGCTTTCTGCCTCACCCCAGTCTCCGCTTGATGTAAGGCCCTTTTCAGAAGGTGTATTGTTCTCAGGTAGAAATGATAATATTAGGACTTGTTCTTGTTTATTGCAAAGCGTTTTTGATGCTTTGCAGATATTAAGAACACCTACCTAGAGCAATGGTATTAAAATTGAGAAACGTCATTTTGTTTATCTTTTTACAGAAAGAGTGTTAAGAACCACAAATGGATGTTAATTAAAATGAATGTATATTGTTGGTTGCACCCTTTCATATAGTCTCCACACTTCTAATTATGGTACATCTCAGCATTTCTGGGTGTAATTGAAAGCTATAGATATGACACAGAAGTGTTTTATATATAGTACATGAAGACTTGCCATGTCGGAAAATATTCTCACGTTTTAGGATTTGAAATGAGCTAAAAAAATAACTGTCAATAAGCCCACTCCACTACACACAGAGAAAAAACACAATCCGCCTCTCCAGTTTCTGGCAGAGCTCCTAACGGCTGATGAAAAAATGTGTGATACCGTTTCTTCAGGCACTTTCCACTTGCGAAGCTTAAGGAAAACAAGCTGTGTGAATCTGGCTTTGGAACGAGCTAACCTTCCCTCCCCTCAGTCTGCGCTTGATCTGTTTAGCTATGCATGAGCCCCGATGGTGTCTCTGCGACCTGTGAACTTCACAGATTCGAGGTAGGAGATTATGCCTTGCTCGTAGGAGAAGACGAGCCCTCTTCAAAAGACCCATCGGACATCTTCATTATCTCGGAGCGCGGTCTATTGAGCCAGACCATTGTGCGGCAGTGGTCAATACAGAAAGGTGAATTGAATGTCCGGGCGTCTCTGGGCACCAGAGCTGTCAGCCTTCACACTGGTCTCATCAGTGGCTGATCTTGTGGCCTCATGCTTTTGTCAGGTGTGCTGCAAGTCAATGTCCTTCTCCGAAGGCCACCTCTTGGATCAAAGATGCTTTCTCTTCACAATACAGCCCTTGCTCCACTCTGCCTAACCCCTGCTCTGTTCATACTAATGGAAAAAAAAAGCATTAGCATTTGCCGATACATTTTTGATCTTGGCCGGCAGTTGTGCGCCAGTGTTTCTTCGATATGAAAATCTCTGCTAGCAGGTTTTAGCAATCATTGGAAAATGTACTGTGTTGGCAGTGATCGGAACATCACCAGATTGGACCAGAAAGGTTTTATCATTGGGTTTGTGAGGACTGTAAAATGTGGACTGATCATGATTAAAGAGCTCATAACTCTTTCATTTCCAGATGGTGTTCCGGTCGTGGTAAGGTTTAGGTTTGTAATGTTTTAAACATAGATGGAGAGTGGTATTTTACATTAATTATTGCCTCAATAGCAAAGTTAACACTCCTGTGATTTAGAAGTAACTGACATGGAATATTCAGACGTTAGACCCCACAAACGCAGATGGCCCATCACTTTCACTGTGATTATTAATGCCAGGTTTATAGATCACGGCACAGGATTTGCAGTTGATGTTGCTTTCACAATTCTTATACTCTTTACTTTGATTTGCCATTTGTTTTTTTCTAGAACTGAACGGGATGACTGTAGCACTTTAGGCTAATTTTCATCTTAATGGAGATGCTATATCCTCAATTCCACAATATATTCCACAATCTAAGAAAAGTGTGTTTTTTGTTGGTTTATTTTGGGGACTATTAGAGTGTACTGGTGCAGTCATTATTTTTTTATTTTTACCATGCTTTTGATTAAATGCATTTCTCTAAAGTTAAGCTTTCTTGCATTGGGTATTACTTTGGCTCTTGTCTTGTGCTGGTTGGCACAGGTCTTGTGAACTTTACTGTGTGGCTTAAGAGTCAATTTGTGTATGCTGATATCTTTCTATTCTTCTGCAGCTGTTAGTGACCCTGCCTCACAGCTTGTGGGTCCCGGGTTCGATTGTGGGCAGCTTTTACGGTTTCCCTGTGTTCATGTGAGATTCATGCTCTGCTTTCTTCCCAGCTCCGTAGACATGCTGGTGAGGTTCTGTAAAGTGGCCTGCGATGGACTGATGTTTGATCCAGGCTACAGTCCTATCTTGTGCTTAATGCTGCTGTGGCCCTTTCCAGGACTGATCGGTTCCTGATCATGGATAAATGGATGACCGAACTGTGCTTATCAAAGCTTTGCTGCGCTTGCCTGTTCTCACTGCGCTTTCACCGCGTTCCTCTGCACTTAATTAAACCAGTCTGCAATCACCCAGGATTGTGGGAGCCTTATCACACACTTGCTCTATTGCTTATCTGTAGCTGTATTTTTCTGCCTCCTCAATTGAGTTGCTATGCTTGTCTATACTCACTGTTGACTTTTCACACTTCTGATAAAACCGAATGGCTTTGCAAAACATCAAGGCCTTTTATCACCTAGTTCTGACCTCAAGACTGATGTCATTTTGGCAGCTTTCCCATTACGAACCAAAAGCTTTGCTCTGGCCCATTAAAACTGGTGCAGGACTTTGAGTCAAGCTATACTGCTTTATTTCATTCTCTTTGCTGCGACAGAGTTCACATCTCTTTCAGTGCTGTTCACCAGTGAGTGCCAAGGAAAAGTGAATGTGAAAGCAGGTCACTGTTTGTTTGAGCAGTGCTTGTGACATTTGTAATGTTCCAAAGGAGAACATTTGCATGATACACCATGACAGACGCTGCTATCCACGCAGGGAAGCAGAGAGAGAATGACTTGCCTGGTGTCTGCATGTACAGTATCGGCAAAATCTGACGGCCAACATGATTTGTTCCAACGGAGCCCAGGCTATCAGGCATACCTAAGCAGACTTTGACACGGTGCACACAACACGCATTCTGGCAGAGATTTAGGATATCAGCAGAATAATGTGAATGGAAATATGATGGTTTAAATGATGCCAACACTTTTAGGAGCTTCATTCTCAAGATTAAGTTGTTGTGATCCTTGCAAATTTTTGCGTTTGCCCGGTCATGCAATGCCAGCTCTGTGGCATAATAAAAGTAATATTCTGGCCCTGCATTATTTAAAGCTCTGTTTTACAGCTTGAAAGGAGAAACAATGGCTTAGTATGGAGAGTTGATCTTTACAAAATGGTTCTGTGAGTCCAAGTCAAGCTAAGCAAACACAAAAATGAACCTGATTATGGACAGAGAAAAAGTTAATTTGCAACAAGTGAACAAGAAAGTGGGTTTATTTTTTTTTATTAAAGATTAAGAAATTGCAGCTGAGATACAAAGATGCAAAGCAGCAGTACTTTCCCAGATAACGAGATCATGCTGACAGTGTTTGGTGATAGTTTAGCTCATTGAAGCTTGTCGGTCTGAAGGAGTTTTACCTGCTTTGCTAACAATTTTGGATCAACATTACCTCTCTTAAATAATTAGACCTGTAATAATAGCATGTGAGGTGGGGAGTACGACCATAGTAAGTCAGACAGGTACTGAGGTACCAAGCCATGCAGAGACTTGCAGGTGAGCAAGGGTTTAAGGATTTTAAATTTGACATGAAACCTGACAGGAAGCCAGTGCAAGGACTCCAGGATAGGAGTAATGTGATCACTTGCACTAGACCTGGTCAGAATTCTTGCTACCTGTAATAATAGAATTATTAATAATGTAATAATACCTATCTAACTCCACTAATTTGGGAGATGTTGCACATTTTTTCAAACCAGCTCTGTTCTGGACAACTTCAATTCAACTCATGCTGGCCAACCATGCGTAGAAGGAAGATTTGAATATAATTATACAAGAAACATAATTTAGCTCATATTTATGAAGGTGGACTGAAAAAAATACTTAATACTGTGAGGGAGGGATAAAATGAGGCAGAGAAGAACAAATCTCTTTGTGGTGAATTTTAAGAGTGAAACAAATTAATAACAGAACATGGAATAGAATCTGTTAAGACACAGTAGCTTATCGCTGATAAGTGGATATTGTTTAAATCAAGCCCTGAAGAAAACAAAATACTGGGACACTTGTCACCACATTAAGCTTATTTGTATTTTATTATCTTTGAAATTAGCCTTGCTAAAGGCTTTGTTTGTATGTCTGTATGGCATTGAATGTTAAAAACCATAGAATGAGGGATTTTGTCTGATAAGTGTTGGCTGCTGAAACCACATTTTGTTCCTTTATTTTAAAAGGAAATAATGTGGTACATCTTATAATTACACAAAGAATGGTTTGCCGAGCTTAGGCATTGTAAATAATTTGTAAATCATTTTCTTTGTTGGTGTGAATCTATTTTGACTTAATATACTTTCTGGTAAGCGATTTTTCTGTAAAGAATGGACTCTTTAAGAAACCGGCATTTAAAATTAAGCCCCTCATTTTGTGCACAGTAATAAATATAGGCGACGTACACACACACATCAATGTTATGTATATATTATGTATTTTTTTCAACCACGGTATGGGTCCAAGGTCTTTTCTGCTGCAGCTGCTACAGAATCTCAGCGGCGTCAGTAAATTACTTGCCCAAACGTCCCCTTGTGGTAATTACCTAAATGGGCTCATTCAAAAACTCTTCATTGTAGAATCAGTTAATTAATTAACGGTTTCAGTGACAAGCTGATGGCGGGAGCATGTTAAATAGGTAACTCTGGACCTTGATTTATTGTTAAAATCCCACCCTCGTTCTCTCCCCCTGCTCTTTCTCGCTGTCTCCTCAGCTCGCCGGCTCGGCTGCCTGCCATACACAGCTCGTACTGCTCCCCGGCTCTAATTCACACAGACACCGGAGCGGCAGGCCCAGTGACTGCTGGTAGACCAGAGAAGACTCCCTAATAAAAACAATCAGGCATGATATTTGGTTCAATATGCCGACTACTAACGAGGTGCAAGGGAGCAGCACACCGTTACACTTTTTCGCATTCCTATTTATACTTGAAAAGAGATCATTTTCTTACCTCTGCCTGGGGTAACTGTGCTGTGCAACACCAGATTTGTGAGCTATATTGTTTCATTAAGATAAGCAGAAATGCTTTTAAGGCAATATTCATTTCTGAGGCCACCTGATTGCTGGGATCACCGTTTGAATGAAATCTTAAGTTACTATCGGTGAGGTTAAAAATTCAAAAGTCTTTATTTTTTTTATCATGCTTACATCCATTTATAACACAGCAACAATGCTGACAGTTTTGTAACCCGATACGACACTGATCATTCTGAAAAAAAAGTTTTGTTGTAAGCCTCTTTTTAGCAATGTTTCAGTAAGCATAATTGGTTTTGAGAGACTGAATAAAGAAACTTCTTACATTAACTATGTCAATTTATAATTTATTTGATTCATATTAGTTTAATTGCTAGTCTGAAAATATGAATGTTTAATGCTGTACTGAAGTCAGACATTGTGAATCTGGAAGAATGAATATCTATAACCAAAATAAAGGTGTCATGAATATTGTGGAGTGTACTTATGCAAGGCAATAACATTTTCAAAACCTAAGTTAAAAATTCCTCCTCTTCCCAGTTTTTAAATTCACTTTGCTATGGTTTTCACTTGTGTCCTCTAATTTAAGTTTACCAATTCCAAAAGCCTCCTTGATTGACTTTGTCAGGGCCTTTGAGTCTTTTGGACACTTGAATCAGGTCTCTTCATAGTCTTCTTTTTTGAAGACTAAAAAGATTAAGTTCTTTTTCTGTTCAGTTTTCTGTTGGGACATGAAACATTGATGAGTTTGAAGGCTTTGAAGTTATAATCCCATGTTATCTGACTATACATTTTATGGCAGTTGCCAATGCAGAGACATTAATACTGACCTTCTGAATGGGGTATTGGTAGTTAATCTTGTGATATAGAGGTATTTCTCTGCACTTGGGTTATAGAAGGTATGATTGCCTACTCTGATGTTAACTGAATGTAGGACTATACTGAATTGATGGCACTTAACCATCTGTGGAGATAATCAATAATCAGCTCCTTAACAGTACTCAGAATCTAGTTCTATTTCATTTTCTTGTCCTTCTGTGGTGACATAGAATATATGGTTGTCAGAATTTATTGCTTAATGGTTGCAGATGGGAGGTTTGAGGTGCATATATTGCTAATCATTGGAACTAACACTGACACTTGAGGCACTCCATTCTTCAACATTTGTACTCTTTTCTCTTTGGCTTGGAGTGAGTGTACATGATCTGTGAAAAACACTCAGTTGTCACAGAGTGAAGATTGTATTAGAGGCCTTTATGCCACACAGAGTCATAGGCAAATGACTCATATCAAATGAGAAAATGTCACTTTTTCTACATTAGACCTAAGTAGAGTATCTTGTCAGCAGTGTACCACATTTCCAGAAGCTAGCCTTTTCTCTTGGGAGTAGGAGATCAATGATATTGGTCTCTGTTCTGCTCCGAAATATGCACTCCATTAATTTTTATGTGATATGTAGAAGTGGGATGGGCTGATAACTTTTTGGTTCTTCTTATGGTTTAAAGGAAAGAAATGTCATTTCTCCTGATTATTGCAATTTCTAGTATTCCCCACATACAAAACAGAATTATTTTTTTTCATTGTGGTAACAAGATTGATAATGAATTTAGTGAATGTCCTGTCTGGACTAGCAATCCCTAACAGTCTTCTTTTCTTTAGTAGTTGCAGTGAATGCAAAGTCATTGTCAGAGATGAGAGACATTAGTAAGACATTGACATTAGATGACTTCAGTTACTCATGGGTCATTAGCATGACCTTTGCTGTGTGGTGTACTGTACTTTATGTTGTTGAACATGTTAACAACGTAATTAGTGGACACGGGGCGCATTTCATTTTATAATGCCTGTGGCATCATTTTTCTTTTTTCACCACAGTAGGTGATTCCTTTCACCCTTCCTTTCTGAAACAGTTGAATCTACAGACACCGTGTGGCTTCTTGATATTGAGAAAGTTGAACTTATCTGTGAATACAAAGGAGGGAGAGATGGGAGAAATGCTTGAGTAGATGGGAGTGAGAGGATTGGTGAAGAACTTTCTGTGAAAAAATAGTTTTTGAAAGTCAGTTTTTTAAGCCTAGTACTAAATTCTTAAGTCCGTGGGTGAAGTGCACTAAATGTATTTGTGTGGTGACTCACTTTGCTTTGTTTTATAGCAGCCCTGCACTTCTTTCAAGCTGGTTTTGAAAGTCTTTGTAGGTTTTTGGAAGTTTTCTGTTTCATTTTCCATTTTGTTTTCACCTTTTAAATAAAACACCTCTCTTCATTTGGCGTCAACATCAGGTTTTCTTCCGTGCAATTTGTTTTTTATTTTCCTGACCACAGAAAAGATTTCCAGGAGTTCTGTAGTATTGCATGAGGGTGTCGAAGACCTGTGCCCGCTCCTCCTTCATGTAACATGTTACCTTCTCATCTGTGCAACAGAGTGACTTCTGAAGAATACTAGTATTCAGAATTTGGCCAGTTTATTAATGTGTTTCTCTGGTGTAATTTAGTTTGCTCTCAAGTTAGTCCATCTTTGATATTTATGCCAATCTGCCATTCAGAAATTCCATCTTAGTGTGCTGTGGGTTGAATGATCATAATTATCAATTATTGTATCACTTTTTTACAGGCAAGATCTGGATTGGTCTGGAGTTGTGCAGAATTAACACTTCTTATCTTTGCTGTATTCATGCCGTTCTGCAAGTTATTATTATTGTCTCTGTTAATTCTAAACCGGCCTTTATTAGAGAGGATTGTATGTATAATTTGGAGTTATCCTGAATTTAAAGACTAATTGACCAAAAATATTTATTGGAAAACAAAGAAAGCATATTGCTGTTCAGAATTTGGATTTCTCTTTTACCTTGCTATTTGAGCTACGCTGCTATCTGGTGGATTTAATGTCAATTTCTAAACTAATATTGTGAATGTCAGATGCAATGTAGTGTAAAATCCATTGTGTGATCTAATAAACATTGAGGAATGTTTCAAAAATAACTAAAGGTAAAACTTTTTTTTTTAATTTGTCTTGATGTTACAACTAAAGAGACTTCATTTTTTCTATGTTTTTTTCTGATTGTTTCTTTCAACTGGGGACCTGAAAGATTAAAAGAACATCCTTTCCATCATAAAGGGGTCTTTTGGAGAAAAAAAGGATATATGCAATATGTTTTTTTAAATCATTTTAGTTCAATATACTATGTCTTTAATTAGCTAAATGTTGCAATTATGAATAATTAAAGGAAAGCTGACGGTAACACGGTAATTCAGAACAAGATCTAATGAGGGGAAAGAAGAAACACAAATGAATATTTTTTTCTTAATTCGAAGCCAATATTAAGATAATAACCTTTGATCCTACTATAGCTATATTCAATGCAGACAATCTAGCCAAATGTAGTCAAGGAAAAGAGAGTTGTGGCCAATCATGCAGTCATGTACAAATACACTGAAAATTACAGAAGGTTTATTTCTTGTACAGGATCAGTCTGGGGACAAAACAAATTGAATTAGTTCCTCCTGGTCTGAATGCCAAGTTTCGAACCTTTGGAAAGCAACTTCAGCTTCACAGAAAGTATAGTAAAGAGTCTCAAGGGATTTTGTATGAAACAGATGATACAGATTTACTCTCAACTGTAAATGAATCAGATTTGATTTACGATTATGAGGATACTGTGGTATTAAAATTAAAAAACGCTTTTCCCTACAAACGTGCTGTATCTCTCGCTATCTGGTAGCTTCCATCACCATTCTTGCCTTTCTACGCATCCACGCTGAAGAGGACATCTCCGCTCCCTCTGTGTGGAGTGTCAGGCTGTCTCCTCAGCGCCATTGTGCTCGTGTGATCCCAGCGTCGGAGCTGTGTGTGTTTGGATGATTCAATGACTGGAGCGTCGGCGCGGTTTGTAAATGTGCCGCTGCGTGGCTCTGTGTTTGCCCTGTGTGCGTGTGTGGAGCACCGTGTGTGTCAGCGTGGTCGGGGCTGTCTGCTGGGGTAATTGCATGTGCGTGCATGTGCGGGCCTGCGTGCCTGGGAGCGTATTGAATTAATCTGCTGGTGAAAGGCAAGGAGGCGAGGTGCTCCTTGATGAACTGACTCTTCCCTGTCCTGTTCCCTAATCACGGCACAATGGCCCCCCTGCCGGCCCTCTCTGGCTGCCCTCTCCTGCTCCCCCCACTGTGCTCTTGTGTTGCAAATCTCAACAACTCTCCACAACACCCCCCATCCACCTCCACCGCCAAACGTCCACAGGCCCTTCTGTCTTTATCCCAGGCTTCAAAACCCTCCTAATCTGAACATCATCCCCTGAGACTAAGGGGTACAAATAGCCACCCCCTCCC